>NC_090310.1:3737500-4107500 GCF_039906515.1 Pseudorca crassidens | reverse complement strand
GTTGGAAAGCACAGAATAGAACATTTCCACCTTTGTACCAAGTTCTGTTAGATAGCACTGACCTAGAAAGTCATGCAGGGCTCTGTGGGCTGCTCTTTGCCTTGGAACAGTCTTTTAACCCTTCTTCCCCCAGGTTTTTTCATCTGGTCTACTAGATTGTGTGCTTCTTGAGGGTATACACTAGAAAGTGTTTTATTTGTCTTTAGACTTCCTTTGCTTGGGCAGAGATGTTCAATATTTATTGGAAGACTATAGAATAGACATGCAGAATGGGGGCAGAGGACCAGGTGATCTCTGCGTACCTTTCTAAATTCCATATTCTGTGTAGACAGATAAATCTGGGCACCTTGTGTGAAGGTTTAAGCCAGACATAAAACTGCTTTACAGTCCTTTTCTAGTCTTTAGTCATTTTATGTACTTTTTGCCATCTGGTTTTTATTGCAATTTGAAACCATACCAGGGGATGAAATATAAATAATGTTTTTTATTCCCTTCTAGGAAGTAAGATTTCCAGATGTAGCACATGGGTATATTGAGGAAATAATTCATTTGAAAAATTACTATGATTTGAATGTGTAAGTATACCACCACGCTTTTTTTCTTTCTTCTTTTTTATTGTGGTAAAATATACATAACACAAAACATTTTAACCATTTGTAAGTGTACAGTTCAGTGGCATTAAGTATATTTACATTTTTGCACAACCATCACCACCATCCATCTCCAGAACTTTTTCATCTTCTCGAACTGAACCTGTGCCCACTCCCTCTCCCAAGTGCATGCCAACCACTGTTTTACTTTCTGTCTCTATGAATTTGGCTCCTCCAGAGACCTCATGTAAGTGGAGTCACACAATATTTGTCCTTTTTCGGCTGCCTTACTTCAGTTAGCGTTATGTCTTTTTGAATCATCCTATTAGAATAGTTTTAATTTTAGTCGTATACAGACTGTTTTCTGGATCTTGTATAGAATCATGCATGGTTATAGAATTAAGATGTTTAGTTAATTCTTAGCATTGATACTACCCATATTTTGGTCAGGATGTTAAAGATATATTCTTCCCTATATTTGTAACAAAGTATTCTGTAGCCACTCTGCCTATATGGAGACAGGTATGGAAGTGTCTTCTTTAATTTTCATTATAAAGTTGATAAGTATGTTTTTTTGGGGGGTTTTTTTGCGTTACGCGGGCCTCTCACTGCTGTGGCCCCTCCCGTTGCGGAGCACAGGCTCCGGGCGCGCAGGCCCAGCGGCCATGGCTCACGGGGCCCAGCCGCTCCGTGGCATGTGGGATCCTTGGCCATGTGGGATCCATGGCCATGTGGGATCCATGGCCATGGCTGCTGGGCCTGCACGTCCAGAGCCTGTGCTCCGCAACGGGAGGGGCCACAGCAGTGAGAGGCCCGCATACCGCAAAACAAAAAAAATAATAATAAATAAAAGTGTCCCAAAGAATACAAAATGAGGGCTTCCCTGGTGGCGCAGTGGTTGAGAGTCCGCCTGCCGATGCAGGGGACACGGGTTCGTGCCCCGGTCCGGGAAGATCCCACATGCCGCGGAGCGGCTGGGCCCGTGAGCCATGGCCGCTGAGCCTGCGCGTCCGGAGCCTGTGCTCCGCAACGGGAGAGGCCACAGCAGTGAGAGGCCCGCGTACTGCAAAAAAAAAAAAAAAAAAAAGAATACAAAATGAAAAATAAGTCTCTTTCCTCTTATACTCTTTCACCTCCTTCTAGTATGCAGAGGTGGAACAGTTGTAAATTTGTAAAGAGCAGTAGGTATTGAACTTGATCAAATTTTTGGCTAATTAATACAGATTATTTTAATTAAAGGTGGATACTAAACCTCTGTCCTCAAAGATTATATTCTGTACCGTAGAACTCAGCAAGGGTGCGAGTGGGAGCTGGCTGCCTTAACCAAGAAGGAAGGGCCCTCTGTCTGAGGTTAGCAGCCCAGAGGAGGTACTTTTTTCTAATTCATACAAAGGCACTGTGGTGCCATTGGCAGCCCTATCTCTCCCCCTCTGTCCAGAGGCAGGCACTGTTACCAGTTTTTTAAACCAAGATGGAATCAAGGTTTCAAATGTATTTGTTTATCTTTTTAGCTTTTTAATTTAGAACAGTCCACCACTTACTTTTTTTTTAATGTTACTGATTTTTTTCCCCCTGTAATTTTTGAACATAAAAAGTTGAAAGAACACCCTGTATCCACCACCTAGGTTATTATCTGGCATTCTGCTGTAAGGAAGATTTTGCCTTTTATTTCTTGCGTGCTTTTTTTTTTTAATTAATTAATTTATTTATTTTTGGCTGAGTTGTGTCTTCGTTGCTGCACGCGGGCTTTCTCTGGCTGATGTGAGCAAGGGCTGCTCTTCGTTGCGGTGCGTGGGCTTCTCATTGCGGTGGCTTCTGTTATTGCAGAGCACGGGCTCTAGGTGTGCAGGCTTCAGTAGTTGAGGCTCTCGGCCTCTAGAGAACAGGCTCAGTAGTTGTGGCGCACGGGTTTAGTTGCTCCACAGCATGTGGGATCTTCCCGGACCAGGGCTCGAACCCGTGTGCCCTGCATTGGCAGGCGGATTCTTAACCACTGCGCCACCAGGGAAGCCCTGTGCTCTTTTTTAAATCTCTGTAGACATAAAGGTTTGTATAAGTGGTGCTTTATAATTTTTTTCTTTTTGAAACTGAATTATTCTAAATTTGACCAGTAGGAGCTTCTTAAGATGCACCTGTGTCTTTTTAGCATGACTCCATTAGTCTTTGAGCACATCCTGGCTTTCTAATAGGCTAAGTTACCCCAGGCTTACCTTGAACTTCTCTGCCGAAAACCTGGAATCTGTCATTTCCCCCAAGAAATCCAGGTTTCTTAGAATGAGGATTGTTATTTATAAACTAACATCTTGGGGCTAAACTTGCTCATCATACCTACTAGCCTGTCATTACTTCTAGGACCTTTTTAAGGGACAAACCAAGAAAATAAGTTTTTTTTAAAATCATGAATTTATATTCAAAATTTCCCATTCAAATTTAAAATTAAAATTTTTTTCTCAATCTTTCTGAATTTTACATTTATGTGTTTTTTTCTTCCACTAAAAACGTAATTTCTAATAACATTAATATATTTATTTTCTTTATCCTAAAATATACATAAAATAATTTTAACATTGTAGTACCGATGTTACTAGTACTAATACCTCTACTGAGTGAAGTAAACAATGTTTTGTAGTTATTTTTGTACTTAAGTATATTTCACTAAGGCAATACAGTTAGAATATAGACTGTGCTGGGCTGTAGATTGATGATTTTGGTCAGGTCTGGAAATTTTGTAGCCATTATCTCATTAAATAATTCTTCTGCCCTGTTCTCTTTTTCCCCCCTTCTGTAACACTTTTCTTCTAACCCTTGTCCATGATGGCTCTTAACATCATCTCTTTGTTTCTGAGATGCATTCCAGATGATTTTTCAGATCTAACCTCCAGCTCACCAGTTGTCTTTTCAGTGGGGTATAATCTGCTAATAAGTCCATCTGTTATGTTTTTAATTTCAGTTTCTATATGTTTTTCATTTCTAGTATTTTTATTCTTTAATTCTTCAGGCCATTCTAATAGTGTTTTATTTTTTGTTTGTATTTTTAATCACTTTAGGTCTTTAAAAACAATAAACATAACTTCTTTGTGTTCTGGGTGTGATCATTCTGACACATGAAGTTGTTGTGAATCTCATTCTGTTGTTTCTCCTGGCCTCATGGTGTCCTGTTTCCTTGCGTTATTTTGTAGATTTTGACTGTGAGCGCATTACTTGAGGTCTTGATAGAAACGGTTCCTTCAAGGAGGATTTGCTTTAACTTCTGTCATGTTCCTCAGGGCAATGTCAGTCTAATACTACTTTAGGTTGTTGTCTGGAAGTTTTATCTTACCTGGGTAGTAAGACTTTAGTCCTGGATGAGGACTGGGTAATCACAAATTCTCAGGAGGAGTTCTGTTTTCCTATCCGTCCACTCAGCATCAGTGTTAAGGCATGCTTTTCCATGTGGTCTCTGAGCTTTGTCTCTTATCCTGTGTGCCCCGTGAAAACTAAGGGCTCACGTTTATTAGGATCAACAAATGCCCTCAGGAAAACTAGCTTCTGTGTTTAGCTTATTTCTCAGGGGTGTCAGTTTCACTTAGATTTGGACTCCTGAAAACGCCTTACTAACTTAAACATTTTGGTGTACTTTAAAAGTTTTATTTTAATATTTCATTCAGCAGTTTTCAATTGGAGACTGCCTGGGTACTTAATTGGTACTTAATCTTCCATACTGCTGGAAGGGGAGGCCATTTTGTTATTTTACACGCCATTCATTCTTCTCAAGCCTTTCCTCCATATTCTGGATTGTGTATAACTTAATTTTTTTATTTTTGAACTATAATACACATACAGAAAAATGCACAAAATAAAGATGCACAGCTTAATAAATTATTACAAATAAAACATTCATGTAACCACCACCCAGCAATCTTCAAAAAATAGAGCATTGCTGCCATCTTTGAATGCTGTATGAAGATATCATGTAGTCTGTATTCTCTCGTGACTGGCTTCTTTCAACATTATGTTTGTGAGATTCTTTCATGCTGTGTATAACTATAGTTCATGCATTTTCGTTGCTAAGTAGTATTCCACTTGTATGAAAATGCTGTAATTAAATTTTTCCCTCTACTTTTTTTTTTTTTTTTTTTTTGCGGTACGCGGGCCTCTCAATGTTGTGGCCTCTCCCGTTGCAGAGCACAGGCTCCGGACGCGCAGGCTCAGCGGCCATGGCTCACGGGGCCCAGCCGCTCCACGGCATGTGGGATCTTCCCGGACCGGGGCACGAACCCGTGTCCCCTGCATCGGCAGGCGGACTCTCAACCACTGCACCACCAGGGAAGCCCCTCCCTCTACTTTTGATGGACATTTGGGTTGTTGTCACTTTTTAGCTATCGCAGATAATGCAGCTATGAGCATACTTGTACATGCCTCCCAAGCCCCTAGTCTTAACCAGACTTGGCCTTCTTTTTTTTTTTTTTCTGGCGGTACACGGGCCTCTCACTGTTGTGGCCTCTCCCGTTGCGGAGCACAGGCTTCGTATGCGCAGGCTCAGCGGCCATGCCTCACGGGCCCAGCCGCTCCACGACATGCGGGATCTTCCTGGACTGGGGCCCAAACCCGTGTTCCCTGCATCAGCAGGCGGACTCTCAACCACTGCGCCACCAGGGAAGCCCAGACTTGGCCTTCTTTACCACCCTGTTGGCTAGTGATACCTTCAAGTAGAAATTTTTTAATTTTGTTTTTTAATTTTGGTCTTGTTTCTCATCTTTGGGAGTATTGGTCTGCCATTACTAGAAGTGAAGGTGCTGTTTTATTCTAAGGTTTTAAAATATTTTCTTTTTGAGTATGTAAACAACATGATGGCAACTGCATTATTTTTAATTAATAAACTTTAATTTTGAAATAGTTTTAAATTCATAGCAAAATTGAGCAGAAATAGCTACATTTTTACAATGAAAAATATCTCCTAGACTTCCACTCAACCAAAAATCAACTGATTGATTGATTGATTTTTGGCTGCGTTGGGTCTTCGTTGCCACACGCGGGCTTTCCCTAGTTGTGGTGAGTGGGGGCTGCTCTTCCTTGCGGTGTGCGGGCTTCTCATTGTGGTGGCTTCTCTTGTTGTGGAGCATGGGCTCTAGGTGTGTGGGCTTCAGTAGTTGTGGCACACAGTCTCAGTATTTGTGCCTCGAGGACTCTAGAGCGCAGGCTCAGTAGTTGTGGCACACGGGCTTAGTTGCTCTGCAGCATGTGACATCTTCCCAGACCAGGTCTCAAACTCGTGTCCCCTGCATTGGCAGGTGGATTCTTAACCACTGCACCACCAGGGAAGTCCAAACTGTTTTTTTTTAACGTACCTTTTTAGTTCTTGGAATGAAAACCTAATTTTTTTTGGAGGGTAAATACAATTTTGGATATCTTTTTCATGAAATAGTGTTATGTAAAAAAATATTTTTTATGGTGTTATTAGTGATTACCTTTAATAAAAATTATTCTATTGAATTTTCCTCTTTGTTAAATATTTTTCCTGTACATAGTTTCACTAGTGTTCTGATAAACATTCTGCATTATTCCATGTAGTACTTTTCCTTTTTTTTGTTATACACGGTATGTTGAAACCCTAAAAGTTAAGATTTGGGATCAGGGATTATAAACAGATTCATGATCCTTGAAACATATTTCCAAAGAGCTTTCCAGGGAATTCCCTGGCAGTCCAGTGGTTAGGCCTCTGTGCTTTCACTGCGGAGGGCCTGGGTTCAATCCCTGGTTGGGGAACTAAGATCCCACAAGCCAAGTAGCGCAGCAAAAACGAACTAACAAATAGCCTTCCTGTGGAGTTGTGCCAGTTTATGTTGCTGTTAGAGATGTATATGAATTGGTTTAATCATTCCTCAACAATATAGAGTAGTCTTATTTTAACTAGGCATAAAGTAAGTAATATTTTAGTTGCGTTTCTTTGGTAATTAGCTATGTACCATTTTTCATGTATTTGTTTACTAATTGTATTTCCCTCCTATGTAAATTGTTTACTCCTTCTCTTGTATCATTGAATTCCTTTTTTTGTTAATATTTTCCTGATTATGAAGCATAATGTTCGTTCATTTTAGAAACTATAAATGTATATACCTAGCACACTTAGTTACAGAATACTGATTTGAATAGGATACCAAGTAGAATTTTAAATAACTTATAGTAAATATTAAAGTAATCTTTTAGAAATTTAGTATACTATAATGTTTCCCTCTCATTCTGTGGATGAATATATTATTTTTTAAGTATCTGCAAAATTAGTCTTCAATGTAATATCGGTAAAGTGTGATCAAATTGACAGATTCTGTGACAATTCTGTTCTCCTACCTCCTGAGTCTCATACATGTCATTTTTTCTAGGGGCTTACTGACTCTGTGCCGTTTGCATCACTGAAAAGCAAATATTCATCCTTAAACATAAATTCTTGTGAATTCCAAAGGAAAGGGAATGTTCAATAATGGTATTGAATCTTTTGAAACTTACAGTATGATTTTCCTGACACTGCTTTCCTTTACGTCCCTGGGCTGTTGAGACTAAGTTGTTAATTCTCAAAACTAAGTTGAATGTTGTTAATGTAGGGCCGAAAGGAGGCCCAAAGCAGAGTTGAACAAGCTGGTATTTTGTGGGGCTGACTCTCAGTCACTTTGTGTGCAGTCTTTAAGTCACCTTTAGATGTAACCAGCTGGTCATTTTAGCAGGAGGGGCCTGTTCACCAGAGAACCTGCTGTGATGGTAACCTACTCTTTGACGCTTTAACTAAGACTTTTCACTCACATGTGATGCAACTTAAGTTGGATCGAGGCAGCAAACAACTATTAAAGAATAAAAGCTTGGAATATTAGCTTGGCTTATTTAGTGGGAGTGCTTTCTCGAAACCCTGTAGCTTGTCAGGTCAGATCAAGCATGAAATAATATCAGTAGGTGGGCAGATTTGAGTTCTGACAAGCATTTCGATATGTGAAGTTTTTAATAGTGTTGAAAATATAAAATGAATTGCTAAGAGAAGAACCTCTAAAATGCGGCCGGGGGTTGGGGGGTGATTCAGAAATTATACCTACTGTTCTATAGCATGTACTTTAGGAAGTGCATAAAAATAGAACATTTTAAAGGATGAGATTTTAAAAACTAGAAACAAGTTTTACTACTTTCTTCCAACACCCTAGCAGATCATCTTCCATGCGTCCCACTTAGGAGACCTCTGGCTTCACTCATGCATGGCTATTCTATTAAAGAAGATTCTTTATATTTGACCTTTTTATCTTTCCCCAAATTCCTGGTTTTGGGGCAGTTTGTTGGCCTGTGGTAGCCACACTTATCAGAACGTTACAAACAGGTAAGATTGGAATGGAGGAGCTATTCCACATCTGGTTTGTAGTATGTCCAGTTGTGCATGTTAAAGGGGTTGTTTGGAACTTCATGCCTTTCTCCACAAATACTGGATTCTTAACAGTGAATGATTCTCAGCTTAGCCTTCAGAGATCTGTATAACCTGTGGTGCTCATCAGTTTGTACTGGAACAAAGAGTCACCATCAGTGACAATGCTTTTAATGGGAAATGTGCTCAGAATTCTTGACTAGGGGTGTCTCCCCTTGCTACTACTGTAATATGGGAAAGGGGTTTTTCCCTCTCCAGGCCTCTGGCATTATGTTTCAGAGACTGGGCGTGGTGATAGGAAGAGGAGAGCTTAACAGTAAGAAGCATGGGACTCCTGGTAGTGATGATGAAGAAAAAGGTGTTGAGATGTGCTGACCGGTCCTGGAGTAGGAGGAAGAGGGGGCTTTGCAGTTGGGCTTTGTATTCCGGCCAGTGCTGAGGGCCCTGAGGGGGATTGCAAAAGAAGCATGCCTCCCTAGTTTTTAGTCCCCACACACTGGCCCTTGGTGAGAAGAGGAGCTGGAGGTGAACACCTTTTCTCTGTCTTCTTCCTGCTAGACCTGTCTTAATTAGAGGCTGCGCTCCTGACACTGGACAGGAGAGACCTGGGGAGAAGGGAGTTGAGTGAGAATCATGGTGGGGCACCTTCGAGGCAGTGGAGTCATCTTCAGAATCTGCAGGAGCAGGGGAAGGAAGGTAGAGGAGAGGGGAAGCCCCGGTTGCCCTGTAACTGGGAAGCTTTCTTGCTACTGAAGTGGCTCGTGCTGCATACCACCAGGCTGTACTTGTCTGTGTGGAATCATCCCAGGAGTACAGTTCGTTGCTTCTTTGGTTGTTAGGGTGAAAGGCCTTCTTAGTTAACATTTGTAAATCTGGGTGGTGATACATCTCTCATGTTATCTTATTCTCTATATCCTTACTTTTGAAGGATTTCATAGTAGTGATAAAAAGACAGGGTTGTTAGTTTGGTATGAAGAGAGTCTGTTCTTAAGCAAACATGGTCTGTTCCTTCAGCCTTACAGTAAACTGAGCATCCCTCAGATTGTCATGGGGATTTATTACCGTAGAGTTAAAAGAAGTATTAATGAATTAGTAGAAGGTCTTTTATGTTCCATTTATTAACTCTTAGAAAACTTTTTTTTTTTTTTTGCTGCGCGCGGGCCTCTCACTGTTGTGGCCTCTCCCATTGCGGAGCACAGGCTCTGGACACGCAGGCTCAGCGGCCATGGCTCACGGGCCCAGCTGCTCCGCGGCATGTGGGATCTTCCCGGACCGGGGCACGAACCCGTGTCCCCTGCATCAGCAGGCGGACTCTCAACCACTGCGCCACCAGGGAAGCCCAGAAAACTATTTTTAATTGTGAATGTAAATACAAACTTTTCTCCATACAGTTCAACCAGTAAGAATTTCAGTGACTTCATTATATTGATACCCAACTAATAGAAAAACTTCGGAGTTTATATTTCAGTATGTATATTACTTTTTAAATTAGCAAGTAAAAATAGAGATTCAGTGTAACTGTCTTTTGTCTATCTATTTGTTTTATTTTTCTGATCTGCAAACATTTTAATTCCCTGATAGGTCAATTATAATGTGTGTCTAGAAACTTTATTTTCACACATTACATTTGAATCAATGGGCAGGTGTGGGATTGGGAAGCACTATGAAAGTAACATCATTTATTTTTGCAGACTTTGTAATTTTCTTCTGGAAAATCCAGATTATCCAAAGAGAGAAGATAGAGTCTTTATCAATCCCAATAGCAGCCTGCTTGCCAGCCAAGATGAGATAAAGGCAAGTTGTGCTCTTGTTTTGCAGTGTCTACTTGGAAATGCTCTGCTCTTTTCATCATTTTTAAGGGAATAAACTGCTTTGTCAAGACACATTTTTTAAGACAATCCAGGAAAAGAGGATTTCAGAATATATATTTTAGTGGGATTTCTCCATCCGAGTCACTTTGAATTCTGTATTTGACTTCTTTCATTGTAACTCTATCTTCCCTTCCCCACAAAGAATTAAACAAATCCTCCATATCTTTAATTCTACAAAGGAAGTTCCTGAGATAAACAAGAATTGGACCGGATTATTTGTATCATTTTAGGTTTTTTTTTTAAACATTTTATTATGAAATTTTCAAACATACAGTAAAGTTAGAAGGCTTTTCCATTGATTACCTATATATCCACCAGCAGGACTATTAAAAGTTAACATTTTACTATGTCCATTTTGTCACATGTCCATCCCTGTGTCCATCAGCACATTCCTTTCATATTTTATTTCATTATAATGCACTTCAAAGTAAATTGCAAAAACATCAATACACTGCCCCGTAAATACTTTAGCATGCAGATTATTGCCTAGAGTTTAATGTCTGTTTACAGTTTTTCTTTTTGTATAAGATTTATATACAGTACATACACCTGTGTAACCAAATCCTGTATCAAGATATAAAGTTTGGTTTTTAGAAATCTTAATCATTGTCTTCATTTGTGATCCAGACTAGCATTTAGTGTGTTAAGCTGTTGAAGGAAAGTATAGTTCAGAACTGCTTCACTGGGATCTGTTGTACCATCCTTCTACTTACCACAAATTCTTTTTGACTCTTTCTTTTATGTATGGGTATTACTCATTTTATTGCTCTTTACTTTTGTGCTTTTCAGATGTTACAATTTTTTTTACAAATTGAAGGTTTGTGGCAATCCTGCCTTGAGCAAATCTGTTGGTGCCATTTTTCCAACAGCATTTGTTCACCTCGTGTCTCTATGTCACATTTTGGTAATTCTCACAAGATTTCTGACTTTATTACTGCATTTGTCATGGTGATCTGTGATCAGTGACCTTTGGTGTTACTGTTGCAAAAAGATTGACTTGCTGAAAGCTCAGATGATGGTTAACATTTTTTAGCAGTAAATTTTTTTTTTTTTTTGTGGTACGCGGGCCTCTCACTGTTGTGGCCTCTCCCGTTGCGGAGCACAGGCTCAGCGGCCATGGCTCACGGGCCCAGCCGCTCCGCGGCATGTGGGATCTTCCCGGACCGGGACACGAACCCACATCCCCTGCATCGGCAGGCGGACTGTCAGCCACTGCGCCACCAGGGAAGCCCAGCAATAAATTATTAATTGCAGCATGTACTTTTTTTTTGTACATATGCTGTTGCACACTTACTAGACTACAGTATGGTGTAAACATAACTTTAACTTTTCTTTGCATTGGGAAACCAAAATATTTGTGTGACTCGTTTTATTGTGATACTAACTTTATTGCAGTGGTCTTGAAACAAACCCGCAGTTTCCCTGAAGTATGCCTGTATTTTGTAGCTGGAAAAAAATTCATTTTTCTAAACATTTTGTGAAAAGAAAATGGCTAAAAAATTGGGTTCAAATCCCCAGCTATACTTTTTCATAGTTCCAACTAGTAAAACTAGTCTTCAGACTCCAGACAGACTGTTTAACCTCTCTGAACTATCATTTCTTCATCTCTATTCAGGGTTGGTATCCTCCTTTAGAGTAATTATGAGTACAAGTCAGATTATTCTATTCTGTAGTAAATAATTCTTCAAATGATTTCCCCCTCGTAGGAAATGCACTGTCTGGCCTCTAATGTTGTGCCTCTCTCTCATTTCAGTTGCCTAAAATAGACTTTTTTGACTATTCTAAATTGGCTCCTCTTGACCAGCGCTGCTTCATCCAAGCTGCTGACCTCCTGATGGCCGACTTCAAAATGCTCAGCAGTCAGGACATCAAGTGGGCCCTGCATGAGCTCAAAGGACACTATGCAATCACCCGAAAGGTGCTCTACTTGGTCTTCCTGCTGGGGTCACACCTCTTGACTAACTACTCCTTCCCATGATAACAGAATGAAGAGTTCAGCTTGTGGAAATTGGCATGGTTTATGATGGTAAAGAGCTAAGGAGTTTGTCAGGGCAAAGGTAAATAGACAAAGGTATTTGCTGATCAGGAAGAACTGAATGAAAAGAAATACATATTAGAAGCAGGGAGGTTCTGGTTTGACCATAAAGACGTGGAAGGTAATGAATTTTCCCATGGAATGCGGATGACTAGAGTGTAAAAGATGCATTTCAGTGCTATTCCTCCCTCATTTGCTTTCTGACTTGGAACTGGCCACCACAATCCTCCCCCAGATGGCTCAGTTAGCAGTTACATGTAGAGTCTGTAAAGGGCCCAGGAACCCAGCTCTGCCCAGGGAGTGGTGGTTTGCCTCAGAAGCGAGTAGGCAGCTAACTGAAAGCTCTCGAGGTTTTGTTTTTTTCTTCTGGGCCCTAAATAAGGTTCCATGTAAGGGCCTCTGTTCCAGGGCTTGGAAGGGTGCTGGTCACTAGTGGGTAGCAGACGTGCTTCATTTAGTGAAGTCCATTGTACAGTGCCCGTTTCATGGCAGTCAGCCAGGATGGAAGAGTGAGCACCAGCAGGTCCTTGACTTGTTCCTCTTTCTCCTGCCTTTAAATCCATTTCTCCTGCTGAAGTTCTGGTGATTCTCAGCAGACAGTGTGCTTTTCTTTCCAGAAGACAAGCAAATGTGGAGTTACTTTAACGGTTAAAATACCCACTGGGTCATAACCTGAAAGAAGGTGAACATCGGTGAATTTGCTGCGTGTAGACCCCTTCCACCTTTAGATTGATAACATTTAGGCAGCTGGCAACAAACTCCTAATTGTAGGTTCATTTTAGGTAAAATTACTCTGAAGGGAACACAGAGATAGTGCCTTCTGTTTCTGAATCTCATTCCCCATGCTAAAGAGGGAATGTTTGTACTGTCATTGAAAAATGAATGAGCTTCCCCCCCAAAATAACGACCTTGAGAAAGAAAGGGGCTCTTTCATCTTTAGGCCCTGCCTGGTGTCTTTACTGATGCTTTGGTGCCTCACACCTTTTCTGAGCTCCCAGGGAGCCTAGATGAGAAGTAAGAGGGCAGCAGCAGGAGACAACCCCTGTGGTCTGGGTGTGGGCTGGTCCTCATTGGTAACGTCCCTGCCGCCATCCTGAGATAAGTAAGAGTAACTGTACTCGCACATGCTTCTCCCCACTGAAGGCCTACTAGTTATATGGGTGGGAGGTTGTAGGGCTTTGTGGCTCAGTTCTTGTTCATACCTTCCTTATCCTTTTCCTTGTTTTTCTGACTCTTTATATTTTTATTGTGTCTGCTTGTTTTAGTGGGTAATTTAAAAATTTGCAGGATTTTGGAAAGAGGTGGGTTGGACTATTTGAATGAATGTAAGGTGTTTAAGGAGAAATAATGTTTGACAGAAGCTAAAATCTGATGTGCTCAATCAGAAAGTCTCCCTGCTCTATGGACATGGTGCACAAGACTTCTGCCTTGTAGGAAGTTACACTCACGTGGACAGGGATGTAGAAAACACACCCGGAGATGCTTCCTAGTTTCAGCAATAGCATGTCTTCCCTGTGCCACTCCCCAAACATGATGATTGCTTTGGGAGGGTATGCTGACTGAAGACAAAGTCAATTCTCCGTGGATTTCTCTTTTTTTTACTTTTTACTATAAACATCAAACACATATAGAAGTAAAGATCATATTGTAAAAAACTCCTGCTTACTGTCACTCAGCTTCAGCAATTATCAGCTCCTGCCCAATCTTGTTGTATTGTATTTCCACCCCTACACACTTCTCCCTCCCAGACTGTTGTGAAGTAAATTCCAAGCTTCATTTCATTTTTTTCATCCATAGGTATTTCAGTATTTATCTTTAAAAGATAAATACAGAGACAAAATAATTTTTAAAACACAATCAAAATACCATTACCGCAGCTTAAAAATTAACATCATCAGATATCCAGTCAGCATTCAGATTTCTCTGAATATGTCAAAAATCTTTAGCTTGTTTGGTCATAGAGTTCCAAGTAAAATCTGTTTATTGCAGTTGATTGATAACTTCTTAAATCTCTTTTTAAAAATCTGTAAGCTCTCTCTCTTTCTTCCCCCTTTATTTTTCCTTACTGCCTATTTGTTGGGGAAAACTGGATTGTTTTATCTTACAGGTTTTCACAGTCTAGATTTTGCTCACTGCACCCCTGCATTGTAATTAAATGATTCCTCTCTCCCCTCAGTTTTGTATAAATTGATGGTTACATCTAGAATCTTGATCAAACTTAGGTTTGATTTTTTTTTCTCTCTCATGAATTTTAATTCTACTTCTGCCACTTTGGTGTGTGACTTTGAGCAAGTGTCTTAAACTTGCAGAGCTTCAGTTTTCTGTTAGTAAATAGTGGATGTCTTAGATGGGTAATGTGAGAATTAGATGAGATAATATATAGCAGGCCTATAACACAGTGCCTCACATATATCAAGTTTCAGTAACAAGTTCCCATCCCTTCACACTTCTCTCTGTGTGCTACAGAATAATTTTCAAACCATTTGACTTAACGGTTACTCAGTGCTATCTTCAGAGTTGGTCCTTAGTGTAGTACAAGAGCACAAGAGCCTTGCGTGGTTCGGCCTCCTTAGGTTTGCAGCGCTGAATTCATGCTAGAGAGGCCTGTGACCAGCAGGGCCCACTTTGGTTTGTTGCAAGCCTGTGGTATGGAGGCCCAGAGTGCAGGAAGACTCTACCCGCATGTGTGTGCACTTGTGGATATTTTAGCTCCACTCTTTTTATGGGTGTATCCTGTGGGTGAGCTTCTTGGAGACCCCAGTGCAGCTGCAGTAATGTTTCTTCTGGTTGTAAAGTTCTGTAGGGACAGAAATGCTGTCAGCACTAAGTGTTTTCAATGAATAACTTCTAAACTGGAGAGAACTGGTCATCCTTAAAATTGACAACAGGAACTACTTCTTAAAATGAATGTTTATTTTTATCAAACTAATTAATTTCCATAGTTTAAAAAAGCAGGGACTTCCCTGGCTGTCCAGTGATTAAAACTCTCTGCACTTCCACTGTAGTGGGTGCGGATTCAATCCCTGGTCAGGGAACTAAGATCCTGCATGCTGTGCAGCGCGGCCAAAAATTTTTTTTAAATAAATAAAATACAATAGTGGCAAAATGCTCATTTATAATTTTGTAAATGGCAGGCTGAAGCCCCCTTCTTCATCCTCTTCTATATGTTTTTTTTTTCTGGTATTTACCTCCACATTTATGAACATATTATTATGCTTGATTCATTTGTTATAGTTTACTCTTTATGGTAGATGGAGGTTCTAGATCTAACACACACTCATCTTTTAGATGCATACAGCTTTTTTTAAATCTGTTTTTAGAATTGTCATTATTATGACTATGGAAATGTTCACTGCTAGGGCAAGTAATGTACTATGATAACGTTTCCTTTTTTTGAATTTTGTATTTTTCATAGAGTTAAAAATCAGTTGCCTTGGTTTTTTCATTTGCTTTTTTTTGTTGTTTTGTTTTTTTGACTCTGGGTAAATCTTTCCACACCCAACAACTTGAAAGTTGTTCTTATTCTAGTTTTGCTTATTGTCTAACCTGTCAATTCTCATTTCTTTTTTTTTTCTTTTTTTCAATTAAAGTTTACTTGCTGTACAATATTACATAAGTTACAGGTGTACAGTATAGTGATTCACAATTTTTAAAGGTTATACTCCATTTATAGTTATTATAAAATACTGGCTATATTCCCTGTGTTGTACAATATGTCCTTTTTAGTTTACTTTATACCTAATAGTTTGTACCTCTTAATTCCCCATCCCTATATTTCCCTTCTCTCCTTTCCTCTCCCCACTGGTAACCACTAGTTCTCTGTATATGTGAGTCTGTTTCTTTTTTGTTATATTCACTAGTTGGTTGTATTTTTTAGATTCTACATGTAAGTGATATCATGCAGTATTTGTCTTTCTCTGTCTGACTTATCTCACTTAGCATAATGCCCTCTAAGCCCATCCATGTTGTTGCATATGGCAACATTTCATTCTTTTTTATGGCTGAGTAGTATTCCATTGTATGTATATTCCACACCTTCTTTATCCATTCATCTGCTGGTAGACTCCAGTCTGTTCGGATTGTTCTTCATGCCTGCTGCATAGCTGTTATCTTGGGAATTCCCTTTGCCTTTTGACAAAGATTAATTTTCTGTATTCTAGATCCTGACAACTTTCTGTGTCTTCCTTTACACACTCATGTCATGCTTGACTGATGGTTCCACTGGATTGAAAATTATTTCCCCTCCTAATTCTTCTCAATAATTCTGCCCCAGATGAGACTACCTCTTTCAGGCAGTTTGTTGAATGCCTGCCATAGGTCACACATTGGGAATGTCACAGTAAATATAGAGGTTCCCTTCCTTCATGGAGCTTAATGCTAGTGGACAGGGCCATCTTTTTTAACCCACCCCTTGACTTCTCTTCTCTGAGGTGGTCGTTCTCAGGGTATTGACTACCCAGGCTTCCTAGATTTCTCCATCTGTGTACTTGAATGGTCATCTCTGTCTCCATGCAGGTAACATATCCCTGTCTCTGGACCTGACCTTTCTACCAGGCTCCACAGAGGAGTCTCTGTCTACTTCTCAGCTTTTGCATCATCACATGACCATTGTTGTGTTTTTAGGTCATCCCTTAAAAGAAGTTTGGCTGTTGTCAGAGATGGCCCCAAAATCTTACCAGACTGTATCCTTGATTCTCAAAACGAATACTTTGAGTGGGTATTTGATTTGTGAGTGTGAGAAGGCTGGAGGGAAAAGTGCCAGAAACAACAAAAGGAACATTTTTAAGATTTTTTCTTCATTATCTGTTCTGTGTTCTTCCTGCTAGGTTTTTGGGGTACTTACTTTGTGGTAGTTACTGACTAGACCCTGAGGACACTGACATGCGTAGAATACAAATTAGCTTCTTTCCAAAGAGTTTTCAGTCTGTTTGAGGAGATTAAAGTTTAAAAAAAAGGCTAAAGCAATGTGATGAGTATTATAAAATAGAGTGAATAAAGGTGCATGAGGGCACTAGGAAAGAAATGAAGATGTCATTTGAACAAGGTCTTAAAGATGCTTTCACTAGAGGAATAATATGTGAAAGGCTAAAAGGTAAGAAAAAGTAACTGTGATGCCTTTTGGTTGTGTAGGTATGAATTATAACTAGCAGGTCTCGAAAGGAAGGAATTCTGATTCTCTAATTTTATTTGTCTACTGGACCGTTAGTCAGTAGGATAAGTAGGGAGTTACCTGGTGGTCTAGTGGCTAGGACTCGGCGCTTTCACTGCCGTGGCCCAGGTTCAGTGCCTGAGGGGAACTGAGATCCCGCAAGCTGAGAGGCACGACCAGAAAAAAACAAAAAAAGATAAGTAATAAATGTTAATATAACTATTAAGGTAAGATTTTGGAGGTGTCTTTAATTTTTAGGCAACATTTTGTTTTAAGGTACAGCTTCCTGACAAGTATGAGTTTGTGTTCATATATATGGATTTTTTTTCCTGCTAACTAGAAACAGTATTAAATGGGACCAAGGTAATGACCTCAGTTCTTGCAGTCAGGAGCCTCTGTGTTTTTTGTTTGTTTGTTTAATATTTATTTATTTGGCTGCACCACGTCTTAGCTGTGGCATGTGGGATCTTTTAGTTGCAGCATGCAGGATCTAGTTCCCTGACCAGGGATTGAACCCAGGCCCCTTGCATTGGAAGCGTGGAGTCTTAACCACTGGACTGCCAGGGAAGTCCCAGAAGCCTCTGTGTTTTATGACAGTGTAGTGTGGTTGAAAACCCAGTAGACTACCTACCAGTTATGAGCTCTGAGTTCACATTCCAGTAATCAGTTGCTGATAAATGACATCTACCGTTTAATTACCTCATTTTTAAAATGCAGATAATAATAACTTATCCTGCCTCCTTTCCTGGGTTTTTGCACATAGCCCTGGTTCAAGGGTGGGGTTTTACCTGTAGATAAAACTTGGTATAAGTTAGTAGTTTTGCAGCTGAGTACAAACATGTGACTTTAAGATTGGTGCCTAAGGATTTGTGGGGAACACCTTGGGTAGTGGGACAGAAAGAAGAAACAGAAAGCAAGGGAGGAGGCACTGCAGCTGTGGAGGACGTTGATCCGGGATATAGAGAGGTGGCAAGATGAATCTTGCTGTTGGCCAGCTCTTGATGGGGTTTCACTGAAATCTGAGGGCAAGGTGATGTCAAAGAGAGGAGCTTTAGTTCCGAGACTGGCCTGACTTCCTATACTAGCTTTAATTAAGGTTTGACTGGGGGCAAGTTCCTTTCTCTAAGCCTTGCTTCCCTCTACTATAAAATAAATAATACCTCCCTCAGAGGATTGTTGTGAGAATTAAATAAGTAAGGACTTGAAAGGGCCACATGTAGTGCTTAGCTTATAGGAGGCACGCACAACGAATGGTAATTCCCTTCTGATTCCCAAACTTAGGAGCTTTGAAAAGGAAGGGAGGTAGGAGGTAGATTAAGATGCAGGGGTGATCCTTAGAAATCATGAATTCTGTCTGGGAAACGCTGAACTGCCAGCATGCTGGGTGGGGCCTGTGAGACATCCAAGTAAAAGCAATTCATTGGTTGGCTGAATGGACAAAAAAGGTGGGAAATACGAACTGGAGAAGGGATTTTGAGAGTCGTCAGCATATGGAAGGTGACCTTACCAGCCTGGATGAAGTGTACCTAGAGAGACTGTCGGGTAAGAAGAGAGCCAAGGCTGCCTTGAGGACTCCCAACATGGAAAAACTAGGTAGAGCAGCAGGCAGCGAGGAAGGAGGAAGTCAGGAGAGTGGAGCAGGCAGCATTGTTCGTGCTGCTGAGAGATCCAGTGAGGTGAGGAGTTAGCCCCGCGTTAGGAAGATTAGCAAGTGGAAAGGTGGGGTAGAGGCCAGGTTAGAGGGAGTTGGCCGCTTGTGGGAGGCGAGGTGATGGAATGATGTACAGATTGCTCTTTTGATAAGTTTGGCTACAAAGAAGAGGAAGAAGAAAAGGGCTGGTAGCTGGAAGAGGAAGGAGGTCAGGGAATGAAAGGTTTTCTTTTTTTTTAAGATGGCAGAGACTTGAGCACCTTTAAATGCCTATTAGAAAGATGTAAAAAGGGGGAGAAGCTAAAGGAATGGAAGAAAAGGGATTATCACTGGCATAAGAATTTTGCACTCCCGTGTTCAGTACAAAGTGGGGATGTGGGTGAAAGCAACGAGAATGTGGGGCAAGTGGAGGAGGGAGTGTTGACCAGGGAAACACCATGTAAGATGCTGCCTGTAAAATATAACTTGTAACCATTTGTTACGTGATTTAACCTGTGTTTATTTAAGGACAGCTTCAGTAGTTTCTGTTTTCTTGTGCACCTTTATCAGTAAGCATTTGGTTCTACCATTATAGCAGTTGTTGAAAGAGAAAATGAAAACAATAAAATGCTACCTGTTTATTTTGCTGCTGCCTTTTCTGGTAAGCCATGTAGGGAAGATAGCTGTGAGTCACAACGAGATTTAGGGATTGCCGATGTTTCATGTACTTTTTTTGTCCCATTTACAGCAGTAACCTTTCCCTTTCTCAATTTTTAGGCCTTTTCTGATGCCATTAAAAAATGGCAGGAGCTATCGCCAGAAACCAGTGGAAAAAGAAAAAAGAGAAAAGAAATGAATCAGTATTCTTACATAGATTTCAAATTTGAACAAGGTAATGGCCAAATGTGAGTGTTGCTGATGGTGTTTGCAGAGCCGTCTGCTCCCACACAGCCTGTAAGGGGAGTCGTGGTGTGGCTGCTTAGAAGTGCCCTGTTACAGCAGTCTGAGGAGTGTCACTGACATGACTGCTCTGATGGCACATTGGTGTTTTTAGAAAGTGGCTAGTTTGTCATCTTTCTGTTTAGGATACACCATGACAGGAAAATTGTGTGTAATGTTAGATTCACATGTGGAAAAGTGTTTGGGGACATTCTTCAGCTTGGGGGGAAAAGAGGTCTTGAAGGTTTGACAAGAATTAACCTTTCACTACATAGTAAAAGCTAGACCAGTGATTGATTGCTTACTGCAGAGGAGTCACTTACACACCTGAGAGAGAGTAGCTTCTACACAGAAAAAAACCAAACAGCTCTTAAACTGCCACTTAAGCTGTTTATTTAAAATTCTGTTATTCATATTGATGAAGTAACTGCTGAAAGCTCTTTCAAAGAGGTTATTTCAGGTCTAACTCCCCACCCCCCGCCAAGGTAAACTTGCTGAATTTTGCAACAAATTTGATCTTAGTTGCTTGTGTCTAAGAAAAGAGTCCACTTCAACTTTTCCTGTAGATTATGTCATAAATAAGAATATTTCCCTTTTCTTTTCTCCTATGTGTCTTTCCGTTACAACTGTAATTAATTTCATGACTTGACTTCAGGTGTGACTAAATGAAAAATCCATGAGATAGTTATAGAGTTGGAAAGTATTTGAATTTTTGAACTCTTCAGGATCTAAAAGAAAACGTCCTAGGCTCTGACTTCTAAGTTCACCAAGCTACTCTGTGAAGCAGTGCTCTCCTGACATGACATTCTCACAGATCTGTGGCAGAATGGAAGTGGGGACTGTGTATAGGTGGTTTTTCATTCAGCTGAATTCATCCACAGTTTACTAGGCATCCCTAATACATAGTCATTTAGTATTTGTTTCTGACTTTCAGTGGTAGAGAAAAGAAAGTACCACTTCACAAGATGATCTACTCCCTTGTTGGTCAGCTATGTCTTTTAGAAAGTTATTCCTTTATATCAAGCCAAAAATGTACCTTCCTGGGACTTCCCTGGTGGCGCAGTGGTTAAGAATCATCTGCCAATGCAGGAGACATGGGTTTGATCCCTGGTCCGGGAAGATCCTGCATGCCACAGAGCTACTAAACAGGTGCGTCACAACTACTGAGCCTGCGCTCTAGAGCCCATGAGCCACAACTGCTGAGCCCACGTGCCACAACTACTGAAGCCCACATACCTAGAGTCCATGCTCTGCAACAAGAGAAGCCACCTCAATGAGAAGTCCACGCACCACAACAAAGAGTAGCCCCCACTCACTGCAGCTAGAGAAAGCCTGCGCGCAGCAACGAAGACCCAACACAGCCATAAATAAATAATTAATTTGAAAAGTAAAGTCGTTCTGAAAAAAATTAAATACTTAGATGTGAATCTAACAATACATGTACAGGACTTATGATGAAAACTACAAAACAATGAAGAAAGAAATCAAAGAAAATATAAATAAATGGAGAAACGTACTGTGTTCATGGATTGGAAGACTCAGTGAAGATGTAAATCCTCCCCAAATTGGTACCATGCTTAATGTAATTTCTGTCAAAATCCCAGCAAGATTTTTTTGTAGATACAGGCAAGGTATCCTAAAATTATCCTAAAATTTATATGGAAAGGCAGGGCACTAGAATAGCTAAAATGATTTCTTTTTTTAAATAAA
Organism: Pseudorca crassidens; assembly: GCF_039906515.1. NCBI lineage: Eukaryota > Metazoa > Chordata > Mammalia > Artiodactyla > Delphinidae > Pseudorca > Pseudorca crassidens. The sequence goes on along the minus strand of NC_090310.1, from coordinate 4,086,201 downwards.
TTTATTTATTTATCAGTAGTTTTGGCTCGAGGGCTCTAGAGCATAGGCCCAGTAGTGTGGCACACGGGCTTAGTTGCTCCGCAGCATGTGGGATCTTTCCAGACCAGGGCTCGAACCCATGTCCCCTGCATTGACAGGCAGATTCTTAACCACTCCGCCACCAGAGAAGTCCCAGTGATTTTTAAAAAGAAAAATAAAGTGGAAGAAATCAGTCTACTGGATTTCAAGACTTACTACATAGCTACAGTGATTAAGACTAGGTGGTCTTGGGACTTCCCTGGTGGTCCAGTGGTTAAAAATCCACCTTCCAATGCAGGGGACCACGGGTTCAATCCCTGCTCGGGGAACTAAGATCCCACATGCCGCAGGGCAACTAAGTACGAGCGCTGTAACGAAAGATCCTGCATGCCGCAACAAAGATCCCATGTGCTGCAGCTAAGACCCAATGCAGCCAAAAAAATTAAATAAAATAAATAAATACTGTTTAAAAAGAAAACCAGGTGGGCTTGGCAGAAATATAGACAGATAGATGGAACAGAATAGAGAACCAAAAACTGGTTTTCTAAATAATGAAAAAAAATGTTTTAATTTTAAAAACTAGTGAGAGTAAAAAAAAAAAAAAAACTAGAGTGAACAAGAGAAAAGAGAGGAAAAATAAAGTGTATCAATGTATAGTAAATATTGATAAAATCAAGAGATTATCAAAAAGGTTTTTTGAGTAAATAGAAAATCTGGGTGGAATAGACAGTTTTCTAGAAAATGTACATTACCAAATCAACCAAAGAAATACAAAAACTAAACCAGACCAACTGCAAGATTTGACACTTGTCATTTTGTTAGCTTTTATTCTAAGTGTTATTTATTGTAAATCTAGGTACTGCTCTTTTCTGTCTTTGAAATTTTCAAAATAAAAAAAATTTTTAAACATGCATGAAACACATGTGCATCTACCAGAATGGCTCGAATTAAAAACTGATGTCATCAGGTGCTGAGGACAATGTGGAGTGATTGAAACTCACATACATTGCTGGTGGGGGGAGAGTGTAAATTGGAACAGACACTTTGGAAAAGTAGCACTGTTTTCTAAGCTGATCCAGCAATTTTACTCCTTCACGTATTCTCAGCTGAGTTGCAGGCATATGTATAGCAGCCCTGGTCATAATAACCCAAAACTGTAAACCTGCCTGTCCTCAGTAGTGAATGCACAGTAAATTGTGGTATATTCACACAGTGCAGTACTGACAGGCTAGGAGAGACCTTCCAGCTGGATTATAATAAGCAGGAGCGAGGGAGGGGTGGAGAGGAAGAAAGTCGGGAAGTGTGTGGAATGTTAGGGAATGGTAAGGAGCCCAGTTTTCCCAAAGAGAATGTGTTATGGGAAAGTCACTAAACGTCCTCTGTAGGACCAGGCCACAGAGGACTGGGATGGCTGCCTGGATTCCTAGCAGAACAGTTGTCTGCATGACTTTGCATTGTCATTTATCTTCTAGGTGACAAAAAAATAGAAAAGAGGATGTTCTTTCTGGAAAATAAGCGGCGACATTGTAGGTCTTATGACCGGCGTGCTCTCCTTCCAGCTGTCCAGCAAGAGCAGGAGTTCTATGAGCAGAAAATCAAAGAGATGGCAGAGGTAGGAAGATGTGTTTGGAATGTGTTTCTGGGATTCTGGTTTGCTGTTAGGGCATAGTATAAAACTGTCTTGTAAGATTTGCCTTTTCTTTCAAGTGGTTCATTTGAATAAACTATAAAACTTTTAAAAGGAAAACAAAACTAGGTTTTGTAATGATACTGACTGAAGTTCACAGTTTCATAAATCAGATTTATGTTAGAGAATTTTAATTGGAGCTTAGTAAACACATCTGTTTCACCTCCTTCACCCTCTAATGGTGGAAATTAGAGGAAATGGAGGAAAAAACAGAGAGATTCCATTTAGCTCTTTAATTCTTCCAAGTATACTATCAAATGTGCAAGTCAACTGGAATATACATATGTTGGCTATTTAATACAAACAAACCTCGGAGATATTGCAGGTTCAGTTCCAGACCACCGCAATAAAGTGAATATTGCAATAAAGCTAGTCATATGAATTTTTTGGTTTCCCAATGCATAGAAAAGTTATGTTTACACTACACTGTAGTCTAGTAAGTATGCAATAGCATTATGTCTAAAAAAATGTCCATGCCTTAATTAAGATATACTTTTATTGCTAAAAAATGCTAACCATCATCTGTGCTTTCAGCGAGTCATAATCGTTTTGCTGGTGAGGGGTCTTGCCTCAGTGTTGGTGGCTGCTGACTGATCAGAGTGGTGCTTGCTGAAGGCTGGGGTGGCTGTCCAGATTTCTTAAATGTGACAATAATGAAGTTTGCTGAATTGATCGATTCTTGCTTTCATGAATGATTTCTCTGTAGCATGCAGTGCTGTTTGATAGCATTTTACCCACAGTAGAACTTCTTTCAAAATTGGAGTCAGTCCCCTCAAATCCTGCTGCTGCTGCCTTATCAACTAAATTTATGTGATTTTCTAAATCCTTTGTTGTCATTTCAACAATCTTCATAGTATCTTCACCAGTAGTTTCCATCTCAAGAAACCGCTTTCTTTGCTTATCAATGAAAAGCAACTCCTTGCCTGTTAAGGCTTTATTATGAGATTGCAACAATTCAGTTCTAATTCTAGGTCTCTTGCTGTTTCTGCCACATCTGCAATTAATTTCTCCATTGAAGTCATCCACACGTATTGGGATCAGCTTCTTCCAAACTCCTGTTAGTGTTGGTATTTTGACATCTTCCCATAAATTATGAATATTCCTCTTTGCATGTAGAATGGTGAATCCTTTCCAGAAGTTTTCGGTTGACTTTGCCCCAGATCCATCAGAGGAATCACTATGGCAGCTATAAGCCTTACAAAATGTATTTCTTAAATAATAAGTCTTGCAAGTCAAAAATTACTCCTTGATCCATGGGCTGCAGAATGAATGTTTTGTTAGCAGGCATGGAAACATTAATCTCGTTCATCTCCGTTAGAGCTCTTAGGTGACCAGGAGCATTTCAGTGAGCAGTAAAGGAATATTTTGAAAGGAATCTTTTTCTGAGCAGTAGTTCTCAACAACGAGCTTAAAATATTCAGTAAACCATGTTATAAACAGATATGCTGTCATCCAGGCTTTGTTATTCCATTTATAGAGCACAGACAGAGTAGATTTAGCCTAATTCTTAAGGGCCCTAGGATTTTTGGAATGGTAAAAGGAGCACTGGCTTCAGCTTCAAGTCATCAGGTGCATTAACCCCTAACAAGAGAGTCAGCCTGTCCTTTGAAGCCAGGCATTGACTTCTCCTCTCTAGCAGTGAAAGTCCTAGATGACATCTTCTTTCAATATAAGGCTGTTTTGTCTACATTTGAAAATCTGTTGTTTAGTGTGGCCACCTTTGGTTAATTACCTTAGCTGGATCTTCTGGATAACTTGCTGCAGCTTCTACGTCAGCATCTGCTGCTTCACCTTGCACTTTTATGTTATGGAGATGGCTTCTTTCCTTAAACCTCAGGAATCAACCTCAGCCTGCTTCAGACTTCTGCAGTTTCCTCACCTTTCTCAGCCTTCGTAGAATTGAAGAGAGTTAGGGCCTTGCTTTGGATTAGGCTTTGGCTTAAGGAAATATTGTGGCTGGTTTGATCTTCTGTTCAGACCACTGAATCTTTCTCCATATCAGCAGTAAGGCTGTTTCACTTTCTTATCATTGTGTGTTCATTGGGGTAGCAGTTTTAATCTCCTTCAAAAATTTTTCCTTTGCATTCACAACTTGGCCAACTGTTTGGTGCCTAGCTTTTGGCCTATCTCGACTTTTGACATGTCTTCCTCACTAAGCTTAAATTGTTTCTAGCTTTTGATTTAAAGTGAGATGGGCCACTCTTCCTTTCATTTGAATGCTTAGAGGCCATTGTAGGGTTATTAATTAGCCTAATTTCAACATTGTTGTGTCTCAAGGAATAGGGAAGCGGGAGAAGAGGGAGAAGGATGGGGAATGGCCAGTCAGTGGAACAGTCCGAACACACGACATTTATCGATTAAGTTCACTGTCTTATATGGGTGCAGTTCATGGCACCCCAAAACAGTTGCAATGGTAACATCAAAGATCACTGATCACCATAACAAATACAGTAATAATAATAACGAAAAAGTTTGAAATACTGCGAGAATTGCCAAAATATGACCAGAGACATGAAGTAAGCAAATGCTGTTGGAAAAATGGCACTGATAGACTTGCTTGATGCAGGGTTACCACAAACCTTCAGTTTGTTTAAAAAAAAAAAAAGGTACTATCTGCAAAGTGCAGTAAAATGAAGTGTGCCTATATGTGTTTTCTAGACCAGCAACTCTCAAGTTTGCCCCATGGGTCCCTGGGTTTCCCAAGACTCTTTAGGATGTCTGCGACGTCAGATCTCTTATCGTGATAAGACGATATTTACCTTTTTCACATTGTTGAATTTGTACTGAGGAACAAAAGTAGTGGTGCCTTAGCATGAATCAAGCCAGTGGCACCAAACTCTACTGGAAATCATTACTTTCTTCACCACCATGCACTCACATTTTAAAAAACAACAAAAAAAGCCCATGTCGTCTAAAAATGTATTTGATGCTTTGATGAAGCAGTTGAAATTATTACTTTATGAAATTTTAACCCTTGAAAACATCTTTTCAATACTCTGTATGACAAAATGGGAAGTACAGTTGTCCCTCCATATCCACAGGGGGTTGGTTCCAGGACCCCCACCACAGATACCAAAATCTATAGATGCTCAAGTCCTTTGTATAAAACGGCTTAGTATTTGCATATAACGTACACACATCCTCCCGGATACTGTAAATCATCTCCAGATTACTTACAACACTTAATACAATATAAGTGCTCTGTAAATAATTGGCAGCACACTGTAAATTCAAGTTTTTCTTTTTGGAACTTTCTAGAATTTTTTTCCCCCAAATAATTTTGATTTGAGGTTGTTGAATCTGTGGATGCAGAACCTGCATATATGGAGGGCCGAATGTATGCATAAAGTGCTTTTGCTGCATACTGGCTGACTATGATGGTTTTCTCAAGGAGAAGCATTTGTAACATCGAATTGCAAGCTGCTGAATTAGGCCCTTCTCCCTACCCCCCCCAAAAAACCCCCTACCATTTTTACTTGAAAAAATGACTGACAGAAAAACTATGATTATTCAAAATTAGGTATTTAGCAGGAATTTTCTCAGAAATGAATGAAGTGATTATTTATGTCCAATGATAAAATTCTGGATCTCAAACAGAAATTGGACTTTTGGAGAATTGTCATCTTGATCCATCCGTCATAGAGTTACCTGTGACTGTATCTGTTACATTAAAATCTGTTAGTGTAGCTTGCAGTTCGAATAGATATTTCACCCATGCATGATTTTATCATAAACACCGGTTCACTGAATTATGTAGACCTTCCAGATGTTGGCACATTTCACAGTATAGTATCAAAACACCACATTTGCTAATATCACTGCCAGCCTCATCAGAGAAGTGTTGAAGTATTGGCAAGATGGTTGTGGTCATCTTTTTGATGTCCAAATTGTCCCTTCTTTGGCCAGTGGCGTCACCTTCAAGTTAGTTCCTCTGTCCTGGACCTAGTCATCTTTCTTTGGCAGTATCCTTGCTTTCTGGCACACCTGGTGATCCAGGTTCAACTTCTGCTTTTCCTAACCTGGACCTGGAATCACCAACTTTTCCAAGATGTCATATTTTCTTTTAGTGGAAGTTCATACTAAGATTTTTATTTCAACTTTGGTTTATAGGGTTTTTTTTACTTCTTTCATTTTACGTAAGCATTTCTTTTCTCTTATGCTGAAAATCTTGGCTCTTAATTACATTACCATAATGGCTTATTTCCTTTATCCTATGTTGTATACTTAGTAGATCCCAAATAACAACCCAGTATTATTACCAATAATGTTGCTAAATACGGTCTAGGATTTATTTATAACTTAGATTAGGAATTTGAAATTAAAATATTATAAAGTTACTTGAAATAAGTGTGTGGTTATGCCATTAACTTGGTAAGCAAAGAAGTTTGTTTATTTTTAAGTTTTAAGGAATTGGTTTTTAATTTCTTTTTCATTTAATTCTGTTGTTCAGTTATGTAAAGTATTTTTAAAGTCAAAACTATAAAACAAGGAACATTCAGAGAGATCTAGCCTCTGTCCTGTCTGTCCTCCCCATGTCCTCTAACTCCCTCTATACATAAACCATTATTAATAGTTTTTGGGTTGTCTTTTCTTATTTTATGTAAAAGCATATATGTGTGTATATATATATATATATTTTTTAAAACCTTTCTTTCTTATTAAAAGGTACACACTGTTCTACTCTAGCCTTTTTCACTTAACTGTGCTTCTTGGCAATGACTCCACAGCAATCCATGGAGATTTTTCTCTTTCCTTTTTAAAACTGCCTAGTGTCCCATTGTCTGCAGTACCAGAGTTGATTCAGTTATTCGCCTACTGAGGGACACTCAGGGTTGTTTCCAGTTTTTTGCTATTATAAATAGTGCCATGATAAATAACTTTGTGCATACATCATTTCATATTTCTGCCCCAGGGTAACTTTGGAATAGATTCCTACAAGTGCGATTGATGAATTGGAGTGTAAATACTTATGTAACTGTTATATGGTGCCAAATTCCCCTCCATGGTGGTTGTACTGTTTTGCATTCCCACCAGTAATGTACAAGAGTGCCTGTTTCCCGCTAACCTCACCAACGGAGTATGTTTTCAAGCTTGGTTTTTACCCACTCAGTTTTTTTTTGTTTGCTTATGCTATGCTGTACTCTTCATAAATGTTTTATGTCAGTCTTTTATTCCTTCTATATTTTGAGTCAGATTTAAGGAAGTTTTCCCCATATATTCTAGTACTTATATGGTTTCCTTTTTCATGTGTAGTGTTCTGATGCATTTTAAATTTACTCTCAGGTAACTTTTTAAACTACTAAACTATGTAACTGAAGAGATGACTATTAATAATAGGGTTTTTTTATGTTTATGAAAGTAAATGCTAAATGGTTTGTGGCATCTTGACTAAATTTGCATCTGCGTGTATGGTTTTTTGTTCCTCAGCATGAAGACTTTTTGCTTGCCCTGCAGATGAATGAAGAACAGTATCAAAAGGTAGTTAAAATCTCACCTAATCAATTTATTCTGGGTATTTTCATTAGCTGTTTTCTCTTCTCACATTTCCTGAGCATTTTGATGACAAATTGGTTCCTGTATAACCTTTGCTGTTGATCTGCTGAGTTTGAGCTTCAGCTAAGTTACAGTCAGGTACTTAAACCATTATAGTCACTCTTGCTTCCAAATTGGATCAGATTTGGAGGGAAGATAATATTGTTAGAGTCGTGCCTCTTAAAAAACATTGCCTGGAATCCATTGGATAGACTCTTAGAACAAAATTTAGAATTCACGTATCACTTATAGGGTTAGAAGGAAGAGATGTGTCTAACCTCAGGACCAGATGGCTTTTGTATGATGTCAGCCATCCTCATGTAGTGGCCTTTTCTAACATGGTAGAAATGGACTAGTGACTGGATCAGTCACTGCCCTTAATAAAAAGCGTAAGTTTTCTGGTACTCGCAGTACTTGAGATGCTGCTTTATATAGCTTCAGTAGTCACTTAAGATAAAGCTTGTGCTGAGTTGTGACCCCATCGCACTCTTGTCTTATAATAAGGAGCAAAATCCAACATTTTTTAAAAAATTTATTTTATTTATTTATTTTTGGCCGTGTTGGGTCTTTGTTGCTGCGTGCAGGCTTTCCCTACTTGTAGCGAGCGGGGGCTGCTCTTCGTTGCAGTGCATGAGCTTCTCATCGTGGTGGCTTCTCTTGTTGCAAAGCACAGGCTCTAGGCGTGCGGGCTTCAGTAGTTGTGGTGCACGGGCTCAGTAATTGTGGCTCACGGGCTCAAAGCGCAGGCTCAGTAGTTGTGGTGCACGGGCTTAGTTGCTCCGCGGCATGTGGGATCTTCCCGGACCAGGGCTCGCACCCGTGTCCCCTGCATTGGCAGGCGGATTCTTAACCACTGCGCCACCAGGGAAGCCCAAAACTTTTTAAATAATATCCCTCATGCCACTTGTCCCTGACTGTTATGTTAACATCTGATTATAGATGTTACAGTTCTGCTGGTACCATGAAATTCATGAATATGATAACTTTATACAAAGGATGATACCAAAGAATACCCCCAAAAAACATGAAAATCTCACTGTCTTTAGCTACGTATTAATATTTGTACTAGCATCTTAAGCTAGATTTATACAGCAGAAACAGCTTGGGCTTCCCTGGTGGCACAGTGGTTGAGAGTCCACCTGCGGATGCAGGGGACACGGGTTCCTGCCCCGGTGTGGGAAGATCCACGGCTGGGCCCATGAGCCATGGCTGCTGAGCCTGCGCGTCCGGAGCCTGCGCTCCACCACGGGAGAGGCCACAGCAGTGAGAGGCCCGCGTACCGCAAAAAATAAAAAAAAGAAAAAAGAAAACAGCTCATCATTGTTTTATGGCTTCTAGGGATTGCTTTTCACCTCAGAATGTACTTGGAGGTGGGGGAATATGAAACATGGCTGCCTCCTCTACTTGCGTGTAGGGAATTTCATGTGTGTTTCTGGTGGCTTGCAGGATGGCCAGTTGATTGAGTGCCGCTGCTGCTACGGGGAATTTCCATTTGAGGAACTGACGCAGTGTGCAGATGCTCACTTGTTCTGCAAAGAGTGTCTCATCAGATATGCCCAAGAGGCAGTCTTTGGATCTGGAAAGGTAAGAACCATACAGTGTGTCCATACATAGGAAATATTCACAGAGTTTGAGGACACCACATTTATAGACAAGTGTAAATGCCTCATGGAAGTGCCTTTTCTGAGGTGATGTGGAACTCTGCTAAGACATGCTAATGTGTGTGATTCCTAGACAGCCTTTGATTTGTGTGATTATGTTGGTTTGAAGCACAGCAGATTTTTTTTCAGGGAATGGTTTAATTCTTCCATGCTCTCATGCCCAGCGCACTGGAGCACCAACTTCTTCAGTTATCTTCTGTTTGAAATTAAAATGAAGGATGAACTCAAAAAGAGAATCTTGCAGGCTGTTTGAACATATGAGGCTGCAAATTAGTATTTTTTTAACAAAATTTTTAAAACATTTTATATAGTTGTATTAAAATGAATAATATTTTTAATTATTTATTATTTTTGGTTGTGTTGGGTCTTCGTTTCTGTGCGAGGGCTTTCTCCAGTTGCGGTGAGCGGGGGCCACTCCTCATCGTGGTACGCAGTCCCTCTCACTGTCGCGGCCTCTCATTGTGGAGCACAGGCTCCAGACGTGCAGGCTCAATGGTTGTGGCTCACAGGCCCAGTTGCTCCGCGGCATGTGGGATCCTCCCAGACCAGGGCGCGAACCCATGTCCCCTGCATTGGCAGGCGGACTCTCAACCATTGTGCCACCAGGAAAGACCCATAAAATGAATAATATTTTATACAAGATTATATTTCTCTGTCCAAAGTCAGTTTCTCTTGACACCAACATACAATATGGAAAGGAGTTTTTTGTCTTAATGAACACTTAAAAACCAAAATTGCTTTTCATAAATGCCCCACCAATAATCAAACCACTTGACATCAATTATTCTAAAATCAGTTGTAATTCAGTCAAGGACTGAGTAGCAGAGTTTTTTTTTGTTTTTTGTTTATAAATGTATTTATTTATTTTTGGCTGCATTGGGTCTTTGTTGCTGCAGCGGGCTTTCTCTAGTTGCAGCAAGTGGGAGCTACTCTTCGTTGCAGTGCGCGGGCTTCTCATTGTGGTGGCTTCTCTTGTTGCAGAGCACGGGCTGTAGGCGTGCGGGCTTCAGTAGTTGTGGCACGCGGGCTCAGTAGTTGTGGCTCACAGGCTCTAGTGCACTGGCTCAGTAGTTGTGGCGCACGGGCTTAGTTGTTCCACGGCATGTGGGATCTTCCCAGACCAGGGCTCAAACCCGTGTTCCCTGCATTGGCAGGCGGATTCGTAACCATTGTGCCACCAGGGAAGTCCCCTGAGTAGCAGTTATTGAGCAGAGTAGTTGTGATTAGCAGAATATAGGCATAGTTTAAAGATATTGTAAGTTCGGTTCCAGGCCACTGCAGTAAAACAAATATCAAAATAAAAAGAGTCACACAACTCTTTGATTTCCCAGTGCATGGAGAAGTTATGTTTACACTATACTGTAGCCTGTTAAGTGTGCAATAGCATTTTGACAATCCCCTTCCCTCCTACCACTCATCTCTGCCTTCCAAGAGGTTCGGAACTCCAGCCTTTCCACAGAGTGTAGAGGGAATCAACTTGCTTATCATGAGTATCTGCTTTTCAGACACTGAGCTGTGACTTTCCTCCTCTAGTCTGCTAAGTGATTTATCTTTCCTCATCTACTTCCCATCTTCATATATTGTGGTTTAGGCTGATAGACGTCCTCTGGTAGAATCAAAGATGGACTTTGTGTTTTTGTTTCATGGTTTTCTTGTTCTGAGTGTGGTTTCTCAGAGAAGAGGGGACCTTTACCATCTCAGAGTCTGTGTTCCAAACCACGATTTATTTGCTTCCCATTGAAAGATGCATTTAACCACTGAGGTTTTTTTGTTTCTCTGAAAACTTGGTTAAATTTTTTTTTTCCCTTTGCCTCCTGACCGTATCATTCTAGTCAGAGCTCAGCTGCATGGAAGGCAGCTGCACATGTTCATTCCCAACCAGTGAACTGGAGAAGGTGCTTCCCCAGACCATCCTGTATAAATACTATGAGCGAAAAGCAGAAGAAGAAGTTGCTGCAGCCTACGCTGATGAGCTCGTCAGGTGGGTCCTCAGAGTCAGAGTGTCACTTGTCAACTCATTCCCTGTTAGGTAGACTGCCTGGGCCCTTTCATTGGTGATGAAAATTCTGTAACAGAGCTCTATCTCCAGGTTTTCTGGCATTTCTTGCTTTTAAAAAAAGAGAATAATTGTATTCATAGAAAAATTTGCAGTTTGTATTTTTACCTACATTCCTTGGCACCTCTTAATCATCTGGCGTATAGGTACAGTCCTTGTGCGTTGGTTAGAGGAAAGATAACATGTGTAAGGAGTTCTCAGAGAGGTATGTTAAATATTGAGTGGTTTGCACTGAGGCAGAACCCAGAATGGCACCTGCATTTCCTGGTGAGAGCCAGCACAAAGCAGAGCCTCAGTCCATGTTTTAATGAAAAGTTAAGGAGCGAAAGGAGGTGTGGCTGTCCAGCTGAAAACTCCATCTCAGTATGAATAATCACATGGAACAAATCAGGCTTTAATATTCTGAATAATATTCCTTCTGCTGTTTTGATTCTAGGTGCCCCTCCTGCAGCTTTCCTGCTCTGTTGGACAGTGATGTGAAGAGGTTCAGTTGTCCCAATCCTCGCTGCCGAAAGGTAGGGAGGCAAATATTTTTTCTAGATTCGTATTTGTATTATGGACTGCCTTTGTGGCACAGATATGTGCTGGGTGTCTGCATGCTGACCCATGAGGAGGATTTGAGTGCTCTCCTTTTCATGAAAGCAAGTGAAGATTGGTTCTTTGTGAAGGGCGGCTGACTTTGTTGCAGAGATGGGGGCCACTTACAGAATTTTAATCACATAGCTCTGGATCCCTGTTTTATGCCATCTGCCTAAAGGGCAGATACTGCAGTGTAAAATGTGAAGGGTTCTGTGTTTATTCCACTGTGCCAGTATTTTTCTTGCTCCTTCACCACCCTCTTATGCTCAAATACTTCTTTTCTGTGTGTGCACATGAGCGTGCACACACTTCCTGCCACTTGAAAAGTCCAAGTGGTATTTCTTTGATTAAAGAATTGGGTGTCATGGTGGCATTTCTGTCACATGCGGTAGATGATTCACTCAGCTGTTCACATAAGGACTGATTGTGTCAGGTGAGACCAAAGCTGTCTAGTCGCCTTGCTGCTGAAAATCTTTCTTCCCTTTAGACTCCTATGGCCATGAACTAAGAATGTCTTGAAATTTGTCAACCATTTATAAGCCACTTAAGAGTTTTTAAGGAATATAATATTGGCATCCACATAGACAAGTATGTTTTAAGCCATTTTCCTAAAATAGAATGATCAGAGTTGAATATTATAATATCTCCACCTTTTGGGGAGTGAAGAAATGAAAGTAGATATTGGAAAAGGAAGAAGAAACTACACTGATAGACTAAAACCTTACTCATTTTGTTTTCAACATTAACATTTCTGTGTAAAATCTGGATATTTTCTTACAATTGATGTATCCATTAGTAATTTGTCCCCACCCCAGGCTGTTGCTATAACAAATGTTTCAGTAGTCTCTGGAATCTTGGAACTAAGAAAGCAGACTCACTGACTGTCCTGTGTGCTTCCAGTGTGTTCAGCTCTAGAATGCCTGGGAAGGCAGTGCCTGAACTAAGATACAGAGAGCAAGGGAGGTAGCCAAGGGAAGAAAAGGGTGGGAGTAAAGTGAAAGTGAAGATGTGGAATGTTGTAGGTCCAAGGAGCAGTAGTATCCTGGACACTGACGTACTGGGAGTGTGAAGAGAAAGGCTTACGAGCTGGGAGGGGCCAGAGCCATGCAGGCCTTCAGCACCATTCTGAGGCAGGAGGATGGGGGAGTGAAAAAGCAGGGAGATCTGTTTGGCTGTTGAGTAATCAAGGTGAGGGATGCACATCACTGTCACCCGCCTCTGGAGTCTCCAGGAATTGCTAGTTTGAGCTAGGAATTATATTTCCTGGTATGATTCCAAATTAGACCTTGCCAATGAAAGTGCTCATATATGATTTGGAATGCCAGAGACAGTTACAGGAATGTATCAGGGTACTTATGAGTCTGAAACAGCATCCCGTGAGTATTTTGAGGATATCCAGCCTGGGATATCAGTAAAAGCCTCCTAGAGGCTCTTAAGATGCTAGGCAGAAAACCCAGATATTCTGCTTCCTCTCTGTGGGAGGAATATACTTGCCCTGCTGAACTTGGAGGGGGCCGTGTAGCTTCTTTTGGCCAATGAAATGGGTGAGAGGTCACTTGGAAAAACAGTGGTAAAATAAATGCTTAGGGGTGATGTCAGCAAGGTGGTGGAATAAGTAGCCCCAAATTCTCCTTCCACCACAGAAACACTGATTCAACAATACATGGACCAGTTTCCTTTGTGAGAAATCTAGAAACCAGTTACAAGGCTCCTGCACTCCATACAGAGCAGTTAGCTGCATTGAGGCCTGTAGGAAAATTAGTGGAGCTCACTCCCCAGAGCCTGTCCCCCAGCACACATAGCACACATGGGAGGAAACACCTAACTCCTTGCTTCTCCTTGGGGAGGCAAAGAGCAGACTAGAACATACATCTAACATTCAGACTTCTCAGAGGGCTTACCCAAGGGGCTGGCTTATGTCTTTCCTCAATCTAAGCACCGACAGGAGGGAGCACCAGGTTTCAGATCCTCAAAAACAAAGGCAGTGGTTTGGACTAGCGTACGCTCCCTCACCTTTGCCCCTTTCCTTGGCTTAGTGTAGAAGGAGCAGGAGAAAACCCCCAATTCCCAGCTTCTGGTTAGGGAGGGGAAGAGTTGGAGTGTGCGTCCAGTGTCCCAGCTTTTTGGGGTGCTGCCCAAGGGGCTGGTTTCTGTCTCACTTGACTCAGCACTGACAGGACCCTGCATACTCAAGAGGCCTGGAAGCTTCTGAGGAAAAAAGAGCTGAGACGCTTACTGCTGCTACAAAGGACCCACAGTATAGCAGACAGAGGCCATTATGTCTCTGTGGCTTTTCCCTCCAGGAGAAAGGAAGAGTGGGACATACACCCAATGTTCTAGCTTTTGAGGGGGAGGGGGGAGCTCTTCAAGGGACTGGTTTCTCTCTTGTCCAACTCAGAGCACTGATGAGACCCACCATACTCTAGATGCCTGAGGTCTACTGAGAACAAAAAAGAGCTGGGCATCTTATAGCCCCTCCAGAGAACCTGCAGTACTGTAGATGGACACCAGAGCGAGCAAGAGATAACAAGCTCCTGAAAAAAAAAAGCCAGCAAAACCTCTCTGAATTGGGAATTTACACACATAGGTCCAGAGAAGGTGCATCCACAGGAGAGGTTTGAGAGTCCTCCATAATTTATAGCCCGACTGATTGGTAAAGGCTTTTCCCCGTACAGGGCCAGTCTAAAGACTGGGAGAGATGGCTGTTTTTCAAATGTATAGATCCTGACAAAGTAACAAGGCACAAGAAGAACCATGGTCTAACCAAAGGAACAAAATAAATATTCAGAAACTGTCCCTAAAGAGATTGAGGTATGTGAATTACCTGACAAAGAATCCAAATAATCATCATAAGATGCTCAATTAGGATGGACCCAGACATTTTATAATCAAATGGTCAAAAGTCAGAGACAAGGAGAATTTTTTAAACAGCAAGGGAAAAGCAACTTGTCATGTACAGTGAGTCTCCCATAAGATTCTCAGAGGAGGGCTTCCCTGGTGGCGCAATGGTTAAGAACCTGCCTGCCAACGCAGGGGACATGGGTTCGAGCCCTGATCCGGGAAGATCCCACATGCCGCGGAGCAACTAAGCCCATGCACCACAGCTACTAAGCCTGCGCTCTAGAACCTGCAAGCCCGCGTGCCTAGAGCCCGTGCTCCGCAGCAACAGAAGCCCACGTACTGCAACAAAGAGTAGCCCCCGCTCGCCGCAACTAGAGAAAGCCCGTGCGCAGACCCAATGCAGCCAAAATATAATAAATAAAATAAATAAATTTATTTAAAAAAAAGATTCTCAGAGCATATCTCAGCAGAAACCTTACAGGACAGAAGAGAGTAAGATGATATATTCATAGTGGTAAAAAAGTAAAAGAAGAAACCCTGCCCATCAAGACTACTGTATCTGGCATAACTAAGTGAGGGAGGAATTAAGACCTTCCCAGATAAACAAAAGCTTAGGGGGTTCCTCACCACTAGGCCTGCCCTACAAGAAATGCTAAAGGAAGTCATTTGAGTTGAAATGAAAGGATGCTAGATAGAAACACAAAAGCACATGAAAGTATAAAGCTCACTGGTAAAGGTGGATATGTAGACAAACAGAATACTGTAACATGTGTGTATATAATCACTTTTAACTCTGGTATAGAACTTAAAAGACAAAAGTATGGAAAATATATAAAATATGTTTATGGATACACAATATAAAAAGACATAATTTGTAACATTAACAGCATGAAATGGAAGGGAAGTAAGAGTAGAGTTTCTGTATGTTGATCACAGTTGTTATCAGCTGAAAATAGATTATTATAAATATACACAGAAGAAAGAAAGGAATCAAAGCATGTCACTACGAGAAATTCAATGAAACACAAAGGAAGACAGCAAAAGAGGAAAAGAGACCAAAAAGCAACAAGACATAGAACAACAAAATTACAGTAGTAAGTTCTTCCCTGTCATTAATAACTTTAAATGTAAATGGATTAAAATTTCCAACCAAAAGACACAGAGTGACTGTGTGGATTTTTTTTTTGGCTGCGTTGGGTCTTCATTGCTGCGTGCTGGGTTTCTCTAGTTGCAGCGAGCGGGGGCTGCTCTTCATTGTGGTGTGCTGGCTTCTCATTGTGGTGGCTTCTCGTTGCGGAGCACGGGCTCTAGGCACACGGGCTTCAGTAGTTGTGGCACACGGGCTTAGTTGCTCTGTGGCGTGTGAGATCTTCCTGGACCAGGGCTCAAACCTGTGTCGCCTGCACTGGCAGGCGGATTCCTAACCACTGCGCCACGAGGGAAGCCCTGGATTTTTTATTTTTTAATCCAGCTATATACTGTCTACCAAAGACTCACTTGAAATTTAATGGCGGACTTACCTGGTGGCACAGTGGTTGAGGGTCCGCCAGCCAGTGCAGGTGACGTGGGTTCAATCCCTCATCCAGGAAGACCCCACATGCCGCAGAGCAGCTGGGCCTGTGCACCATGGCTGCTGAGCTTGCGCTGTGGAACCCGCAAGCCATGGCTGCTGAGCCCATGTGCCACGGCTGCTGGGGCCCACTCGCCTGGACCCCATGCTCCGCAGCAGAGAGCCCACTGCGGTGAGAGGCACATGCACCGTGATGGGGAGAGGCCCCCACTTATGCAGCTGGGGAGGGCCCACCCACGAGCAAGGACCCAACACAGCCAAAAATTAATTAATTAATTAAATTGTATTTTAAAAAAGAAATTTAATGGCACACATTGGAAACAAAAGCATGGAAAAAAATATTTCATGCAAATGATAACCGAAAGAGAGCCAGGGTGGCCATTCTTATGTCATACAAAATAGTCTGTAAGGCAGAACTGTCATAAGAGAGAAGGACATTATATAATGGTGAAAGGATCAATTAACCAGGAAGATATAACAGGGATAAATATATATGTATCCATCGTCAGAGCACCCAAACATAAGAAACAAACATTGACATATCTGAAGGGAGAAATAGGCAGTTCACTAATAGTTGTAGATTTCATTACTCCATTTTTCAATCATAGATAGAACAAGCAGACAAAGAATCAGTAAGGGGGCTTCCCTGGTGGTGCAGTGGTTGAGAATCTGCCAGCTAATGCAGGGGACATGGGTTCAAGCCCTGATCTGGGAGGATCCCACATGGCGTTGGAGCATCCAGGCCCATGAGGCACAACTACTGAGCCTGCGCATCTGGAGCCTGTGCTCTGCAACAACAGAGGCCGCCATAGTGAGAGGCCCGCGCACCGTGATGAAGAGTGGACCCCGCTTGCCACAACTAGAGAAAGCCCTCGCGCAGAAACAAAGACACAACACAGCAAAAATAAATTAATTAATTAATAAACTCTTACCCCCAACATCTTCTTTAAAAAAAAAAAAAAAAATCAGTAAGGAAACAAAGGACTTGAGCAACACTATAAACCAAATGGACGTAACAGATATACAAAACATTCCACCCAACAGGAGCAGAATATACATTCCTTTCAAGTATACATTTTATAAGGCCAGCATCACCCTACTACCAATGCCAGACAGAGATACCACAGGAGAACTACAGGCCAACGTTCCTGACAAATGTAGATGCAAAACTCCTAAACAAAATGCTAGCAAACCAAATTCAACAGCACATTAAAAGGATTATTCACCATGACCAAATGGGATTTATCCCTGGAATGAAGGATGGTTCTACAAAAATCAATCAGTGTGATAGACCACATTAACGGAAGGATAATTATATCATCTCAGTTGATGCAGAAAAATCATTTGACAAAATTCAACACCCTTTCATAATAAAAAACACTCAACAAACTAGGAGTAGAAGGAAATTACCTCAGCATAGTAAAGGCCATGTATGAAAAGCCTACAGCCATTGGTGAAAAACTAAAACTTCTCCACTAAGATCAGGAGAAAGTCAAGGATCACTTTTGCCACTTCTGTTCAACATTAGTACTGGAAGTCCTAGCTGGAGCAATAAGCGAGTAAAAGAAATAAAAGGCATTCAAATCGGAAAAGGGACTTCCCTGGTGGCACGGTGGTTAAGAATCCTCCTGCCAGTGTAGGGGTCACGGGTTCAATCCCTGGTCCAGGAAGATCCCACATAATCGTGGAGCAACTAACCCCATGCGCCACAACTGCTGAGCCTGTGCTCTAGAGCCCACGAGCCAGAACTACTGAAGCCCGCACTCCTAGAGCCCGTGCTCCGCAACAGGAGAAGCCACTGCAGTGAGAAGCCCATGCACTGCAACGAAGAGTAGCCTCTGCTCACCGCAGCTAGAAAAAGCCCTGCGCGACAATGAAGACCCAACGCAGCCAAAAATAAATAAATTAAATAAGTTATTTTTTTTAAAAAAAACCTGTTAGAACTAACAAATTCAGCAAGGTTGCTGGATACAAAATCAACATACAGAAATCAGTTGAGTTTTTATATGTTAACAACAAACAATCCAAAAAGGAAATTAAGAAAACAGTTCCGTTTATAATAGAATCAAAAAGAATAAAGTACTTAGGAATAAACTTAACCAAGGAGGTGAAAGACTTATGCACTGAAAACCGCAAAACACTGTTGAAGGAAATTAAAGGAGATACAAGTATGTGGAAAGACATCCATGTGCATGGATTGGTTATTAAAATGTCATACTATCCAAAGCCATCTACAGATTCAGTACATTCACTATAAAAATCCCAATGGCATTTTTTATAGAAACAGAAAAAACAATCCTAAAATTCATGTGGAACCCCAGTAGCCAGAACAACCTTGAGGAAGAACAAAGCTGGGGACCTCACACTTCCACACTTCAAAGCATGTTGCAAAGCCACAGTGATCCAAACAGTATGTTACTGGCATAAAGACAGGCATAGAGACCAGTGAAACAGAATAGAGAGCCCAGAAATAAATCCATGCATATATAGCCAAGGGTGCCAGGACTACACAGTAGGATAGTCTCTTCAACAAGTGTTGCTGGGAAAACTGGATAACCACATGTAAAAAAAATGAAATTAGACATTATCTTATACCATGTACAAAAATCAACTCAAAATGGATTAAAGACTTAAACAAATGACCTGAAACTTATAAAATTCCTAAAAGAAAACATAGGGGGGATTTTTCCTAACATTAGTCTTGGCAGTAATTTCCTGAATCTGACACTAAAAGCACAGACAACAAAAACAAAAATAGACAAATAGGAATGCATCAAACTAAAAAGCTTCTGGGCAGCAAAGGAAACAATCAACAGAGTGAAAAGGCAGCCCTTTGGAATGGGAGAAAGTATTTGCAACCTACTTATCTGATAAGGCATTAATATCCATAATATATAAGGAATTTCTACAACTCAGTAACAAACAGCAACAACACAAAAAACAAATATGGGCAAAGGTCCTGACTAAGCATTTCTGTGAAGAAGACATACAAATGGCTAACAAGTATATGAAAAGGTGCTCTATTTAACTAATCATCAGGGAAATGCAAATCAAAACCACAGTGAGGTATCACCTCATGTCTATTAGGGTGACCACTATCAAAAAAAAAAAAGCAAAAAATAACAAGTGTCAGCAAGGATATGGAGAAATTGAAACCATTACAGGATGTTGGTGGGAACATAAAATGGTACAGCTGCTATTGAGAATGGTATGAAGTGTCCTCAAAAAATGTAAAATAAAACTACTATACAATCTAGCAATCCCACTTCTGGATTTTTATCCAAAGGAATTGAAGATAGGATCTTGAAGAAGTATTTGTGCTACCATGTTCATTGCATTATTATTTATAATCAAGATATGGAAACAGCCTAAATATCCAGTAGATAAAGAAAATATGGTCCATCCATATAATGGAATATTATTCAGTATTTAAAAAGAAGGAGATTCTACGACATGGATGAACCTTGAGGACATTATGCCAAGTGAGATAAGCCAGTCACAAAAAGGCAAATGCAGTATGATTCCACTGACAAGGCGTATCTGAAGTAGTCAGTCATAGAAGCGGAAAGTAGAATTGTGGTTGCCAGGGGAGCAGAACTGGGGAGTTGCTGTGCAATGGGTGTAGAATTTCAGTCACACAGGATGCAGAAGTTCTAGAGCTCTGCTGCCCATCAGTGCACACATAGGTAACAGTACTGAACTGTACACTTAAAATGCATTAATAGGGTAGATTTCGTGTTATGTGTTTCTTACCACAATTTAAAAAAGATAGAGAGCATATGGTTCACTGTCTCTTTTCCTTCTGCCAAGATAGACATGTAGAAGTAAGTTTGTTTTGAGCTACTGAAATTTGAGTTTGTTCCAACAGCATAACCGAGCACATTCTGACTGGTACAGATCATGAGAACCACAAGTGACAATAGGGGTGGAGAAAAGGAAAGATAGTAGGGAGATAGGATTAGAAAGAGATTTTTGACTGTGGGGGTGGGGAGAAGCCCAGATGACTCACTTTTCTGGTTTGAGCCACTAAGTGGGTGATGATGCTATTCACACAAAATTGGAAATAGAAGAGAAAAAGGTTCCAGGAGAGAAGATCAACTCTGTTTTGCAGATGTTGAGTTTTGAGGGTGGAGGTGTTCGTATTCAGTAAGCGTACTTTTCCCCAGTGCCTGGCACATATCAGGTGCTCAGTGATTATTTGGGACATGACTAGGGTTAGGAACGCAGGAGAGAGATGGGTTGCAGAAAGATTTTGGAGTCAGGAATAAGAAGCATTGAAAGGCGGGAGTCCTGGGGGAAGGCAGAGGGCAGAATGCAGGGAACTCAGGGGGGTTGGGGGTTGGGGTGAGGCCCTCTAGGAGTTAGGTCACAGGAGTTAGAGAATGCTGGCACCTAAGGATGCTGGCAGCATTTGCATTAGAGTCTCATCAAATTTATAGGTGAGTTTATAAGGAAAGTATTACCTTTAAAATGTTGAGTCCTGCTGTCAAAGTTCAAAATAAGTCTTTCCAGTGATTCACATTTTTTTATGTCCCTTAGTAGTGTTCTACAGTGAAGGGAATGCATCATAAAGTGTTATAGATCACAGTGTGCTTCAGAACCTGACCCTCACTTGCGGACAATAGCATTCATGTTCTAGACTTGCTTTCTACCATTAGGGTAAGATCTGCAGTGTTTGGCCCACTGTGAGAAATAAAGGGAAAACTGTCTCATGGGACCTGAGGCAGTGACAGCCGGTTAACGGTTACTGAGAAGTTCCCAGCTGTCCTTTGAAAAGAAGGGAGAACTTAAAAGTAAAACGTTTGATCCTTATTAGGAGCTATGGAAAGATTCGCCACAAGGTGGCACTAACACTCCATGAAGAAAGGTTTTCTCTTGGGCATTTCAAAAGCATGTGTGTCTGCAAAACACTGTCCTGTAAGCAGAATTGACAGAATTCTTTTAGGTTTAGTACCAAAGCAAACCACTCTTTGCATTCAGAGTTTAACATCAAAGAGTCATCGTTTTTAGGACATATGCTTTTACCTTTTTCACTTGTACACATTCTCCTTATGACATTCTTTCTCTTCAGCTACATGGCTAAACCAACTGTTAATCCTTGAGGATTCCTCATCTTCAAGAAATGAGCCACAAGCTAATTTGGGCCCTTGTGAGACTAAGGGCTTCTGCTTCCTTATTGCCGTGTCACTGCCAGTAATCTAAACTCCAGTTACGTTTCCGGGAACTTGTCACTCTGAGATGAGGCATTTATATTAATGCATTATCTGGAGACGGGCTTGAATGCCTGGAATCATTCCCCTGAAATCCCTGAAGAGTTAGTAAGACACTGTATCTTTGATGAAATGGGGGGAGAGTCTTTGTTACATTGATATGATGAAATGCCTTTGTCAAGGCCCTCTCGGCGTCCTGTGTGCTCTCTGATAAAGGATTCATCAGTTTGCTTTCAATGTGCTGCTTTTAGGAGTGGATTGGATGGGTTTGGTGTGGGACTGCAGGGTGTTAGATTAAAAAGAGATTTGAAAGTGATACTTCTGGAATATCTTTTAGGGTCAGAAGCTTCCCTGTTGGGTCTCTTTCTTACTGTCTAGAACCATAACTTTGCTCCATAAACTCAGAGATATGTAAGTAGAGCTTTCCCGAAGGGTAACCAGGACCACAAGGTGGAGCTTTAAGAATACTCACGAAGCAAGTGCTGTTAGGGAGACCATCGGGTGGTAAGACTGTAATCACAGTAGCTGTGAAGAATGCCTAGTTTGGTGTCTTTTAGTGGAGAACGTGAAGTGACTGTGTAACCGCTCATCTTTTCCCAGTGTCACTTATATTTGTTTTTATGTATCTTTCCCACCTGCCAGCTTTCTTCTCTACTCATCTTTTTTATGCTTCCCAGGCACCATCCTATCCTTGGTAGCATTCAGTGTTATTGACTCTGCAGCAGTAAAATATAACCAAAATTCACATCTGCAGTGAACCAGTTTGTTGCTAAAAACAGGCATCTGCAGCCGCCTAAAGCAGCTCAATGGCTGCGTGAAGAGAGTGTAAATGAGCCTAGACCAGCTGTCAGTGCCAGGGCAGCTCCAGCTGTGACAGTGGGCGGTTGGCACTTATTAGCAGCACTATAATTTGAGGCCCAGCCAGTCAGCTGACTCGTGTGCTGAGCACAGGCCTTTACATTTATCTAGATATGAATGAAGCTTGAGCCTCTTGTTTTCATTATCAGGAAGGACCTTTATTCAGGAAGTAATGTTGAGAAGAACCAAATGTCTGGGTAACAAAAGGATTTTTAAGTCCCCAAATGAGGGCTCCTTTACTGGCGTGGAAGTCCATGCTGCATAATGCAAGTCCAGAAAAGAAGTGGGGTGGTGTGGGAATTCCTTCTCAGGCATTTCAGCTGCCCCTGCTTCTCTCAAGGTGAGTCACTCCTTTCCGAGCCCGAGGGCTCTGGCTGAACAGCTTAAGACCTCAGGCTGCAGTGGTGTGCAGGTGTGTCAGGAAGGGTGCCTTGCAGGACCTTAGGCTCCTGGAGGTCCCCATGGCCACCCTATGAAGTGGACACTGAGGTAAAATGGTGGAGCTGAGAACCCAAAGGGGGGCCTCCCTACCGCCCCCAAACAGTCCAGAGTGGATCCGAAAGGCCATCTCTGTGAGCCGTCCTCCCAACAAGCACTGAGTAGAGCTGGCACTGTAGCAGCGAGGTTTCAGGATTTAACTCTGTTTTTGTCTTAATATTTTTTTTCCACTTTTTAAAATTCTCCATAGTAAACAGCGTAGTGAGTCTGTTCATCATAGGCTTCTCAGTCCTTGAAAGATTTTGGTTGATAACTACACACACTTCCTTACTTGACATCTAACCATCAAACATTGTGTTTGAGAAGCTAGGTCTTCCAGTTAGGGGTGTGTGTTTGTGTGTTTCCAAGAAGAATAAAAGCAAAGAAAGGCAAATATTGCTTACCTCTTCCCACCCTGCCTTCCCTAATAAAAGTCAAATAAATACCATCTCTGCTGTTGTTTGCAGTCGTTACTTAAAAGGGAGATAGATATCCACCCAAAATAGGGAAAGGTAAAAATATGCATGCATTAAACTGAAATGCCAGTATGAATAAAACATTTATTTTTGCTTCCCCTCAACTGTACAGAAATAGTTTTTATTTTTGTACAGGCATACCTCATTTTATTGCACTTCACAGATACTGCATCTTTTTTTTTTTTTTTTTTTTATAAATGGAAGGTTTATGTCTACCCTGCATTGAGCAAGTCTGTTGTTGCTGTTTTTCCAACAGCATTTGCTCACTTTGTGTCTCTGTGGCACATTTTGGTAATTCTTGCAGTGTTTCAAACTGTTTCATTATTATTTGTTATGGTGATCAGTGATCTTTGATGTTACTATTGCAAAAAGATTATGACTCGCTGAAGGCTCAAGTGATGGTTAGCATTCTTCACCAATAAAGCAGTTTTTAATTAAGGGGCTTCCCTGGTGGCGCAGTGGTTGAGAGTCCGCCTGCCGATGCAGGGGACACGGGTTCGTGCCCCGGTCCGGGAGGATCCCACAAGCCACGGAGCGGCTGGGCCCGTGAGCCATGGCCACTGAGCCTGTTCGTCCGGAGCCTCTGCTCTGCAGCGAGAGAGGCCACAACGGTGAGAGGCCTGCGTACTGCAAAAAAAAAAAAAAAAAAAGTTGTAATTAAGGTTATATGCATTTTGTAGACATAATGCCATTGTACACTTAATAGTACATTGTACAGTATAGTGTCAGCATAACTTTTTTTTTTTGTGTGTGTGTGTGTGTAGTACGTGAGCCTCTCACCGTTGTGGCCTCTCCCGTTGAGGAGCACAGGCTCCGGATGCGCAGGCTCAGCGGCCATGGCTCACGGGCCCAGCCGCTCCGCGGCATGTGGGATCTTCCCGGACCGGGGCACGAACCCGTGTCCCCTGCATCGGCAGGCGGACTTTCAACCACTGCACCACCAGGGAAGCCCTGTCAGCGTAACTTTTATATGCACTGAGAAATCAAAAAATTCATGTGACTCCCTTTACAGCATATTTGCTTTTTTGCCATGGTCTGGAACTGAACCCATGATATCTCCTAGCTTAGGGGACTGGTAAGCGGGCACAAGCAGTGCCGCTATGCCTGCTTCCTCTTGGAGGCTGGCACAGCCCTTCAGATTTCTCCCCTTGAAGCTCTCAGAGGTTGACTGCTGACTTTTCAGCAGTTGGTGGAGTGCATTTCAGAGCCAAGGTGGTCCAGACACAGCTGTCAGTATGGACTTGGGGCCTGAGGGCAGAGCAGCAGCCTGGGCCTCGGGTTTTCGCCGACTTCCCTCACCCTCAGGAAATGGGCATTGCTCTGTCTTGCCCCCAGAGAACATTCTGGTGCTTCTTAATGAAGCTGCTTTAAAGGGTTAAAATGTTGCCACCTTCTAGGAGACAAATCACAGAACTTCCTGTTCTCTGTAGAATGAAGAGGCTTTGCCTTTCTCCAGCGGCATTGCTTGGGACAAGTACTTTTTTTGCTGGGCTTTATTAGTAAGTTCTCTGTTTTGAGAGTTCTTCTTGAATACAGTTACATGAGAAATATTCATGGATGCACTGCTCTGGGTCCAGCCCTGTGCTGGGTGCCATGAGGCTGTAAATATCAAAGAAATCCATGCTGTTGCTTATGATGCAGCTAAGGAGACAGTCTGGCATAGTGCATAAGACAGGGATTTTGTTGTTAAACCTGCTCATGTTTTAATTCCAGCTCTTCCTCTTCTTGGCTTTGTGACCTAGGGTAAAAACGTCATCTCCCTCAGCCACATTTTCTTTATCTATAAAAGGAGAACAATTACACCTATGTCCTGGAGCCTTTGTGAAAAGTAAATGGCTTGTCAGTTTTATCTCAGTAAATCTACACCAGGGGGGTTGGGCGGGGGGCGTTAAATGCCGTGATGTAGCTGAAGTGCTTACCCCACTGCCCAGCACTTCCTCAGTAAACAGCCGCTGTCCGTACAAGGAAGGCAGAGACTGATGCCGACAGTGTGTACAGGTGCAGTGCAGGCTCAGGTGAGGACAGGAATTCCTAGAAAGGAGGAACCTCTCCCAGGTTTGTAAAATCTTTTACCACAAGAGCACAGAGTTCCCCTAAAGTGGGCAGATGTGAAGTCCCATCAGGGGACCAAAAGAGGACTCCTCACTTACCTTAAATTTTCAAATCGTGTACTCAGAAAATTTCATTTCTTACTAGCATGCCACAATGGAAAGGGGATAGATTTTTGAAGCTAAATTTTTTGCTGACCAATATGTTCTGTCAGAAATAACCACTCTCAGTTCAGCCCACAGTGTTCAAGTTGAGAGAGAACCCTGTTCTGCCCTGGGGAGAGCTGTGTCTTAAAGCAGGCTGCTCGTGGGTTTGCTCTCAGTTGCTTGGTCTGCACCACTGCTGTGTCCCCTCCTTTCAGGTTTCTCCTTGATTTTTTTTTAACCCCTATCCAGAAGGATTGGCATCTCAGGGAATGATATTCAAAGAGATGAGTGTAGGAAGGACCTAGAAACAAAACTGATAGTACATTTTGCTGGAGAACTCAGAATTAGTCACAAAGGGAATATTTTTAAAAGTGTTGGTTCGTCTCCATGATTCGTTGGTAATTGTCTTCCTAGCAGGGTGCTGACCTTGGAGTCTTGACCGTCACCCCCATGTGCAGTGCAGCAGGCAGCCCTGGGGGTTAGGGCTGCCCACCTTTTGCTGTCCTCTTAGCAAATGGACACACCTCCTTGTCTGTCTTCTGTTGTTTTGGTCTCTACTAAGATATACTGTCTGTGGTGCTTGAAGAAAAAGATTCTGTGGATTAATAGGTTTGTATGGGCACTTTGTTAAAATAGGAACTCTGACCCTTTTTCATGGTTTTTATGGCCACCATTAGCCATTGCTTATCAGACTCATAGCGGCCTAACCCTGTTCACAAACCATACGGGGATCAGAAGCTTTGAGTGCCTCTCTTTCTGGAAACCACATATTGTTGAGTGCCTTTAGACGTTTTGCTAAAATAATGCATTTTCCTGTGCCTGTGGCCTCATCAAAGGAGAGATGCATTTTGATTCAAAATCTTTAGAAATCTCACATTAAAAATCCCTCAAGAATTGATAATCTACAGAATATATTTTTATAGAGTCATTTGCCTCCTTTTTGTCTTTCACTAATTGTGTTACTAGGTGTCAGCATCTTAATTTGTTTTAGCGATCCTCATCGTGATATCCTTGAGGAAGGAGTGTGTGTTGTGTGTGCGTGCATGTGTGTGTGTCTGTGTGTGGTGCATGTATGTTGGAGAGCAAAGCAATAGTGTCCCCTCTTTGCATTCTCAGCACAGAGCACTGCAGGGCTTCCAGCCTTCCAGGTAGAAGAAAAATTGTTGCTATGGTAATAACACAAGCTCAGAAACACCCTGTATCCCCCTGGGTGTCTGTGTCAGGGAGGAGGAATGCAGGCAAGGGAAGCGGTAGCAGAGAGGAATGTTCAGGCAAAATCAGAGTGAAGCCTAGGCTAAAGCTGCCACTGGATGGAATTTCTTGTGTTTACTGTTGAATTCGAGGTCATTTTGCGATTGCTGTGTGGTAGCTGAGAAATGTAAATGGTCTTTTACTCCCCAGTGTCCTCCCTGAGTCAAACAGAGAATGAGAAGGGCCTCTGTCATCTCTGTGGTTCCCAAAGGCCACATGACCTTCTCCCAGGCCACAGTTAGAAACGAGTGTGTGTATCTGTGGCCAGTGTACCGCTCCAAGTGGGACCGACCACCCAGACCTACAGCACCCACTGCCCTTCATCTCCAGTATAACAGGTTAAGGAGTCAGCCTTGCTGTCTCACTTGAAGCCAAATGGCAGCTTTTGTGCTCTGCGTCTGCATTACATGCTAATGTCTCTTGAGAAGATGGACTCAGAATCACCTTGGTAACTCAGAGCAGTGCTGAGAAACCAAGTGCAGTCCGCTGAGGTTGGCTTGAGGAGCACGACCAAAAGCTAGTGTGCTGCTCTGCCAGAAAGTCAGAGCCAATCTAGTCAGAGTTCCTTGAGGTGGGAGTTTAGCATCATAGTTACACCCGGCGGAAGTCACAGTACCTGCCAGCAGCGCTCTTGCCGGCTTTTAGGGGCTTTCTACTCCTTGTCCACTCAAAGTCACGCAGCTAGCAGGTGACAACATCAGGGTGACAACCCTGAATCAAATCCAAGGTTTTCTTACTTATCATTGTTTGTGTGTTTTTAGGTGTGATTTTGGTATGATCGTTGGTTTTTGAAGAGTCCTTGTCTTTTGGAGATACAAACTGA
Organism: Pseudorca crassidens; assembly: GCF_039906515.1. Taxonomy (NCBI): domain Eukaryota; kingdom Metazoa; phylum Chordata; class Mammalia; order Artiodactyla; family Delphinidae; genus Pseudorca; species Pseudorca crassidens. Next base: position 4,058,967 of record NC_090310.1, on the reverse strand, counting down.
AATGCTTACAAATGAAATGATGTGTAGTCTGGGATTTGCTTCGAAATTATACTGGAAGAGGGAGGGCGGGAGAGCAGGCAGGGTTTAGAGAAGCCAGGATTGGCTCTGATCTGATAATTATTAAACATGAGTGACAGGTACGTGAGGTTCATTATATTACCTACTTTTGCATATATTTAAATTTTTTCATAATAAGTTAATTTAAAAAACAGAAATCTAGATGTGTGTGACTTCTCTGTGTCTGTGCTCTGACCTACTTCGCTTTACTACTTTGAGGGCACCTCACTCTTGGAAACTGGCGAGACCCTTCACTCGAATATTCTGTTTCATGGTGTAGTCACTGTTTTAAGAGATGAAGAAAACCTGTAACATAACAGGAAAATGTCAGCAGCTATTTCTGAGAAGATTAAAGGGCTAGTCATCCTGGAGAAGGGAAGGCTGCATGTGTGTAGTTTCTCTGTTGGTACAAGATTCTTCCATACAAGTGGTGGCGACCTGATGTTTTCCAACTTCCCTGAGAAAACAGACTTCAGCTGCCCATCAGGAATCCAAGATGGATCACTAGACTATAATGTAACCAGTGAAACAGGTTCCAGGGGCCTGGGGCCCTGCGCAGAGGCTCACGTACAGCCCTCGACAGATTCTCCTTCCTCTAGGACGACTGGCAACGTGCAGTCTAGCCTCGAGGCCGGGAGGGAGACCAGATGACCTTTCGAGTGTCCTTCCAGTTCAGAGTCTCTGATTTCTAGAATACTGAGGGCTTTCAAACTGGCATTGGCATTTGGTTTTCAAAGAGAAGTAGGCTAAGAGAATTTCTCAGATCAAATCCCTAAAGCCTCATAAAAGCACTTTTCAGTTTTATTTCCCATCAGAAGCATATATATGGAAAGCATTTTAAGTTTCAAAAGCTCCCTAGAAGCTGATCCAGATTCTAGCCCAAAGAGAGTGAAACAGATCGCAATTTTTTTCTTCTCTTGTCTTTGACAGCGGCTTGTCCTTTTGCCTTCCCCTCCCCTCTTCTGTCACATTTTGCTGCTAAAAATCTCTGTAGCTCCCTGTCCTGTGACCACAGCCCTCTTTCTTCCAAGGCCCTCTTGCCTCCCTTAAAACCCTTCTTTTCTCCCCCAAGGCCAGCGCCCACTCTGACCTAACTTTATTTCTCCTGGCTTGGATCTTTTCTCCAGGTGGCACCCTTGCCCCTAAACCCTTCATTCTATGGCTGTGCCTGCTGTGCAAGTCCTTCCCTCTCTAGAGCTCTGGACTCAGTCCTTCCTAAAAAGCTTTGTCCAGCCATCATGCAGAAGCAGCCGACGAGGGTCTTGCCCCTTATCCTCCCCGATGTTACTTCCTTCTTCTCTGAACATGTTTGTGAGCCGCTCCTTCAGCCTAGACTTGTGCCAAGACAGGCGGGACATCACTGCTTGGTTGGAATCTGGTCATTCAGATACTTACTGAGCGCTCCCGTGCCTGAAGAAATGCAAAAGGGGCAGCCACAGCCATAACCTAAGTTCTTGGCAGGGGAGGCCAACTCCTGTGAAGATAGTTAAATAGTGAGATGGTGATGGTGACTGCTCTAGGGAGTCAGAAGAGCGGTCAGGAAATACTCCCTGAAAGAGCAGGGTCTTGGCCTGACTGGGACTTAACGGGTGGTGATGGGGGACTGGTACTCTGACACGAGCAAAACTGCATGAGTGGTCAGCCAGTAGACAAGTGTGACAGAGCAGGAGAAAATGGCACTAGGAAGATAAATAGAGCCCAGATTGAAGAAGGCTTTGCAAAGCAGAGTAAAGACAGTGGATCTAATTCTGGACACTCCAGGGAGCTATTTGCAGGCCTGATGTTGGGACAATGTGATCAAAGTGCAAGGAGGGTGGACCTTGTAGAGCCATGAAAGAGGAATGGGAGTTGGGGAGAAATGAGATACAGAATGTTAGGGGAGCTGGGAAGTCTTGTCAGTTTAGTTATCGTAACGGGTCTGGTGCCGCAAGACCTAGGATCACACAGTGCTCCTGTGGTCCTCGGTTAACAAACCCTCCGGTCCCAAAGCCCGTTTATGTAGTGCCTCAGGTACTTGCTGTGATTTTTTTCCTTCTCCAGAAGGCCTTGATGGGGTTGGATTGTCTGAAGAAACACAGTCTTCTGAGGGCTGATGGGGGGCTGCAGCGGAGGGGCAGCAGCCATCAGGAGCGATGGTGGAGGCGCCAGCCCAGGGCCAGTGGTGGACACAGCCTGGGCACGGGTGTCCAGGAGGCTCCTTCCTCCTGCGGGGCTGTCCCGGAGCACAGCCCCTGTGGGTGTAGGGAGTGTAGTGTGGAGGGAGCCCAAAAATGAGACACTGGGCACATCCTTTAATAGCTGCTGCTTGGGTACAGTTCCATACCAGTATGTTTGGCTTTTTTAGTCCTTGGGTGCTTTTTAAACATGGAAGAAACCACGTAACCATCAACGTTTTTTCCCCACACATTTTAAAAGGCTTGTTTTCCAGCTGAAAGCATGTTGGATTAAGCTTAATTTCTCACTCAGATGGCTTAATTTCCCTAACTCCGATGTGCATACAGAGATTTGCTAAATTTTCCTTTTAACAGCATGCTTTCCCAGCTGCTGGGAGGCCTGCTTTTTTTCTGTGGGCCTCCTGACAGAAGTGCAAACCGTTTAAGGCCTTGTGGTACCAACTGCTGTTTATTACCACAGGGACTTGGACATTGGTGTGTTTTCCCAGGAGTTGCATTTATCTGGGGTTTGTGGCTACTCTCCTGTCCCTCTGAGCCATATGGGAGGCAGGGACCAAGGTTGCGCTGGGCTGCAGTAAAAGCCACAGCCCCTCCTTCAGAGTGAGGTCACCTCCCTGCCCAGCTCCAGTCCTACATCCTCATTACGCAAGGAAGTGAAGTCTGTTCCTTGGATGCGATCTGATTGGAACCATGTTTTCTGGGACACCTCTGCTTAAATCTTTCAGCAGAGAACAAACAGCCTTTTTATGGCTTGTTTTTTAAAAGGTACATTTTCACAAGAATGAGGCTTGGTACTGTTCATAAATAAACACACCCCTTTGCCGCCCAGGCAAAGGAAGAATGCGTCGGGGAACAGTCTGGCTGGGCTTTTGCTTTTCCCTCTCTGAATGCCTGGCGTGCACTGTCCATCCAAGGGTGGCTGAGGGGAGAACACTCTCTTGCTGCCAAAACCACAACAAATGACAACTTTCCGTTCTGTCATCTCTCTCCGCTCCACTGCTGGGCAGGCAATTCATTTTTCTACCATAAAAGGGCAACAGAGCTTGTGTAGAGCCGTGGTGCCTTCTGCACTGCAGTAAGAAAGCAGAAGACAAGCTGGGGAGAGGGACGCATCGCAGTAGGTACAGCGGCACGTTCGCCGAGCCCACATCGCTGCTTCGGCCAGGCTGCCGAGCAGCAGCCTCAGTTGGAGAAAGCAGGGCAAGGAAGGCCTCCCATCTACCTGGGTACCATCGACAGCTCACGCTCGTCTAGTGGGACACAAGTGTGTAGTTCAAACCTTGTTAGGGGGAACTGCACTGAGCCTGCCCAGATGGTTCTATGTTACTGGCATTTGGTTCTCTCCATTTGTACTTGTAGGTGCTGGATTTATAAAGGGAGTAGAGGGGAGTCGTAGAGCCCATACATCTTCACTGTGCAGACGAAGGAAGGGGTTAAGTGCCAGGTTCACGCAGCTTGAGGAAACTATCACACTTTCGTCTTTTGGTTATATATGAACTTCGGGTTCAGGGATAGCTCTCTAACCTGTGTATGTCCTCAGTGGTCCATTAGTGTACAGTTTGACTCAGTTAAAGGTGAGTCACAGAAGTCTTGACTAATAGAAATACAGTTCTTAATTGATGGGTTCAACCAGGGTTTCAAAAAATAGCTGTTCTTTATAGTGTTACCTGTAAAATCCGTGGGTCCTTTAGGTGATTGTAAATAGATGTGCAAAGTCAATAAAGGAATAGGTAGAAAGCAAACACTTAGCAATTTTGACAACATATAGAGCACTTTGGAGAGAGGGGCTGCGAATTTCCTGCCCCATGCAGCCTGGCAAAGGAACCAGGATACCAACTCAACACAAATTGAGCTACAGCACAGAAAATGCTGTTTCAACAGGAGCCCCACGCCAGTCCATGGCCACCCGTGCAGATTGCTGCTCTGGGCCTCTGCCTTCTCTGTGGGGAGCAGCTGCTGCGCTGGAGAGAGCAGGTTCTCAGATTGAGCCAAGAGCAGTGCCCACATCTTTTTGCCTGGCTCCCTTGAAGATTTTCCTATAAAGAAGAACTGCGGGCTTCCCTGGTGGCGCAGTGGTTGAGAGTCCGCCTGCCAATGCAGGGGACACGGGTTCGTGCCCTGGTCTGGGAAGATCCCACATGCCACGGAGCGGCTGGGCCCGTGAGCCATGGCTGCTGAGCCTGCACATCTGGAGCCTGTGCTCCGCAACGGGAGAGGCCACAACAGTGAGAGACTCGCGTACCGCAAAAAAAAAAAAGAAGAACTGAGATTTGCTTTGTCATTTAAACTTACCTTAACTCTAACTGCATGTCTGATTTCAAAGCGAATACTGGAACTGAACTGAGCACATTCCTAAGGGAATAAAAATCATGTCCAAGAATCTTGCTGATCTGGAAATTTGGGAGGAAAGCAAGGATTTTCAAGGTTAAATTTTATTACCCAGATAGTGCTGGTGGTCGGAGTAGATTCTGAGCTCATTGGCTCAGAATCAAAAGTTAACTCAGAAGTCATTCCTGAAAAAGAATATCACTGAGTAGAGATGGCAGAAACAAGCTCAGTGTGAATGATTGATTCAGTATCGCATACCTCAACCTTGTTGGAAAGTGTAAGACTAGTTTAAAACGTTATCCTTCCAGCAGATAAAGCAGTTGAGTAGTCAGTCTTCAAATAGAAATTTATACAATTCTTTTTTAGTATGACCTTTCTAAGTTCTTTATTTCTCAGTAGTGTAAAACTGAATATCTTATTAATCTATCAGAGAGCCAATTGGTATGTTTTTCCTTGGTACTTCGCAAGATCTTCACTGCCCTTGGAGTAAACAGAAAAATGCCCCGAAGAATTCATCTCCACTGTGCCCCTCACACATTCTTCCCTTGTAGAACCTTGGAAGCCCTGGTTTTTTTGTCAGAAGCAGGAAGTGAATTTCATCTTCAAGAACAATTACTAATTCTTATTAAGTGTAATTTTCATAAGGCTAATTTCTCAAGCAAATAGCATTTCTTTCTTGGATTGAGTCTCTCCTTCCCCATCCATCACTCTGTGTATGCATGCCTGGGCGTCCTGGCCATGTGGTGACCAGCTTAGAGACATCAGCCTGCTTGCTTCCTAATTTGGTCAGAGTATGCTTCAGGCAGCCTTGCCTAACTTAGAAAAACACAAACACAGGGAGTAGCTTTGATACAGCAAAGGGGAATTTCCTTTTATCAAAAGACCTACAGTTTGCCTCTTACTTCCTCTAAAAAAAGGAAGTAACACTTTGGGAGGCTGTAGCTTGCCCTGCAGTTCCCTCTTTACGCCTGCTTCTTCATGCCAGCTTCCTCCAGCTAGTTCCTGCTCTTTCATCCTCATCCTTAGTGCCTCTTAGCGTTTACAGTTTAATTTTATTCTTAAGGATACCCATTTTCCACTTGAATGTTCATCAACAGGGAACAGATTACATATGGACATTCATACAATGGCATACACCAGGGGTTGGCAAACTTTTTTGTAAAGGGCAAGATAGTAAATATTTTAGTCTTTTTGGACCATATAAATCTGTCAGAGCTGCTCAGCTTTGCCTTTGTAGCTTGCAAGCAACCGTAGACAATATGTGAACAAATGAACGTGGCTGTGATCCAGTTAAGATTATATTTACAAAGAGAGGCAACAGAACAGATTTGACTTGTGAACCGGTACACCATAGCATTAAAGAGAATGACATGGGTCCAGTTGTGCCAATCTGGAGCTATCACCAAGATGTATTAAGTAAAAAAATTAAAATAAAACAAGGTGTAGAACAGTGGGTATTGTATGCTTATATCTGGGTCTCACATGGGAGGAGGAGGAGATGGGTGCCAACATGTGAATAAAATCTGTGTGGAAGGATAAGTAAGAAGTTGGTTACAGGGAATTGCTTTGGGGGAGGCTTACTCTGAGGGTAAGGCGGGAGAGGGGGAGTACTGTGCGTGTACTACTTTTCCAATTAAAAAATAACTGCACCCATTTTCATCAACCCAGTCATCTCTGAACTTTTAAAACAAAAGGATTTTATTTTATTTGTTTTTAGGGAACTTGAAAAGAATGATAGACATGTGATTTTAAAAACATGCTTGTATATTTTCAAACCCATAAACCTTTCTCCTGGATCCCTGTGAGGGCTGACTTCACCACCCTCAAAAGGAGTGCTTTGCCTCAGGTTGTAGGTGACGTGATGCAATTTTGTGGCCAGTGGAAAGAGCTGGAACTCTGGCAGCTCTGCCTTTCTTCTCGCTGGCCTTTCTGCAGGAGCCCCATCTCTAGCACACAGAACCGTATGCTGCCAGTGAGAAAACCTTGGCACAGAAGTCAGAGCCCCGTGGGAATAGATACAGCTTTCAGTAACTATGATTCAAGGCTGCTTCCAGCTGCTTCCTTTTCCCACAGAGACTATTTCTGACTAACAAGTAAGGATGGGTTCTGATTCACCCAAGCATTGCTATCACCGGCTTTTAAAATGTCTGGTTTTGGTTGTGAAACCAGCAGAGAAAGTTGTTACTTTCCTAGTATGTAAAGCAGTTCACTTTTGGTATGTGAGGGACAAGTGAAAGGTTGTGTCTGCTTAGAAGGTAATGTAGCTGTAAACAGCTCAGGAGTCACAGATGGCTGTCCACCTTGCTTCAGGGCCCCCTCCCCCATCTCCTAAGCAAATGTTTTTCAGATAGCCATGCTCATCCTCTCCCTCTCCTAATTTGCAGGCTTGTTTGCTGTCATTCGGTTCTAATACAAAGATCTGTTTAGGAATGTTGGATATCGTACCTTTTGAAATCCCCCCTTGGAAACAGGGTGGGATGGAGATTTGCAGAGATGGGGGAGCAGTTGCAACAACATCGTCTTCTGTCTCTTGCACTGAAGGGGTACCTGGCTGCCAGACCGGGACCTGTTCTGCATCACTTGTCTTGACTTTCCTGTAAAAGCTTAAGTGGGAAGGTACCAGTTTTGCTGAACAAGCAGGCATTGCCTTTTATAAGTCATTTAAAACACCAGAAAGGTGTTTGAAAGATACTGGCATAGTTTCCTCTGACCTCAATTTCATATACTGGTAACTCTTCAGTGCCTGAGACTTAGCACTGACGCCCTCCCCACCAGGTGGCCAGAGGCATGTGTCCACTCCAGAGGAGAGGAGAAACTATACTCAGCTTGATGAAGGACACTGAGAAGTGCTTCGCCGTACATACTGCCCCTAAAGGGAAGCTGGACGTTGTAAAAAATAAATTTAAAACTCCCCATCACCTCTCTCCCCCACACCCTCCCTGCTTCTCTCTCTCTCTCTCTCTCTCTCTCACTCACTCTCTCTCTCTTACACACACCATACACACACACCACACACACACACGCTTTCCTCTTCTGCCAACACCGCCTGCCTCCCCCCAGCTCTCCCCATTACTGCTTTTAACCTTGAAACCTCTGTTGCACATTTATGCATTCATCCTGTTCCTGCTCTTGCATTATTAATGGGCCTGGAGCAATCCAGCCAGAACACTGACATTACTAATTACTGCTTATAACCGAGAAGTAAGGAGCAGGGAGTAAAGTGGGTCACAAGACGGTGTCATAACAATAAAATACTGCTGTCAGGCAAAATTGCTCGGTGTCTGTGCTGTTTGTTGAGGGTAGAGGTGGATCTTCACCATAAGCCGACCCAGCAGAGACCCTGTTGGTGGAAGGGGAAGTGCTCTTAACATCACATCGGTCACCCCAGTCTCACTGTCTGTGCACAGGGTTAGAGAAGAGGGTGCGTTTCTGTCGGAACTTTGAAACATCCAAAACTCTTATCATGGCAGAACAACCCCTTTGAAAGCGAGCTCTTTGTGCGCTGGTGGTATGAGCCGGACAGGACTGTGTTAATGTGGCAGGAGAGGCGTTGCAGAGAGACTGCGGGGAACCGGCTTCCGCCCTCGCTTGGCCATGTGCCGTGTGCTGGCATCAGCCCTTCACCTCCAGGTCTGAGTCTGCCTACGTGAGTTAAGTCTCCCTCCAGCCCCCAGATCCCAGCTTCGCGCAAATGTGACACGTCGGTGTTGTTGGGAAATGTAAGCTTGGCAGAACGAGCACGTGCACTTACCTAAGGTACAAAAGACTGGGCGGCAGAGCGTTACCAAAGGGCAGGGGCCAGCAGCCCCCCTTCTTCCCTGTGGAACGGAGCCCTGCTTATGCGAGGGCGTGTTTGGTTGACGGCCCCTGTGAGCTGGTGTGGTTTCTGTGAGAGGTGAGGACAGCACCTCCTCCCGTTGTTGCTTCAGGGAGAGGAGAATTTCATGCCGCTGGAGCCGCCTTTAATGTCACCTGGGGAACCTTAGCAAACTGATCTCTAATCAAAAGCCTGCCCAGCTTCTGAGGAACACTGACCATGTCTTCTAGAGTACGAGGAAGTAGAAAGGGACTTCAAAGGTAAGAGTAAACCGTAAGACAGTTGAGCTCTGCAAACGTGGGTTACCTGCCCCTTCATGTATCATTTTCTTGAACGCTTCATTTCTAAATTATTTTACTCAAGTGTGCTATCATGCAATTACAACCCTGAGTCCAGGAGAAAAGGAAAACTACTTTGAAATAATGTTTTTTAATTGTTGAAAAGCAGGAAAAACCATTTTGAGAGGACACAAAGCTTATATTTTTCTTGGAAAGAAAACAGCTTCACGAAAGTGAGCAGTTATTAATCATTTGATGGTAGAACTGAAAGGATGTGGGCTTCTATGTTCCCTGCTTCATGATCTGCCTCTCTTTTCTTTTTCTTTCTTTTTTAATACTAAAAATGCAGCTAGAATTGAGAGAATGTAGGGAGAATGAATCATGGTTCTCAAAACTGAAAGTAAATCCTCTCGCTTTTCCCACATCTCACACACCAGCACGATGCTGAAGCAGGCCGCACGGGAGGGCAGGCACTCCTTCCAGTTCCACGCCCCCAGCTCTCCCAGTGGGCATGAGTGGTCCTGGTGGTGGTGCTACATCCCAGGAACTTATTTTGTCTTAAGGTCTTGACATGAGGGATGGAGCCACGGCAGATCCACTTAAGGAAGAAAGGTTGTTTCCTTAATCCAGTTCTTCGAATGTTTTCATTTGTTTGTTTTTCTGGTCTCTCAGTCAACATTTGAATTCAGAATCTCTTAAATTTTTACTTTAAAAAGCAGTGATCTGGGAATTCCCTGGCCGTCCAGCGGTTAGGACTCAGCACTTTCACTGCCGGGGCCTGGGTTCAATTCCTGGTCAGGGAACTAAGATTCTGCAAGCTGCACAGCCCAGCAAAAAAAAAAAAGATGATTAAAAAACAGCGATCTGAAAAAAAAAACAGCGATCTGCATAGTAATGTTGACTGTTGTCTTCATTTAGGAGCCTGAGTCATACTTTATCAAAAGCAACGCTTTTTGGCTTCCCTGGTGGTGCAGTGGTTAAGAATCCGCCTGCCAATGCAGGGGATACGGATTCAAGCCCTGGTGTGGGAAGATCCCACATGCCGTGGAGCAACTAAGCCCGTGCGCCACAACTACTGAGCCTGCGCTCTAGAGCCTGTGAGCCACAACTACTGAAACTTATGCACCGCAACTACTGAAGCCCGCGTGCCTAGAGCCTGTGCCCCGCAGCAAGAGAAATCACTGCAATGAGAAGCCTGCGCACCACAGCGAAGAGTAGCCTCTGCTCGCCGCAACTGGAGAAAGCCTGTGTGCAGCAACAAAGACCCAAGGCAACCAAAAATAGAATAAATAAAAATAAATAAATTTTTTAAAAAAACAACTCTTTTGTTGATAAGAAAGTAAGATGGATAAATTGAGAATTGGCCCACTGCTAGAGTAACCAGCAAAATTTTTCATAACCCATTCCAAAATATATATATATATAAGAAAGATCTATAAGTACTGATCAGGGAATCTCTCCAAGAAGTGCACTGTCGAGTGTAAAAAGCAAGGTAAAATGGGTGCAGTGTGAGCTTTTTTTCTGAAATGAAACACAGGCTTTCACTCATTAGGCCTTTTTGTATTTCTCAGCATGTACATGTATTTTTTTTTCTTTGACCGGTGTCCACAGAGATTTAAAAAACAAAAACTACCCCAGCATAGAATTCTGAGCTTCAGCTGACCACTTTTTCCCCTGACGTTTAGTCTGTTTGGAATGAACGGGTCGGTAGCTCCTCCTTCTCTTTCTTCATAGTTTCTGAAAATGTGAATGTGTCATATTAAGTAGTTTTCACCCTACTTCATTTACCGTCTGCTTATACTTTTCATAGCTTTTTACTCTACTTTTTCTCTCAATATAAAAATAATTGAAAGAAGGTAAGCATTGCCAGAATTATCTCGGTTTTACACAATTCTGTGCTTTTAACAGCAAAATGAAAGCCTGGTGCCCTCGCTGGCCAGCTGTAGGAATCCAGGACTGGAAGCAGGAATGTCTTCTGTTAAGAATACTCTCGTGACTCTTCCAGGAAAGCTTGGCAGAGCTTCAGACAATGTAGACAGTGAAGTTCCATTTTCTTCACTTGAACTGAAGTGCTCCCTCCGTCTGTTAGACCTGGAGCTGTGTCAGAAGTAAGTGAAATTCACTAGGCAAAAACTTTTGACATTAAAATAAATGTTTTGGGGACTTCCCTGCGGTCCAGTGATTAAGACTCCATGCTCCCAATGCAGGGGGCACAGGTTCGATCCCTGGTCGGGGAACTAAGATATCCTGCATGCCACCGGTGAGGCCAAAAATAAAATAAATAAATTAAATAAAATAAATATTAAGTTTTCTCAGGGAACAGAACACAAAGACTTTGTTCATTGAACAAAGATCTGTTCTCTGATATTTATTTACTGCTCCAGTCATCTCTTTAGTTTCATTTCCAAAAGCCAGGACCTTTTATCAGACATAAGTAAAATTGTCAGAACAGCTGTTTTTTCCTGCTAGAAAACAAGGGAAAGAGTATGATAGGAAGTTAATTGTAGTGTAACTTTGAGAATCCTGGGCATAACCTATGTAAACTAGGCAAGTCCTTCAATTTCTAAGTAACATGGTTTCCTCATATGTGAAGTGGATATGATGACATTCTGTCCGGGCTATCTGAGGATTGAAGGAAGGGATATTAGTAAAATTCTGAGACAGCACCTTTAATCTTTTAAGTCCTTGAAAATGTGGGTAGGTCCATTTATCTTCTCCCTCCCCTCGGACTTGGGAAATAAACAAAAGACGAGGTTTTTACTGTTCTTGATTCCTCCTCATTTGAGGCATTTGGTTTCTCTACTTCAGTCTTCTCTGAAATGATGTTGCTGGATCACTTGGCTTCCTCCTCTGGGGTGAGATCTACTTACCTTAGAATCTTTCAAGGGGCAGAGGAGCTTCACACAGACTTTTGGACCTAGAAGAAACTTTAAAATGTCATTTAGATCCACTGGTGTCAGTGTGACAATCCTTCCACAGTATCTTTGTCCAAAAATTAGATACGAGTATACTCTTTCTTTGGTTTCTGAAAACTCTGCCTCTTCCCTTAATTTCGAGGTTTTGATTTGAAACCTGGTATTCCTGACAGATATATTCAGTTGACCATGGTAATGAATCCAGTTGGAATAATCAGGGCTTCTGCTTTTGTTTTTTAAGATCTTCTATAGGTAAAATTCCTTTACCGCAGATATCCCTGTCTTTGAAAACTTTGTTAAGTTTTCCAAACTCAGCCATCTTAGCTCAGGCTGCTATAACAAATTACCATAGACCGGGTGGCTTAAACAACCAGCATTACTTCTTACAGTTCTAGAGGCTGGGAAGTCTAAGATCAAGGTGCTGGCAGATTGAGTTCTGGTGAGGGCCCTCTTCTTGGTTTGCAGATGGACATCTTCTCTATATATCATTACATGACAAAGAGCAGAAGGAACAGGTTCTCCTGTCTCTCCTTATAATGAATCCCATTCATGAGCACTCCACCCTCATGGCCTTCAAAGGCCCTACCTCCTAATACCATCACATTGGGGGTTAGGATTTCAATGTATGAGTTATCCAAGGACACAGACATTCAGTCCATAACTCCAACTCACAGTATTTTTTAAGAAAGAATTGATAACTACAGTTGCAACAGAACCAAGCAATTTAGACAAATCATGGGAGCCTTTTGTAGATGATTTGGTCTACATTGTGACAGCCTTTCCTGGAGGCACCAGCGGTTCTAACCAGTAGCACTTAATCAGAGAACTGATAACATTCAGACTGTAAACTGCTTACTGTGTGACTGTCAGCAAGTCTTTTACTCTGACTCTCCTCATCAGAAAGATGGACGTGTAATTCCTATTCCACCTTCTCTCAGGGTGGCTGTGAGAAGCAAATGAGGTTCTGTGAGGTGAGAGCACTTTGACAAAGGAGTCAAGAGCTGTTCAGAGACCACGTGGCAGCAGTAGTGTTCTTGAGATTTTTGACAAGTACACGCTTTTTTAGAAATGGAAGATTGGATACCTTCCCTTCAAGACACACAGTGTGTTGGGGTGACCAGTCTCTTTCATGGTTGATTATCAAAGAGAAGGTTAACCCTGGAAGATTGACATGAACAAGGAAGTAAAGTAGAAGATCCCAGGAGAGCAGAAGCAAAGAACTTTTCCAAGATGCATGTGAGGGCTGCCGCCTCAGGATCCAGAGGGGCAAGGATCAGGGAGAGTTAAAAAACTAAGTGGAGATTATCACTGGATAACTTATGTGGAGCCTTAAAAGTGAAGATGTTTATCAAGGCACATTTTTCTAAAGCTCAGTATGGACTGAGATTGTATCTGCGTTCTTTCTGCCATGTTTTTACAGTGTGCTTCACTAAATTTTTTACATAGTTTTCTACAAGATCAGTACTTAGAGTGCATTATAATGCTGTGAATGTAAAGAATTCACATTTGAAAATGTTTTGCTTTTGTCCAAGCCTTCTTAACATACGTATTTAATTACAAGGTATGAGCATTAATGGGGCTTTGAACATTTAAAGCTCTTTTCCTGAGATTAATTTGATTTAATTACTCCTGAGATAGATGTTTGCAGCCTTGGTGACTTGCCATTTGGATGCAACTGTGAGAGAAGAGTGGCTGAACCATGACTTCTGTCAGGTTCAGCTTTTGGCTGTTTATTTCCCTCCCACTGCATACCTTCCCTCTCATTTTCAGCTCGTCACTTTGTCCTTTTGATTTTGGGTGGAAAGAGGAAAGGTAATAGAATTCGCCCCTGTGGAGTTCATCTTGTAGCTGGCTGTATTTTCAAAGTAGTAATGTTTAGTGTACATTCCTTAGTGTCCAGTAACAGAACAGTTTCTGTGGCCCTGCTCTCCCAGACTTAAAAAAGTCCTTCCTTGCACCCTGGGTCCTTCAACCTTGGTGGCCTATGGGGAGGGGAGGAGTAGGCCCAGGCCCACAAAAGAGCCCAGACCCCAGACGGGGGCCAGTGGGAGTCCCCCTCTCCTAACATTAGTCGCATCTAGTTCTGAAGGCAGAGGAGGTCAGGGAGCCTGTGGGGCACGGAGGAGGAGTGGCTGTTGAAGGTCACTGTACTCCTTTTCATCTCAAGCCACCTCCACCAGGGGAGCCACCCCGTGTCCACACATCTGCAGTGGGTGACAATCAGGGTATTTCCTTGGTTCCTACAGCCCGAGTCCAGTGAATGAAGGCTCACTCCTCTTTCTGCTGTGGTCTGGCTCGCTGTAGGAAGCAGAGTGTGGCATGAGCAGCCAGTGGCACGGGTGGAAGGGAGACAGAGGTCTGGCCAGCAGAAGCTGGCTTCGCCCGGTGTGGGACTCACCTCAGCAGTCCCCAGCAGCCTCGTCCACATGCGCCTCGGCAGGAACGGGTGTGGGGCCTGTGGGTGGGGAGCAGTGCAGATGGCCCCAGCAGGAGCCCACTTTTCCTTCTTGGGGGAGCTAAGCAAGGTGCTTCATTGACTTCTTTAGCCACCTCAAAAAAAAAAAAATAAGGCGCACCATTTGATTTGCTAAAGGAAGGAACCATGCAAAAGTAAAAGCTTCGTTCTTCCTTCCTATTTGTGAGGTGCCTTTTGGACAGATGTTGCTTGGGAGCCCATTGGAATAGCTGTTAAGAAATCAGTAGCGCCCCCTTTCTCCCCCTCTGCTCCATAGGCGGGGCACAGGCACCCAGGCCTGAGGGCAACTTGGGGACGCTACACGACCACTCGGGGTGATCTTCGCTGCCACCGACGTAAGCCAAGCTGGAATTTCCAGAAACCCCAGGGAGCGTTGTACAACAGGAGTGGTGGCTGGTGCTCCTGCACAAGCAGGTCAGGGATAACAAAGTCTGGAAGTACTTTCAACCTCAGGGTTTTTTTTTTTTTTAGTTCAGTTGGTTGTGCTGGGACTTGGTTGTGGCAGGTGGGCCCCTTAGTTGCAGCTCAAGGGTTCCTTTGTTGCTCCACGTGATCTCCTTAGTTGCTTCATGCAAACTCCCAGCTGTAGCATGCACATGGTATCCAGTTCCCCGACCAGGAATCGAACCTGGGCGCCCCCGCATTGGGAGCGCAGAGTGTTAACCACTGTGCCACCAGGGAAGTCCCTCAGGATTTTTTTTTTTAATGCAGACTCCCACTTAGAAAGCCCAGCTAATGGAAACACATGTTCGGCCATCACAAATCAGAGCCAAACACTGGCCAGGCTGAACTGCTTCTCTGCCCACTTGTTCTTCACACATCACTGTCTACTTTTATCTAGGCCTTAACTCAGCCATGGCGGCCTTCTCACCATATGTCACTTGTCATATCATAGTGTTGCAATTTTTCTTTTTTTTTAAATTTATTTTTGGCTGCATTGGGCCTTCGTTGCTGCACGTGGGCTTACTCTAGTTGTGGCAAGCGGGGGGCTGCCCTTCGTTGTGGTGTGTGGGCTTCTCGTTGCAGTGGCTTCTCTTGTTGCGGAGCACAGGCTCTAGGCGCGCGGGCTTCAGTAGTTGTGGCTCGCGGGCTCTAGAGCGCAGGCTCAGTAGTAGTGGCACATGGGTTTAGTTGCCCCGCGGCGTGCGGGATCTTCCCGGACCAGGGCTCGAACCCATGTCCCCTGCATTGTCAGGCAGATTCTTAACCGCTGTGCCACCAGGGAAGCCCTGCAATTTTTCTTTAAACAAAAACTACCCCTGTCCCCATCCGGAATTAAGTTAGAAAATCCTGTCTCTCACTTGTCTCTGTGGTAATGGCCAGAGTAATTAGGCTATAAACTCTGCTCGGCTCATCATGAGCTTTGTACAGATTCTATCCCAAGACACTAATATGATTGCCACCCACTTCCCCCAATAATAACTGTATCGCTCATTGATTATCTACTGCTGTGCTCAGCACCCTGAAAACTCTTACCAGTCCTCAGAGTAACCCTGAAAGGCATCATCATCATTCCCAGTTTACCAAATGGGGACACTGAGGCTCAGGGGTTAAGTGCACACCTGTAAATGGCAGAGCCAGGACTGAGGCTCGAGTGTCTGTTTAGAAAGTTCTAGTGAAGCAGTTAAGATCACAGTGCCTGAGTGCCTGTGACCTTGGAGTCTTTACAGGGAGAGTGGAGATAATGTGGTACCTGCTCAGGGTGTGATGAGGAGTGAGGCAGCACCACCAGGCTCTCTTGTTGCTACGTAAGAACAGCAGCTGTTGGTTATTGAGCACACACATTTCTCATTTATGTTTACAGAAATCCTGCCAGGTACTTGTTTTCTCCGTTTTTGTTTTGTTTTTGTTTCCCCGTTTTCTGCGGAAGCAGAGAGGCCAGGACTTCCTCAGGGTCACACAGATCGCTCTGACCCTCTGCTCTGCCGTGCGGTGCTGCACCTTTAGCCTGCGGGCTGGCATTTGCTTTTTGCCATGATTGTAGTCATTCCGTATGTGCACTGCTGTGCCTTGCTTTTTTACTCAACATAACGTAAGCACTTTTTGCGTTCTCTAACCATGTGTAAACATGTGTCATGGATGGCTGTCATTCCATCAATCAGATGTGCTTCAGCTTATTCCCATGCACCCCTGAGCTGGAAATGCAGGAGGCTTTCCGCTTTTTGCTGCTGCAAACAGTGCAGTGCACGGCCTTGTATGTAAAGCCTTCTCTTTTTTAGAATTATTCATGAGGATAGATCTCTAGAGTAGGACTCCTGGGCCCAAGAGAATCAATTTTCTTAAGACTCTTAAGACATAGTTCCAGATTTCTTTCCAGGATTGTATATGGTTATCTTTCCTCCAGTACATGCTGCTTATTTTAAAAGGAAAAATGTCATCTGTTCTTCAGCACAGAGACTGGCTGCCCCAGGCTGAACAGTGACACATGCTGCCTGGCTGCCCTTCAGAGAGGCACTGACACCTTTGAAGGGCTGCTTTGTGAAGTAGCCTTTGAGGTGATTCCGGAGGATTTCAAGACAAAACAGGAATTTTCGGAGTCCAGATTTGAGCAAAAGCAAGTATAGGCCAGCACATCGGTACAGAGTTTGTCCTGGCAGCGTGACACCCACTCTGGTCTCAGTTGTCCTTCTCTGAGTGGACAGTTGTGCTTGCATTTTAGTGCAGGCGTTTCTTGATTGTCCCTGCCGTGAGGAGAGAAGCTGCTGGAGTAAAGAAACAGCATGAGAAGAACCAAAACAAACTGATGGGGCCTTCCCTGGTGGCACAGTGGTTAAGAATCCACCTGCCGATGCAGGGGACACAGGTTCAAGCCCTGGTCAGGGAAGATCCCACATGCCACGGAGCAGCTAAGCCTGCGAGCCACTACTGAGCCCGCGTGCCACATCTGCTGAAGCCTAGAGCCCCTGCTCCGCAACAAGAGAAGCCACTGCAATGAGAAGCCCGTGCACTGTGATAAAGAGTAGACCCCGCTTGCCACAACTAGAGAAAGCCCGCGCACAGCAGCGAAGACCCAACGCAGCCATAAATAAATAAATACATACATACATACATCGGATGTGCCTGTGAACCCGTCATTGTGAGAGTGGGTGCACGTGTTCCATCCTGGTTGCTGTTGGCTCAGGGAGTTTGTCACCTTTGGTCACCTTTGTAGCATCCTTTTTTTAAATTTTATTTATTTATTTTTGGTTTAGATTCTGGTTCTTCCAGCACTACAGGTTCCAGGCTAGCAGTGATTCTGGATTTAGGCTTTGGGAAACATGAGAGTGGGTGGGTTTGAGGTAGAGCTGAGAGGACTGGCTGGTGGGATAAGTTGGGGGGGGGGGGTGAAGAAAAAGGAGGAATCCAGGGTTTTTGCTTGCGCAGCTAGTGGGTGGTGGTGTCCCTTAGTGATACAGAGGAGACTAAGAACAGCTTTGTGGGGAGGTGAGGGGATCAAACTTTGTGTTTCAGACGTGTCTGTGATGCCTTTTAGACCTCCAGGCGGAAATGTTGAAGAGCCAGTCGGATATGCAGGCCTACCACTTAGGGAAGCTGTCAGAGCCAGAGTAGAGCCGGGCACCACCGATCCTGCCTGCGTGGGAGAGCCTCAGAGCCTGGCGTGTCAGCTGGCGAGGGAGTGGATGAGAGGGGACTGCTGGTTTTGCCTGGGAGAGTTGAGGAAACATTATAGAAGTGACTTTAGGATTGGACCTGGAAGGCTGCTGGGTAGCTAGGGCAGAGGAGTGGGGAGAGGCCTCCCAGAAGAAGACACAGCATATTTAAGGTGTGTTTCTGAGGGAAGGGTGGGGCGGTGGCCGGTGGTGAGCCATTTGGTGAAGGGGACAGTCCTTGTGGGAAGAGTGTGGGCGTCTTCTTGTTAACAATAGCAGGTCCATCCAGGGTGGGAAAGGGGATGATATGATCAAATAAAGGTTTTCAGAAGATTATTCTGGCAGCAGTTTGAAAAAAGGACTGAAAGTGAGAAGAGATTGAAGGCAGGGAGGGCAGTAAGAAGACCGCGTAAGGATGCAGCTCAGCCACACACAAGCAATGCAGTGCAGTTAGCGCTGCTGCTTTCATCCTTAGAGTGATGGCGGAGCCACCGTGCTCCCTGCCCTGGGGCTCTGGCAGCTCAGCAGAAAGGTGGGTATGAGCGGGCCAACGTGCTTTGTGGACAGTTGAGGTTCTGGCTTTATCCATCCAAGTGTGTTGGGAGGGCTGGCTCTTTATCAGTGTGATGGTCTAGCTGCTCAGGTTGTATCTCACCAAGGGCAATTCTAAAGACACTCCTGTTCCTGTTTCTGTAAGACCAGTTGTTTAAAATGCACACACTCACACTAATACTCTCATTCTCCTGGTGGCTATTTTTCCTTTCCTTTTTTTTTTAATTGTATCCTGCAACAGCACATTCCACTGGCAGATTCCACAACAGGAATGTTCTTTCACTTGCTTGATTTCAGTGGTTTGATTTTGTGGTCTGTTGCCATAGCGCCTGGAGCTAAGGCCTTATCAAATAACTGCGCATCTGGTGAAGACTTCAACTCCCAGGAACTGGAGGCAAGGAGAACTGTCAAGGGGCTCTCCGGTCAGCTCTCCCAATACTGGGAGGCCTCGCCCAAGTTCTGGCTTCCTAACAGTCTGCTCCACCAAATACATGTCTTTAATGTATCAATAAATACACCATTTTTTTATATAGTATTTTCTCTGTGCTGCACCATTCTGGGGCGAAAGAATTTGTCCAGCACTCTTCACTGGGGCTGGCTGGAACAGCACTGCCACTGCCTGCGTTCATTCCCAGCCCCTCCACCAGCTAGTCGTGTGGCCTTACACAGCCCCCTTCACCCTCTGTCTCAGTTTCCCCTACTGTGAAAATAGGGAGGAGAATAACCCCCTCCTGAGAGATTGGCTGTAAGGATTGAATGACTTAATATAAGTAAGCTGTTTAGCCCATGGGCACTCAGTGAATGTTAGCTGTTATCATTATTCATCCCACTGTGTATCTCATTTCTCCTACTCTTAGATTTGGCAACTTTACTGAGTCTTTTCAATATTATATACTTGTGGCTCCCATAAATTTCCCTGTTGCTCTTCCCAGGGTTCCAATCCCTGTGTGGTCAGGGTTATTGGAAAGTAACTGGAAGCCAACCATACTGCCCATGTTGTTTTCAGGTGCTCATCCTCCGCCCACCTGCAGCATCCTCAGTTTCCTCAGCAGTGTCTATGGACCTGGGTTTTGGTTCTTTAATGCGCTCATTGCTCTGTCAGTTCTCTCGATTTCCCTTTGCCTTTTAAGTGAGAGAAACCAGCTCTCACTTGGTAACCTGCTGTCCAAAAATAGGCTCTGCCACCTTCTGTATGAGGGGGCCTCTCCGACTCAAGTTATTGCTCTAGACCCCCACCCCCACCCCCCACCCCCCACCCCCCATGGGGCAGGGTTTTCCTGCAGCTGTGTTTGGCAGGCATGAGGCCTGGAGGCCCAGGCTGTGATGATAGCGATGGCAGAGCAGCAGCTAAAACGTCTATTAGTCTACTGCTGGGTGCCGCCACCCTGTGGGTACTAGAAGTACAGCGTCTCATTCAGTCCTGTAACTCTGTTATCTCTCCTTCATAGACGAGGAAACTAAAGCTGGGAGATGAGCTGCTCGCCCACAGTCACCGTTCAGTGAGTGGCCGAGGCAGACCACCCACTTCTGCCCAGAGCCAGTCTCCTGACCACCGGGTTGTGTGGGGAGCCCAAGTTGCCTTAATCTGTCTGAATCTCACTGTGCTCATCTGTAGAATGAGATTAACTGTACATACTTGGTGAGGCTGCGATGCTGGTCGGAGGATATCTCGGGCAGATCTTGACCATGTTAGTTCCCGTCCTGAGACTGGGCACAAGCCTTAATATTGTGGATGCTGTTTATTAAATGTGGATAAAAATATTTACGTTGCGTGAGCTCAGATGACATAAAGCTGTATTGCGTATTTCTCTGCATGTGGGTGTTTTCAGTAAATTGAAAGCCTTGTAGATGGCAGTGAGATGGGAAGGTTTCTGAGGACCATTTTCTTACTGGTCTAGCGAGGAACTGACAGTTACAGCAGGCAGTCAGCAGAGGGCCTCAGAGCCTCACAGATAAGCGCAGATTCTGGCCCTCTCAGGGAGGCCAAGGCCAGCCTTCTTTGGCTTCAGTGGGCGTGCAGTCAGGCAAGCCCAAACTGGAGTGCCCATCTCTGAACTTGGGAGGAAACTCCACCACCTTCGATATCAAGATAGGGGCTAGGTGGAAGATAGAAATCACAGTTAATTACAGAAGTACAGTTGCAAAATCTGGTGGCCTGCTAGTTGGGAATACGTGTAGTCTTGCTTTGAGGGTGGGGCAGAGGATTGTGTGGTATACCATTGTATGTAAGAGAGGAACGCATTGGCTCTGCAGGAACCGGGAGGTGAACAAGAAACTATTTATCTAACTCCTTCACACCCCAGTATCCCCTTGCTCTGGTTTTTATTGGGTTCTGCTTCAGTAACCCGTATGGCCTCTGCATGTATAACCCCCTCCCTGGGCAGACTCTTTCCTGGGAAGTCCTGCGTAATGCTTCCAGGATTGTGGACAGCGAATGCAGAGTGAAGTAATGACAGACACACCCGGAAGAGGATTAAGCTGTTTCGCTCTTAACCCTCAGTATTAGCAATTGAATGGCCAGATTCCAGACTGGTTCTTAGTAATTTCTTTCTAATCTGAGGATCCTGATTGTAGGTGTAGTGACAGGCGCTTGGAACAATGCCTTTATAAGTGCTCGTTGTTGCTATAGTTACCAAAAACTGTATATTGACCTTTATTTTTATTTTTTTATGGTTTATTTTGGCCAAGCCACACGGCATGCAAGATCTTAGTTCCCCGACCAGGGATCGAACCCTGGCCTTTGGCAGTGAGAGTGAGGAGTCCTAACCACTGGACCACGTGGGAACTCCCTGTATATGGGCCTTTAAATCGTGGCCTGGATCTTGCATTCATTCCCTTTTTTCCCCATGGAGGTCCCTTTTTTTCTCCTTTATAGTGGAAAGCTTAGAAAAATGGCAGGAAAGCCAAAAGAATGCAGTTATATCACTAGCAATAAAATTTATCTCATGCTCACCTTTAGTGAATGTAGGAGGCATTCATTGCCTGTGCTGCACATACAGTAAGAGCATATAGTGTTCAGAGGGCAGGGGAATCCTTGGTGACTCCTTGATTGGTGTGTGGAAGTGCACGTTCAGCAGTCTCTAAGTAATATGTGTTTGCCCTGAAGTGAACACCTTGACAGTTTAGAAATAATGCTAATACAAAATAAAATCATTTTCAGTTTTCCACACCTTATAAACATCAGAGTACCCTGAAACTGTTGGGTGGGCAGGCCCCACTTGTGTGTGTGTGTGTGTGTGTGTGTGTGTGTGTGTGTGTGTTATACCAATATTTTACTTAAACTGGGCCGCTAGTTAGGTTTTCTTAGGAACGAACGTCATAGAACAGAACAGGATCTGGTTTGTTTTGGTTTGCTTTTGTTTGGCTTTGTCTTTAAGAAACAGCAACCCCTACCCACTGGAAACATAGACCTTGGATGAGAGTATTTCCGGCATTCACTGGTCCCATTTTGGAGCACCCCAGCTGGGTGCACACCTGGTCATAGGCCCAAGGTCAGCCTTGAAATAATAGCAGGGGACAATGGCTGGAGGGGAAGTACTTGGAACCTGAGGCCCAAGGAAGGCCAGTGGCCTTTCTGTCTGTCATGGTTCTCATATTGTACTGTTTGTGAGTCCTTTATTTCTTTACCAGTTGTTAGGCCCGAAGTGCCATTCTTCTGCAAGAATAAGGGCTTAGATGAGACTGGCTTTTTCCAGCACAAGCCTACTCTTTCTAATTGTGCACCTGTCCCCCTTTTGTGCCCTCTCAGGGTGTCTGGGGTGCTGTTTGTGTTCCAAGAGTGCCATCGAAGCTGTGGCAGCCCTGCAGACAGGCAGACAGGACCGAAGCAGTAGGTCTGGAGCAGACTGCGCCACTTTGTTCCACACAGAAATGCCATGTGGACAGAGGCTGCAGGGAAGCAGCTCACTGGCTCTGCTGCAAGTGCTGCTGGGAGATTTCCCCAGCAGCGGTTCTGACATGGCTTACCTTGTTTCAGAGTCATACTCATTTTTTGCACCTGCTGTCAACACTTTCACTGTCAGCTTCGTTTTGTGTTAAAATTTGCATAAATTTTAAAGGTATGAAGCTGGGGAAAAAAGCATTTCTTTCAGATAGAGGTGGTGCTATGAGCTTCATGATCTGTGTGGTCCTGCCTCCTCCATCCACGGAGATACAGCCCAGAAAAGTCACTTCCCTTGCAGGAGCCTTAGATTCTTGTCTCTGACTCACTTGCCTCTGTGCAGGGGGTTAGGGATTGACAAGATGATGGGTGTGAAGCACCCAGTACAGTAAGTAGTATATAGCAGGTATTTAATAAACGATGCCATATCTGAGTCTTTGAGAGTTGATACTTCTTCTTTCCACGCTATTATTTTATTAATTGATTTATTTATTTTTGCTGTGTTGGGTCTTCGTTTCTGTGCGAGGGCTTTCTCTAGTTGTGGCAAGCGGGGGCCATTCTTCATCGCGGTGCGCGTCCTCTCACTATCTCGGCCTCTCTTGTCGCAGAGCACAGGCTCCAGACTCGCAGGCTCAGTAGTTGTGGCTCACGGGCCTAGCTGCTCTGCGGCATGTGGGATCTTTCCAGACCAGGGCTCGAACCCGTGTCCCCTGCATTAGCAGGCAGATTCTCAACCACCGCGCCACCAGGGAAGCCCCCTCCACACTATTATTTTAAAATCAAATTTTAACCTTTCAATTAAATTGTGGGAGTTCTGCTCTGTTACATATGAAGCTAACATATACAAACATTAACCGTTTTACCTCCACATTGCTTTAAAGGCTCCCTTCTTTGTGCTCCTACAAGTGGGTGTCAGCATTTCTTTGAACACTCTTCCCAAGGATTCCTTGACTGGCAGATTTTTCTCATAGCCTGTGATGACTTAGGGTTGTTTGGGTTTTTCCGTCTAAATCTAGCCATATGGAAGAATTTCTTCAGAATCTCTTATCTCCCCACTTCACCTGGTCGGACTTGCCCTCTGGACTGTAGCTGTGGCCTCCTGCACTCAGTCTCCTGACTCTCTTTTCCTCCCTCCAGTATGCCCTATAATGTTGTCAGCCTTGCTGTTCCTTCACATCACCCAGTTAGAACCTGCAGTGGCTTCTAGAGCCCAGGCCTTTGACACTCTTTCAAAAGAAAGAAATCTGGCCTCTGCCTCCTGATTTCTCACAGACCAGACCAGGTCCTCCACGTGCCTGCCTCTGCTCATGCACGTGCCTTCACCTGGACCATTCTCTTCACCTCTTGTCCTGCTGTCTCCACAAAGCCCTCTCCAGTCCACACTGCTTTGTGGATCCACATTAATTAAATAGATAAATTGGCAGGTAAATAAATAGGTAGGTAGGTAGGCAGGCAGAGGCCCTGTTTTATACTTTGGGGCTCCACAGAAGAATCTCAGTAACCACTGACTATTTAACCTGCTTCCCCCTCTCAGGTAGGGCTGGTGCCAGATGTAGTACTGCCCACAGGTGGGGTTTGGTGTTGGAGAGAGTACATCTGTCTCAGCATCAGATTGTTCAGTAAGCTGGTCTCAGGGAGTCCAGTTGGTGCAGAGCGGATACCCACACTGTACATGCGTGTCCCCGTCCCACCATGAGAGTGGGTAGAGAGGCTGATAGATACCACCCCATGTCTCTTGTAAAGACAGAACAAACCTATAAATTGCAGCTTCTTAGGCCAAGGCTTAGGAAGTCTCAGCACTCCTGTAGATTTTACGACCAGGGGATCCCCGGAGGTCAAGTGATAGGATCCAGAGAGAGAACCTCAAGCACAAAGCGCCTCAGCTTCTCACCTTCCATCCTAGACCTCCTGCTCTCCGCAGCTCCCTTCTCCTCCACTCTCCCACCTCTCCTTGCAACCTGTCACCAAGTTCTCTCCAGATCTCTCCTCTGCCCTGCGCTGCTCGCCCAGATCACAGCAGCCTCCTCACAAGGCTTCCACTTCCAGTTTCATGCTCCATACCTGCACTGGAGTGATCTCCTACAGAACAAACTTGGCCACGTTGTCTCCTGTTTAACACCCTCCATAGCCCCCATGGCTCTTAGGATGCACCTTAGGAGGCCTTACACATCTGGCCCGGGATCTAGTTGGCCTCATCAGACTCCTCTCCTGCACATCTTCCTTCTCCCAGCATCATGTTCCAGCCCCACACGACTTGAGTTTCCTCACTAGACCAGCTCTCTCACATCTCTGCTCTTTGTACTTGTTACACCCTCCACCCTCTCCTGGGTGACTCTTCCTGAACCTTTGAACCTCAGCCAGACCCTCTCCTTTGTGCAGCCTTCCCAGGCCCCACCCCTCCCCTGAACAGCTAGAACACCATGTGACCCTTCTCTCTTGTCCCACTCTACGTGACCCTTCTCTCTTGTCCCACTCTACAGTAGCCGATACCTGAACAGAAACACTGTAGGATCCACCTCTTAGCCGGCACCTATTCAGGACCTGGCATAAGCATTTGTTTGGAGGAACAAGTTAGTCAGTCACGAGGAGTAGACACCACCACTCCCTGATGATCTCTGCTTTATGAGAAGACAGCTCTTTTCACAGAGGCCTTTTCCGAGCAGCAGTAACCATGAACTCTTGTACTTGTCTTGGGGGGGTGTGGGGGCCTGGGGAGAAAGGTGGAGAGGGAGCAGTCTCTTGATGGTTAAGGAAAACCACATATACCTTTGTAAAAAGGGTGGGGGCAGGGTGGAGACAGCCAGACCAGCTGGTGAGTGGCAGCAGTTCAGTAGCTGGATGAACAGACAAGCCTAAACCTAGAGCCAAGGTTGTGAATGTTTCCTTGGTGCCAGTGCTCATCCCTCAGCTGTGCCCGGTCCTAAATCTGGTCTGTAAAGTGCAGAAAACCCTACCCCCAGCGCACGCGTGTGTGTGCACACACACACACACCCCTGATGCAGCTCATAGCCATTTTCATTTAGTCCTCACCAACATTATAAACTATTTTTTTAGTTAGCTACCAATATATGAAATCAGATTTTATGTAAAATTTCAGATTTCTGGCTTCTCTTAAATTTAAAGCTTAGGCAAACTGAATCTCGCTTTTGATTGGCCACCACGATTGGTTATTTTCTAGCAGCTTGCATTACCTGCCACCCATATGGGCGTTTTGAGATTGCAGTTCCTGGTCTGCTGTAATCTCCTCCTGAAAGTCAGAGACAGAGTCTTGTTCATGGTTTTATTTCCACTTGCTAATACAGTGTCTAGCTTGCTTGATAAATATTTGTTGAAACCGATTTAATCACACTTTAGTATCATAACTATTTGTTGTTGTGTACTGGCAAGAGAATGCAGGGAGACGGATGCAAATTTAATTCAACATGTATTTTGTGAATTCTGGAAACCTCTTTTTATTCCCAGAAGATATATTGAGTCCGATTCCTGTTGAAATTGGTCAGTAGCATAAACTATCTCTTCATACTCTAAGCACCACATTGCGTTGAGGGGGGTGGTATATTCTCAGGATTACCATTAGTAAAGGTAGAAGTAACTGGTATAACTACAGGATTATTGGGAATTCCCTGGTCCAGTGGTTGGGACTTGGCACTTTCACTGCAGGGGCCTGGGTTCAGTCCCTGGTCGGGGAACTGAGAATCCCACAAGCCACGCGGCATGGCCAAAGAAAAAAATTATTATTCCCCCAAAGTCAGCATGTACTTAGAGGCCCCACTTCCAGGAAGCCACGTGTTCATCTGAATGGAAAATAGATCAGTGGCACTCTCGGTTTTCGGGGACTTAGTCACAGTCTCCACAGCCTGTTCCCATCTGTCCCCCAAAAATCATGACTTAGAGTTTCAGCATGAATGAAGAAGGTCAAAGGGCAGCAGTGTGTGCACAGAGGGTCAGGACCTCTCTAGATCCACCACCATCTAGTGTTTGATCACCATTGAAGGCCACCCTATTAATTTGCTAGGGCCGCCATAACAGAATACCACAGATCGGCAGCTTAAACAACAGACATTTACTTTCTCACAGTTCTGGAGGCTGGAAGTCCAAGATCAAGGTGTTGGCAAGTTTGATTTCTTCTTAGACCTCTCTCCTTGGCTTGCAGATGGCCACCTCCTCACTGTGTCCTCACAGGGCCTTTCCACTGTGAACACAAATCTCTGGTGTCTCTCTATGTGTCCAGATACCCTTCTTCTATAAGCACACCAGTCAGGTTGGCTTAGGGTCTACCCTAAGAGTCTCATTTCAACCTAATCACCCCTTTAAAGGCCCTGTCTCTAAACAGATTCACATTCTGAGCTACTGGGGGTTAGGACTTCAACATCTGAATTTAGGAGGGAGCACAATTCAGTCCATAATGGCCGCCCAAAAAACGCAGTGTCTTTTGTAGCTTGATTCAGGTGAGAAAGCCACAGAAATCAGGGGTGGTTATAATCGAGCTTACAGCTGAGCCAGAGACAAATCTGTTAGAGCTTTAGCAGATGTGTCCCCATGTATTTCCAGGTTGTCCAGCCTTCGTCCAGGCACCTAGGGCAATTGCTGCTGAGCCCGAGTGGAGCCGAGCTTGGGGAGCCTGACAAAAGGCAAATGGCTTCTGGTGAAGTTTTGTCCTATTGTCCATCTGTTGTTTTGAGTATTTGCTGTAAGGAAGGAATTAAGAATGAAAAACAAAGATACTGGCAACACCAGAGCAGGCTACCACTCTGGCAGCTCTCTGCAGGGTCGGGTGTTCACAAAATCACTAGGCCCGTCTAGGGGAGGAGACATGGAAGGGGGGTGTGAGTGACATGGTTCCTATTGAGTAGACCTTCAGCTCTACCTTCCTGGGCTGGGCTTATCTTGCCTTCAAGGAAAGCTGTGGACAGGCTCCTTATATGGCCAAACACTACAAGTTCCCCCTCGGTACACCATATAACTGGAACAGAGAATTGGGGCCACGGATAAAGGCTGAAAGACAGCTTAAAAGAGATGAGAGGGAAGTCACATTTGCAACATATTGTGTTACGAGACCCATTTACAACACCTTAGTTGCACTTTTGCTTCCAAAGGTCACCTTTGGGTGTTTGAACATGAAGAAAACTAATGAAAAAGTGGTTTAGCATTAGTGGGTGGTGGTTAAGCATGCTTTAGGGTCAAATGGTGAGGACGCACCATTGATTAGTTTCTCTCTGATCAAATAGTGTTTGAGATAGTGGTATGCTAAGGTTTGTTTTATACTTGAGTGACTAACTGTACTGAAAATTTAAGTCCAAGAATAAGCAAACAAGAAAATAAAAGACCATTTGTCTTCATCAGCAGTCAGCTCAGCACCCTCGCCTGGTTCTGAATGTCTCTTCTTGGCAGCTTCCTCGACGTGGCATCAGGCGAGCCCTGCTTCCCCGCATAGCTGGGTCCTTCCCTGCATCAGCAAGCAGCCTTTACGGGCAGGCGAGTACGTGCTCAGTGCAGATGGTTCATATACAGTCTTGAAGACCCTGCGCCGGCATTGTTTGTTTGCAAGGTGCTTTCCAAAATGCATTGTTCACCATCTCGTTTTCAACAACAATATTTGGCAAATTTGATAACAAATTTTAGACCTTGATTTACAAGCATAAAGAATTGTAGATTTCACTATTGCTCCCTCCTGTCACCTCACTCTCTCATACCTCTTTGTCCCCTACTGTTAAATATGTTGATGGCCTTTCCCTTGAAGCAAGATGGAGTGATGATTTCACGAGCATTGAGTAAACTCTGCCTGTCCCCTTAGCCATGCTGAAAAGAATGGAGAATGAATATAGTCAACTTCCCTAAAAATTGCCAGTAGTGAAAACTGATCTACTAAAGAACCCATATTACCCGATTTTTTTCTTGTCTGAATAGAGGTATCAGAAAGATCAGCAAAACCAAGACCTGTGTAAGAAGAGGCCAGGGCTTCTCAAACTTTACTGTATATTAGAATCACTCAGTGATCTTGTCAAAATGCAAATCTGCTTAGTAAGTCTAGAGCGGAGCCTGATGTTCTGCAGTTCTAACAAGCTCCCAGGGAAAGACAGTGCTGCTCGTCCTCTGGGGAGCAGTAACTAGGTAACCATCCCCTGAATGCTCTCTGATGTTCTTTATACTATTATGTCCCACAGAACTAAAAATCATTGATTAAACTGCTCGTATTCCTAAGGGAAAGGACTAGTTTTCAGCTGGATAAAGAGTGACTTCCCTGGTGGTCCAGTGGGTAAGTCTCCGCACTCCCAATGCAGGGGGCCCAGGTTTGATCCCTGGTCGGAGAACTAGATCCTGCATGTGTGCCACAACTAAGAGTCTGCATGCCACAACTAAAAGATCCCATGTGCCGCAACTAAGACCCAGCACAGCCTGCATAAAGAAAGAAAGGGAGGGAGGGAGGGAAGGAAAAAAAATTGGATAAAGAGCCATGTGGGCATGTGAGTTCAGTAGGGGTGTAAGGATGATAGTATCCGAAGACATCAGATGGATAGCGTACTAACCAAATACATAGTGTTTTACTGTTTTCTATAACAAAAATATATGAAAACTTACAGCAGAACTGGAGTTGCCAAAGCATGTGAAGTGGGAGCATGGAGGGAGTGAGGCATTAGGAGGGTGACAGCACGAAGCGTTTCTGTATCGAGACAGGTCTCTGTGTTCCTGTTTCTGTGCCTTTCGAGTTGGGATTCTTCCACTTGCATTTTTTATCATGCCCCTGTGTCAAGTTGACAGTTTTTCCTCCCTTTCCTGACCCTTCTATTCAGTCATATTGCTTGAGCCCAAGAGAGGCTTTCCTTTTTGTCACACTTAAGGAGCAAGGAGGGAAAGATTGAAAGCTCACCATTGCTGTTTACTCTGAGGAGGGGGTTTGTTTGTTTGTTTGTTAATGAGGATATGAAAAACTACTAGCTAGGCAGCCGCTCCCTCCCTGCAAGCCTGCTGTATAAACGGCACTTGTGAAGCGGGTATAACTCTACCTCCAGCTAAGTTCGAGGAGAAAACGTTCCTTCCAACACCAAAGGAAAGGGACTGTCATTGGCAACACATCAGCAATCCATGTCACTCGTGGTTTTCTTAACCTGCTTCATAAGAATTAAACAGCCCTTATTGTCCCTCCCATTGATAGCAGAACAGAAGGAGGGAACGTGAAAGTACCAGTAAAGATCAGAAATGACTGCACCCTTTCAATTTTTTACCATTGTTTGCTCTTTCCTTTCTGGGAAGAGAGTGAGGATTCTATCTCCTTAAGATGTACAGAATTTGGGGGCTTCCCTGGTGGCGCAGTGGTTGAGAGTCCGCCTGCCGATGCAGGGGACACGGGTTCGTGCCCTGGTCCGGGAAGATCCCACATGCCGCAGAGCGGCTGGGCCCGTGAGCCATGGCCGCTGAGCCTGCGCGTCTGGAGCCTGTGCTCCGCAACGGGAGAGGCCACAACAGTGAGAAGCCTGCGTACCGCAAAAAAAACACAAAAAACATGTACAGAATTTGGGAGAATTTTGGGTTCTTTGCAGGAAAATCATTCTGAAAACCTTTGCGAGTATGTAGTCCCCTTGATTGCCATCCCTTTTCCAGGAGCTGACCGTGTGCCTGTGGGCAAATTAGATGTTTATAGATGGCCGTCCACTCCCTGGACAGTGAGGAAGGAAGGCCCTGAACTCTGAAGAAAAGAGCTTTGTGGTCAGGCGTAACCCAGGCAGAGTATTGCCAGGGTCCACGGTGGAAGGATTAGGCCCTCTGTTGAAAACATTGCCAATATGTGAAGCATAAAGAGAGCACACAGTTTGATAATTTCAAGCACTGCTGACTATACCCGGCAGTCTGCTTGGCCCCCGATGGGCACTTAGTCGATATTTTAAGTGGATATCAGCATAGAATCTGCCCTGCAAACCTTATGAGCAAAAGAAAAAGAAAAGACAGACATACCCACACTGCACTGTGTGCAAATGTAGGAAACAAGCCCTGAGGAACATCAGGCTGTTGCTGGTGCTCTCTCTAATTGCTGGGGAGTTAGAAACACAAATGGCAGGGGGTGAGAGGAGCAGCAGAGAAGCTGAGTCCCTGCTAGTGAGGTCAGCATTCAAAGGGAGAGCCTCTCAAGAATATACAATGGAGAAAAGACAGCCTCTTCAATAAGTGGCGCTGGGAAAAATGGACAGATACATGTAAAAGAATGAAATGAGAGCACACCCTAACACCATACACAAAAATAAACTCAAAATGGATTAAAGACCTAAATGCAAGGCCAGACACTATAAAACTGTTAGAGGAAAACATAGGCAGAACACTCTATGACATAAACCACAGCAAGATTCTTTTTGACGCACCTCCTAGAGTAAGGAAATAAAAACAAAAATAAATGGGACCTAATGAAACTTAAAAGCTTTTGCACAGCAGAGGAAACCATAAACAGCACTAAAAGACAACCCTCAGAATGGGAGAAAATATTTGCAAATGAAGCAACTGACAAAGGATTAATCTGCAAAACATACAAGCAGCTCATGCAGCTCAGTATCACAAAGCAAACAACCCAATCCAGAAATGGGCAGAAGACCTAAATAGACATTTCTCCAAAGAAGACATACTGATGGCCAACAAATACATGAAAAGATGCTCAACATCACTAATCATTAGAGAAATGCAAATCAAAACCACAATGAGGGGCTTCCCTGGGCAGTGGTTGAGAGTCCGCCTGCCGATGCAGGGGACACGGGTTCGTGCCCCGGTCCAGGAAGATCCCACATGTCGCAGAGCGGCTGGGCCCGTGAGCCATGGCCACTGAGCCTGCGCGTCCGGAGCCTGTGCTCCTCAACGGGAGAGGCCACAACAGTGAGAGGCCCGCGTACAGCAAAAAAAAACAGAAAAACCCACAATGAGGTATCACCTCACACTGGTCAGAATGGCCATCATCAAAAAATCTAGAAACAGTAAATGCTGGAGAGGGCATGGAGAAAAGGGAACCTCCTGCACTGTTGGTGGGAATGTGCATTGATAAATCCACTATGGAGAGCAGTATGGATGTTCTTTAAAAAACTAAAAATAGAACTGCCATATGACCTAGCAGTCCCACTACTGGGCATATACCCTGAGAAAACCATAATTCAAAAAGAGACATGTACCACAATGTTCATTGCAGCTCTATTTACAGTAGCCAGGACATGGAAGCAACCTACTGTCCATCAACAGATGAATGGATAAAGAAGATGTGGCACATATATACATTGGACCATTACTCAGCATAAAAAGGAACGAAATTGAGTTATTTGTAGTGAGGTGGATGGACCTAGAATATGTCATGCAGGGTGAGGTATGTCAGAAAGAGAAAAACAAATACCATATATATGGAATTTTAAAAAGCGGTACTGATGAACCTAGTGGCACAGCAGGAATAAAGATGCAGACCTACAGAATGGACTTGAGGACACGGGGAGGGGGGAAGCTGGGATGAAGTGAGTAACATTGACATATACACACTACCAAATGTAAAATGGATGGCTAGTGGGAAGCAGCTGCATAGCACAGGGAGATCAGCTCGGTGCTTTGCGATGACCAAGAGGGGTGGGATAGGGAGGGTGGGAGGGAGGCTCAAGAGGGAGGGGATATGGGGATATATGTATGCATTATAGCTGATTCACTTTGTTGTACAGCAGAAATTAACACAACATTGTAAAGCATTTATACTCCAATAAAGATGTGAAAGAAAAAAAAAAAACCTCTCAGTTCCAGGCACCCTACCAGAGGTGACACCTTTTCTCATTTAATGCTTATACTACTACAGGGAAATCTGAAAGTGGTAACTCTTTGAGAAGAGACTGCCCATAGCAGTAAATAGCAGCAAATACTTCCTCTTTTTCTCCAAGCCTTCTGCTACATTGTGTTGTCTTTATTCCTTTCATTGGGTTGGGTCAGCAGGTGGGGAGGGCGTGTGAACTTTAAAAGTAAAAGTGGAAGGAAATCCAATGGGATTTACCAGTTATCAGCACAGAAGTGTACCTGAAACCACATCCCAGAAACCAGCACTTTTTTTTTTTAAGGGAATTTCTGAAAACGAACTTCCTATATGTCATTTTTTTCTCCAGTCTGTCCACCCAGCATGATGAGCCATAAAATCCTTCTAACAGAGCAAGTCTGTTTGTCTGTCTCAGGGAAGAGGAAGAAAAAGGAAACTAGAGAGATTGTGTTGTCCTGAGGGGTCCAAAAAAGAGTGAGTGCGGGCCACGTTCAAGGGAACAGGACAACAGACTCCACAAGGGAAAGGCTCACATGTGACCTCTACTTCCTTATGAAAGTCCATTTCTGAAAGGGGAAATGAACGTCATTGGAGAAAGAGTGGGATAGAGGGGTCAACAGGGAGGCGAGCGAGAAGATGAAAAAATGCAGACAAGTAGGGCCTGTCACAGGAGTGCGGGGAAAAGGCAGCCACTGAAGGGAAGTAATGAGAAGAATTGTTTTCCTCCCTGTCCTGCTTTAATGCTCTCATTGGCTATTTCCTACCACAACCCCTACCGCTCCTTCAGGAACATGTTCTCCTCCCAAGTTTTCCAGAAATCATTACCAGTTTCAGTATCAAAAATGGTCATATGAACTGTAACTACCAGTTTTAACAACTCTACGGAGGATCTTTCTTCCTGTATGTATACTCTAAGGCCTGAATACCTTGCCTTAAGCCCAGCTAAAGATAGTATTGGTACTAGTATTGGAAAGATAGTATTGGTGCACTCCAATTGGATATCCACCTAAGAGTTCCTTTTTCTGTAAATTAAAACTGAAGTTTTTAGTTCCAGGAAGTTGCTACCAACTTGTGATCTTATGTTTCATGAATGATGCAATTCTAACCCATCAATAATTAACGAAATTTGAGCCAAGAATTATCTGAGTGTTATCTAGTGGCTGAATGGGCTCAAACTTGAGCCAATGCTTGGTTCCAGGAAGCCTGACACTAGCAGGGCTTTGGATTCCTATCACTGTAGGACTACAAAATGCCAGAAATTCTGTAGTGAACTGTGAAAGACATCACCAGAGAGAAATGCAAGTAGGATGTGCCTCGATACTCAGGCAGAGAGAGATGGGTGTGATGTCATTAAGTAGCCCGAAAGAGAGATTGCCCGTCCCTAAGGCATAGCAGTTTTACCCGCTCTCTTTCATTTGTCATCTTTCCATTTTAGAAACCTAATCTAGTGCCTTAATGACCCCCACCACTCAGAAGCTTCCTATCTCTTCCTCTCTGCCCTGCATGCCAACCCTGGAGCACCCTGGGGCTCTGACCTGTGCCCCTTTGCGTTTGTCCCCACTCGCCCTGGGTGACCTCATCCAAGCTGTCTTAAATGCCTTCTGCATGCCAGAGCCTCATACATCTGGACTCCAGCCCCACCCCTCCCTGAGCTCTTAGCCTAACAAGTTCAAACCACACCGCCAAACAGTTCCCCAAATCCACCACATAAAATCTAAATCTGTCATGTTTTCTTCAAAAAGAACTCCCTTCTCCTTGAGTCCTGGGGAGAAAACAAACATGATTACAATAATGTCCCCATCTTCTAGTTCATCAAATGAGGGAATACAGATAAATCCAGGCTTCACTTGATTAATCCCATTATTAAACATGGCATTTGCTGTTACAGTTCCAGATACTGTGTCTCTGTGATGTCTTCCTTTTCAAGTCTTGTTTTCTTGACAAGGGTTTCATAAAAGTACACTGACAACATCTCATAAACCGTGAATCCTAAAAATTTAAGATGAGTTTGATGAGACCTAGGCACCAGATCGAAAAAGGCAGTAAC
Organism: Pseudorca crassidens; assembly: GCF_039906515.1. Classification (NCBI taxonomy): domain Eukaryota; kingdom Metazoa; phylum Chordata; class Mammalia; order Artiodactyla; family Delphinidae; genus Pseudorca; species Pseudorca crassidens. Next base: position 4,025,099 of record NC_090310.1, on the reverse strand, counting down.
ATACCACATACCTGGTCTCCAACTGCACTAACCTCATGGGTTGGATTTCGTGAGAAAGCCCGTTAATGAGAACTGACTGAATATGTCCTCGTCAGAGAGGCTTGTCGTCTAGTAAAATGAGAAGACATGGCACCTGTCTCCTCCACCCTAGCATCTAAAGACTGTGTTGTTGGGTCTGCATGGTGCTCTGCATAGGCTGGAAGCTCCACCCTCAGGGAAACTGAACACAGAGTCAGGGGATTGACCTAGTACCCCCACAGCCCCCTCGGACTTGTCTGCTGAGGCAGGGTACCACTCCCCGTACAGTGTTGGCCCAGCAGGCGAAGATAATCTGGCTGGGAGAGGGCTGTAAGGTCAAGCCAGGGCAGATTTTGTAGTCATTGCCATTTTTGAGAAGAATTTTCCACAGCTGCCTGTTTTCATCTTCCACACTGAAATAGTGGCAGGAGCTAATCAGAAAAGGCTTTGAAGCATCCAGAATAGTTACCATCACAGTCTGTGATGCTTTGTCCTCCAAGGTGAGCCTAGAGATTTGCCCTCAGATCAGTCTATTTTTATTTGAGATCCAGTTCTAAAACACTTAGTTATCTAGTTTTCGACTCCTTAACAATAGATGGGGAGAAAGAAGGAGCATGCTGGGCAGTCATAGAAACAGCAGCAAAAAAGGGCGCCTCCTGAAAGCAAGGAAAAAACTGCCTATCTGAAACAAACATGAGGACTGCAAAGGCCCAGCAGTCCGGGGACATTCTGGGTAGGGACAGACTTGGTAGACTCCTTATGGCTCAGAGTGGCTGGCATACACCGAGACCATAACTGTGAGTCACCAAGAAAAGATTGAATTGTGTCCTCTTCACTCTAAGAATTTCATCCCAAGTGAAAAGTCCTGGTGTCTGTAAAGCTGTCCAAGAAATACAGAACCACATGTACCCTCGGATCACAGATTCTACAGGGTCCTCTTACACTTATCAGGACACATCTTTCTGAGTATGTGCTATTCTTATTATTTTGATTTTTTATTATTCAAGGTTTTTTCTAAAGTATTCTAAAACTCAGTCATATTTAGACCAAGTCAATGAAATAAATCCCCAGACCTAACCAAAATAAAAGTGTTAGTGAAAGATACACCCCAGAATACACCCACACTCTGTGCTTACACCCTGATCATCGTGCTTTGCTTTTTGATTTGCAAATATGGAGGTTAATCCAGTCCTTCTACAGCTGCTTTTAAATCCTAGGGAGGGTGGGGGCAGTAATAGCAGTTTGAGCCCAGGATGTATGAATGGTGTGTTTTAGTCTTGGGGTGAGGACTGGAACCCCAAGTCCACGAATCTAAATCTAAATCAGTCACACTCTCCACCTACGAGCGCACCATCAGAACCAGCTGCAGAAGACCCCTCTTGTTTTACTGGGTTTTCTGCACCTCCAATCCCTACTCCTATCTCCTCCCCCTTAGACACCCATTTTAAATATTCAGTATATGTCCTTGGATATGTGCGTATCTTGAGAAAATAGAGTTCTATGCCTGTATGATTTTCATTTACATAAATGATATGTGCTGTAGATCTCATTCTGTTCTTTTTTTCATACTGTTTTTGAGGTCTTTTCTGCATTGCTTTTTGTGAATTTTTCTCCTTGCCTGCATAGCATCTTGTTATCCATTCTCCTGTGTACCGTAGCACCTCTCTACCATCCTAGACCCCTGAATGCATCCTTATGGGCCTGGGGAAGCAACCCTAGGTGGAGGTGGCCAGGCAGTTGACACCCTCCTGCTGTACTCAGCGGTTCCGTTTGACACACAGCCTCACCAGCACCTTACGTGGATTGACTTTCTGATTGTTGCCAGTCTGCTTAGTATAAAGTGTTTTCATATACATTTTTCTGGTAATGTTTTTTATTTTTTTTTATGGAAGTATAGTTGATTCATAATGTTTCAGGTGTATAGCAAAGTGATTCAGTTGTGTGTGTGTGTATTCTTCTTCAGATTCTTTTCCATTATATGTTGTTATATTTAATATAGTTTCCTGTGCTATACAGTAGGTCCTTATTGTTTATCTGTTTTATGTGTAGTAGTGTGTGTCTGTTAATCCCAAATTTATCCCTCCTACCTCCTTCCGCCTTTGGTAACCATCAGTTCGTTTTCTGTGTCTGAGAGTCTATTTGTGTTTGGTAAATAAGTTCATTTGTATCATTTTTTTAGATTCCACATAAAAGCAACATCATATAATATGTGTCTTTCTCTGTCTGACTTACTTCACTTAGTATGGAAGCCTCTGGGTCCGTCCACGTTGCTGCAAAAGGCATTATTTCATTCTTTTTATGGCTGAGTGGTATCCATTGTATACACACCACCTCTTCTTTATCCATTCCTCTGCCAGTGAACATTTAGGTTGCTTCTATGTCTTGGCTATTGTAAATAGTGCTGCTGTGAACATTGGGGTGCGGGTATCCTCTCAAATTAGAGTTTTTGTTTTTTCTGGGTATATGCCCAGGAGTAGCATTGCTAGATCATATGGAAACTCTATTTTTAGTTTTTTAAGAAACCTCCATCCTGTTCTCCTTAGTGACCGCACCAATTTACCATCCCACCAACAGTGTAGGAGGGTTTCCTTTTCTCTACACCCTCTCCAAAGTTTATTTATAGACTTTTTGATGATGGTCATTCTGACTGGTGTGAGGTGGTACCTCATAGTAGTTTTGATCTGCATTTCTCTAATAATTGGCGATGTTGAGCATCTTTTCATGTGTCTGTTGGCCATTTGTCTTTGGTAACTTTTAAAGTTGCACATCTCCCCTCTCATATCTTTAACCCATTTTTCTATCATATTTCTTATTTTTTTTTTTACTTCCCAATTTTTGCCAGTTCCCTGTTCATTCTAGACATTAATCTTGTTTCAGTTTTAAGTGCTCCAGATATCTTCTAGTCAGTCACACATCTGTTAACCCTGGTCTATGGTGTCCTCCTTAGGATAAAGCTACTCAGTTCAGTTGCTTCACCTGTGTAGTGGGTGCTTTGCGGAATTGTTTAAGAAATCCTTTCCTAACCGAAGAACACACAGATATTTGCCTGCATGCTCTTCTATTAGCTTTAACATTTGAGGAAGTTTCTATGCCTTCCCTGTCCCAGAGAGCCTTACTGACCTGTGCAGCACAACTGTTAGTCCAGACCTCTTTGGGGATGTTTTCTCATTTTATTATAACTATATTCACCTCTTGGGCTCTTCTGGTAGGGCATACACCATCTGTGGGGGCGGGAAGGAGGTGGAGGTACAGGCTCGGGGAGCAGCCAGGCTGCCTCCTGCGGAAACAGGCCACCGTGAGTGGCCTACAGGGTCTCCCTCTTTGGAAACCTTTGCTCATAAGGTGGAAAGCCTAGGTCAGAGACCTCTGTGAGCTGTCCTATCCAACGTCCACCAAGGGGTATTGTGAACCCTAAGTCCTGACCCTGGGTGCTGGTACCACTGCCAGCTGTACAGAATGCCCCCTGAAACTGCACTCCACCTTAGAATCAGCACTTGCACTGAACTACCTGTGATTGAGGTCTCTGCTTCCTCCTTCCTCCTGTGCTCAGACCTCATGGCTCCTCCTCTACCTGGGCAGCCTGTTGGAACCCCAGCTGCATAAATCTCCCAGCCTGTTGCCGGACCTGCCTGGGGAGGGCTGCTAACTAAGGTGGTCTCCACTCCTTCTCACAGGCCTGTGTGGCGGGGCCTGGTTTCTCTACTTTTCTGGCTTACAGTGCATCGTCACACCAGGCTAAAATACAAGTGAACAGTATGTTCAAAAGACCTTTTTTTCTAACTTTGTCAAAGAAGAAAAAAACAACAAAAGTGTGCATGCTGTCTACTCAGGAATGCCCAGGAAACTGGGCAGCCTATTAGGTGAGGGACATTAAATTACCATTTATTTACCCTTGAAGAGTAGTCATGACTATCCTAGAGGAAAGCCATCAAGGCCAGACCTCGTAAGGAGGCAGTGCGGGGATCTGGGCAAGGTTTCTCAAAGCATAATCTGTAAGCCAGCTGTAGCAGTGTCCCAAGAAGCTGCTCTATGTGCAGGTTAGTGGGCCCACCCAGCACCACAGCGTTAGAATCTGCATCTTCTATTAGCAACCCCAGTGATTTTTGTGCACACAGAAAGTGAGTGCCAGGGTCAAGGGTTTTGTCTGACACTACTGATCCAGAAGCTGAATTTTACACTGACCCGAGCCAAATCCGCACAAGATTAAAAGAGAAAACAGAATGCAGCTAGAGTCCCAGATGTAACTGCCACATAGACACTTAGGTTGGCCTTCTAGCACATGCTGTCTGTCCCCAAAGGCACATCTAAGAGGGAGCGCAAGGCAGGGGACAGGTCCAGTCATCTCATGGCTGTTTGTCACGGCTGCAGGATAGTAGCTGTGACAAGGCCAGAGATACTTGAGCTGGCTGGTGCAGTTACCTCTTCTTTAGAGCATGTGGAGTCAGGCTGACAAATCCTTCATTTCTTCTTTTTCTAACCTCAGGTAGCTCAGGTAATATCCTTCTGTTTCTCAGGTTGTGAGGCTGTTCATTAGGCTGTAGCACTCTTGTCCTTGGCCATGCCTCTCCTGTTTGATTTGTAGACTTGCTCCCTGAGCCCTTCTGCCACTTGTCTGTCTCCCGCAAGAAATACGAAGCATCTCCCGGTTTAACACTGAGGCAGAGGGTCACCTCTCTCCAAGTGGCCTTTATTGTCCGTCTGCCCCTCAGCACCCCTGCCCAGCTAGCTAACACCATGAAAATATAGAGGAGGTCTCGAAGCGTATTGTGGGAGGTACATCTTTTGGTTTTCCTGAAATCTGGAGCCTCCCTTCCAGGGCATGTTGACAGTGGAGTGAGAGCAGGGAATCTTCCTTCCAGGCCAGGATTCCCAGAAGCTCCAGGAAGCCCAGGAGTTGCCTTTTTTTTTTTTTTTAATTTATTTATTTATTTTTGGCTGTGTTGGGTCTTCGTTGTTGCGCATGGGCTTTCTATAGTTGCAGCTAGCGGGGGCTACTCTTCATTGCAGTGCACAGGCTTCTCATTGCAATGGCTTCTCGTTGCGGAGCACGGGCTCTAGGCGCACAGGCTTCAGTAGTTGTGGCGCACGGGCTTAGTTGCTCCACGGCATGTGGGATCTCCCTGGACCAGGGCTCAAACCTTTGCCCCCTGCATTGGCAGGCGGACTCTCAACCACTGCGCCACCAGGGAAGTCCCCCAGGAGTAGCCCTTGGAGTGAGCACTGGGCTTGTTTCTGTCCAAGTTCTAACAATGTTTATTTTTGACAGTCGAAGTGACCTTTTATTAGATCCGCCACTTCATAATACATTGCTTTGCTCCTGAGCCCTCCTGAAGACTGTTGTTCTACCTGATTCTCATGCATTGTTCCTCACTGAAAGCATTACCTCTAGGGTAAACTGGAGATGGGTCCATTTTTCAATTCCTCACAGCTGGTCCCTGGAAGAAAGAGCCTCTCTGATCCTTTAGAGAAACTTTTTGGTTCTTGAATAAATGAATGAATCCTAAGTTGATGGTTTTCAGACTGTTTTAACTGTGACCTATAGTAGGAATATATTTTACCATAGAACCAACACATGCATAAACACATATATGTATAACGAAAACAATAGTTTTACAAAAAACAAATGCCTGACATGTGGTTGCACTCTAGTATCTTCTTTTCCGTTCTAGTTTTTTTTATCATAATCTACTGAAATGATTTCATAACCCACCAGTGGTTTGTAGTCCATAGTTTAAAAATCATAGCTGTAAGTAGCTGGTTCCACACACTTGCACTGTGTTGAGCGTCCGCCATGAGCAAACCCCTTTGGACAGGGCTTAGTCACAACCTCTGCCCTCCTGCCCTTTCAAGGCTGTGAGCGCAGCACAAGGGAGGAGAGGCCCAGGGCCCAGGTGGAGGTGTGGCTCAGAGACCTGAGAACTTGCCAGGAAAGGGGAGCCAGCAGATGGGGGTTCTTTGGGACTTAACTCACTCAAGTCCTTGTAGAGGGAATCCTCTTTAACCTGTTTACTCTGGGTACAGGCCAAAGTCCTTATCATTACCTCCCAGGCCCCAGACACCCTGCCCTCCTTACAGCTTACTGGCCTTTCCACCTCCCTTCTTGCTGTTTCCATGGCCTGGAATTCTTTCCCCCAAACATCACAAAGCTTACTTGCTTTCCTAAGTCTTTGCTTAAATACACCTTCTCAGAGAGGCCTTCCCCAACCACCCACTTTAAAATTATGAATAATTTCCCTTTCTGCAACCCAATGCTAACATTCTTCCTCCCTGTGTTTTTCTCCTAAGCACCTATAATTTTATCTCACTGTGTATTTTACTTATTTGACATATGGTGTGACCTTCCCTCCATCCCCAGTAAATTCTCTGAAGATAGGGGATTTGTATTTGTCCATTTTATTCCCCAATGCCCAGAGCAGTAATCAGATTATATTAATGTCCACCTCCTGGCATTGCCCCGGGTGTTGCTTATATTGTCCCATTGGTTCTGTTAAGTGGACATTCTAGAGAACGTTATCAGTATTTGAACTTACATTTATTTCAGGAAACATTTACCTCCCACTTTTTATCTTAGAAGTCCTGGTCCCTATAGTATAGTAAAGAGCAGGCAGCTGTGGCCCTGATGTAATGGGCTTTTCCCAGTCAGTATTTCTCAAGCGTTACCCTTTTACCAGGCAGCGTAAATCTCTTTAAGTCTCCGTACCTTTATAGCTTTCTATCCCTAGAGGGCAGCATTAGCACAGAAACCAAATTTATAAACCACCTATTCTGATTTGTCACCTAATCCTGGTGGATCCAAAGGAAGGGAGTGCTTGACTTCTTTCTAATCTGTAGGAGTAAGATTTGGAGATTTCTTTTTTCAAAGTCTGCTTCTGTGCATAGAAATGGTAGGGTGTGCATCCAGTGCACACATTTTTTTAAATCTCCATAGTTTGTGTGTGTGACCATCAAAAAATAAGAACAGTATGGAATCTTCCCCAAAGAAGCCCATTCCACAGTAATGTTGCCCAGAGCTGTTGCTCGGTCACACCCAGATTTGAATTTCTACATTCAGAAATCAAAAGGTTCTTCTGCCTCAGAGTGATTATTTACTTTGAGGAAAGAGAGAAACCCCCTGCAAGGAGAGCTTGGCTTCTTGTAGAGGCATGTTGTAATCCAATAATTACAAGACATCATTTAAAGAATTAATGTTCAAATTTTGTTTGTCCTTTAAGAAAAGTGGGCCCAGGCATCATATACCCAGAGAAAACCATAATTCAAAAAGACACATGCACCCCAGTGTTCATTGCAGCACTATTTACAATAGCCAGGTCATGGAAGCAACCTAAATGCCCATCGACAGACGAATGGATAAAGAAGATGTGGTACATATATACAATGGAATATTACTCAGCCATAAAAAGAAACGAAATTGGGTCATTTGTAGAGATGTGGATGGACCTAGAGACTGTCATACAGAGTGAAGTAAGTCAGAAAGAGAAAAACAAATATCGTATATTAACACATATATGTGGAACCTAGAAAAATGGTACAGATGAAGCAGTTTGCAGGGCAGAAACTGAGACACAGATGTAGAGAACAAACATATGGACACCAATGGGGGGGGGTCGGGGTGTGATGAATTGGGAGATTGGGATTGACATATATACACTAATATGTATAAAAGGGATTGACTAATAAGAACCTGCTGTGTTAAAAATAAATTAAATTAAATTAAAAAAAATAGTGATTAAGAAAAAAAGAAAAGTGGGCCCAGGCAGACTGGACTGGTCTTGTTGGGGTGAGAGGTGGGCAGGAGGAACCTGTGATCTGACCTCAGGTGGTAACTGACCTTCCAGAGCCCCTGGGTGGGAGAAGGAAAGAGCCAGGCTGACTGTGATTTTTTTTAATTTATAAATTTATTTATTTTTGGCCGTGTTGGGTCTTCGTTGCTGCGCAGGCTTTCTCTAGTTGCAACGAGCGGGGGCTACTCTTCGTTGTGGTGTGCAGGCTTCTCACTGCGGTGGCTTCTCTTGTTGTGGAGCACGGGCTCCAGGTGCGCGGGCTTCAGTAATTGTGGCACACAGGCTCAGCAGTTGTGGCTCGTGGGCTCTAGAGTGCGGGCTCAGTAATTGTGGCGCATGGGCTTAGTTGCTCCGCCGCATGGGGGATCTTCCCGGACCAGGGCTCGAGCCCTTGTCCCCTGCATTGGCAGGCGGATTCTTAACCACTGCACCACCAGGGAAGTCTTGACCGTGATTTTTGAGTCTTAATCTCTCTAAAGTAGAGGCTCGCACAAGCAGTATAGTTGGTGAAGCTCCTTTCATTGGAAATGAAGAGAGATCAGTTTCCACATATTGGAGCTATAGGAGAAAATCAACAAAGAATGTCTTATTTGAAATATATGCAGTACTTTCTCAAGCACCATCTGCAGGCATTTGGCCATTAGCTTCTTGGTAATAACTGATCTGTAAGTTTTATGCATTAGGTTGGGGAAGGTGATTAGAGAGCAAAGAAAGGAACCACAGTGGAAAAGGCATAGCCTGTATCCTTAAGGCATAAACTCTAAAGAATTAACTGGAAATTGTCTTACATATAGCTTGATTTTCTCATAAAATCATCATTATATTTTGTATAACTATAAAGAAAAAGATATGATAGGGAGGAACTAATGTTCTTTTGGGAAGGGGTTCAGTTTACTAAGAGGTTTCATATGCCTTTTTCCCACGTAAAATGCATACGTCCCAGGAGCAGGGGTGGGGTTGTATTTGTAACTCTGTATGGAGAGGAATGTGCTTTGTCTTGCCAGCCTTCATCTCTCTGTAATTTTTCATACCTTCAGCCCCTTGCTTGTCTCAGACCTAGTGTAAGGCCCTAGAAACCCAAAGATAGCTGAGACACAGTGTAGAACATTGTAAGCTCCTTTCAGTCAGGAATTTTGCTGGCTTACTCACCAGTGTATCCCCATGTGGCACATAACAGGCACTCAAAAGATAACATTTTTTGAATATATGAATTGAACCCTCCATTCCAAGCCTGTCTGTAGTGATCAGCAGGGCATAGTCTGTGCCTGCAAGGAGTGCTTGGCTCCTTGGAGATGTGATGTAACCAGATAATTACAAGACACTATTAAAAGTGCTACTGTGATAGAGTTGGAGCCAAGGGCTCCAAGAGTCCAGAGAAAGAGTGCCAGCTTTTGCCCGTGTCATTTGGGTTTTCCAGAGCCCCCGGTACTTGAAATGAGAGCTGATGAGTAGTTGTTGCCAGCAGAGAAAGGACACCTAGGCAGAGCTTTGCGAGGTTGAGGGTGTTGAGCGTGTGGCAGTGGCAGGAGGCCAACAGTGCTGGCCTTGGGTGCTGGCTCAGGACGGACATGAGACCTGGGACGGCTGTTTCTCTGAGCTTCTCTCCTTCTTCTCTCCTGGCTCACTTGACCATCCTCCATCCTGCTCCCACTCCTCTACCAGATACCCTTCAGGTTTGAGCTGACACGCCACCTCTGCGCAGGGCTGTTCTTCACACCTCTTTGCCCCTCACCTTGCTTTAGTTCCCCTGGGTGCTCCTTGTCTTCCTACAGACTAGACGTTTATCTATTTGGCGATCCACCCACTCCAGCACTCCCAGAATGTAGACTCGGGGAGGGCAGGGACTTCATTTGTTCAGTGATCGTTTGCTCAGAACAGTGCCTGGTCCTCGTGGCAGCGCTCAGGAGGTATTTGTTGAAGGGGGCGAGGGAGGGAAAGTGAAGGTGTCCTTACTCCTTTCAGTGCAGAAATTGTCTGCACTGACTCACAGGGTTGGTGATGGTACATCATCTCAAGCATTCTCACTAGCAAGTCTTCATGTATTCTAATCCTGGCCACCTTTGGGGAAGTGAGCGGCCAGTATTTACAAGTAAAGTTCCAGGGGCTGGTTGAGGGAAGGACCAGGTAACTGATACTTGGTTCTGGTGTGGAATACTCATGTTTGTACATCTAATGGGAATCTAAAAACACACTTCCGTCAGTGCCCCGCCAGACATGCAACTGGCTGAAAGCGACAGGAACAGCTACTTCCTCACGTGTGTCCAGTCCGGGATTACTTTGTGATTAGCAGGTTCCTATCATTATCATTAATAAAAGGTGTCCTCGTGTTTAATCCCAGTCCATCCTGCCTCTTAATGGGTCATTCCCAGCTCTCCAGGAAACGCAGGGAAGCAGGCATCCTGCACAGCTGCAGCTCAGTGTCCACACCTTTGCTACCCTGACGCTTGGTTCTACGTGACCTCACTGACCTTTCGTCTGTGGTCTCCTTACACAAGATGCCCATTGTAACCTCAGGGCTTCCAGTAAACAATGACCTGTTCTTGCTCACAGACACCGTGCTGGAATCAGTGAGAATAGAGTGGGGAGTGTAAATGGATTTGAGCAGACTTGAGTCCATAGCTCTGTGACCTTAAACAAGTTAATTTGCCTCTCTGAGCCTTCCTTTCTCATTTACTTAAAAAAAGGGGGGGGGGTGGATAATGGCCAGTACTTCCCTTGTAGAATTGCTGTGAAGACTAAGTGAAATGTGTGTGTAAACAGCCTGTACCAAAAGGTGTATAGGTCTGAAACCTTGAACCAGGGTCTCGGGTGAGATGTCTGAGTTCAAGACTCTTGTTAAAGATGTTCCATACCATATAGATGACATTTCAATGAGAAACTCATCTAAAGAGCCAAAACTGAAAAAAACAATCTCCTTTTTAAAATAATAATGAAGTCCCTTTCTGAAATCGTGTAGGAAAAGTGGTCCTCTTATTCCTAACAAGAAAAGATAGGTATGTTGCCGTTTGCTGGTCACAGGTCAGCCTCACCTCTGCCAGGCTCAGCATTGGCACAGCTTGGTTCAGGAGGGAGGTTGTGGCCTTATTTGTGGAGGGCTGTGGAGGAAGTCTGCCCAAGAACTGAATCCAGACTCTAGGGCTTGTTCCCCTAAAAGTTATTTACCAGACCCTAGTTCAGTGAGGGGGTCACTGCAAGGTCCTACAACCTAGCAAGCCATCAGCCGCCAGAGTGATCTTTTGAAAATGTGAATTAGATCATTGCACTTCCCACCTATTCAGCCTGGCTTTCCAAACACCTCCCTCCAGCCTCAGCGGCTGCACCAGGATTCACCACTGTCTACTCTCAGCTCTCCCCCTTGGGCTCCAGCCAATACCAACTCCCTCTGTGCTCCTTGAATGAGACAGGCCCTCACCTGTGCCAAAGCCTTCACACATCCTCTCCCCTCTGCCTGGAACACCCTTCCCCCGTATCTGGCTAACTCTGCTCATCCCTCAGGGCTCAGCTTCAACATCACATCCTCACAAAGCCTTTCCTGATCGCTGGGCTAATTTAACTCCGCTCTTCTACAGCACCCAGTGCTTTTCCTCTGAATGTTCCTGTCACAGTTGTAGCTGTATGGATATCCAGTTTGTCTAATGTCTGTTTTCTTCAGCAGAACATAAGCTGCAAGAAGTTAGACACTGAGTCTAACTTTCTTAATGCTGTATCCCCAGCATCTCATACAGCCCTCAACCAATGATAAAAATTCAGCAAATATTGAGAGTGAATAAATAAGCTCGTTTAAAATTAAACTTCTGTTCTCACCTCTGCCTCCCACCCTCACTCAGATCTGCTCCTCCTCCTTCATCACTTGATCCAAGTCCATGTTTTCCCCAACCCAGTCCCATAGACTCTTCAGTTGCTGCTTAACTGTCCTCTTGCCTCTAGTCTCAGCCTCTTCAGTGCATCAGTGCATTTGGAAACGCAAGCCCAGGCAGGTTGCTGCCACGTCTGGATCCCTTCCATGACTTTCTGATAGCTAGGGTAGTAGATGGCACAACTTTGCGATTGCTCTCTGTATTGGAAAAAAATGTGTACAGCAGAATTCCCCCCAAAGTATGTATTTATTTATTTATAAATTATGTGTCTGTACTACTGTTGTAACATACATTGCAAAATATACATAAATACAGAAAATTGTAAAGGGTAGGATGAAATAAATAATTTTATTTAAAAAACAATTTTTTTTTTTTTTTTTTTTTGCGGTACACGGGCCTCTCACTGTTGTGACCTCTCCCGTTGCGGAGCACAGGCTCCGGATGCGCAGGCTCAGCGGCCATGGCTCATGGGCCTAGCCGCTCTGCGGCACGTGGGATCCTCCCGGACCGGGGCACGAACCCGTTTCCCCTGCATCGGTAGGCGGACTCCCAACCAATGCGCCACCAGGGAAGCCCAAAACAAAACAATTCTACTTAATAATATGAAAACCTTTTGTGTTCATTAAAATATTAACACTTTGAATATGTTTCATTGTTGAAATGTTTGATTGAGAGTCTGGTTCTACTTCTTTTTTTGGCCATGCCGTGTGGCTTGTGGGAACTTAGTTCCCGGACCAGGGATTAAACCCACACCCTCAGCAGTGAAAGCACAGAGTCCTGACCACTGGACCTCCAGAGAATTCCCTGGTTCTACATTTTATGTACTTTAATGGCTGTTGTAGCTGGGAAAGGCACTTCCCTAAGAGATGTCAGTCCAGATGTGAGGAGTACTTTATTGGTTGTCTGGATGTTCTCATCACTCATGATACTGTTGTATTTTAATTTTTGTTTTTTTTGGCTGCATCGGGTCTTCATTGCAGCACGAGGGACCTTCTTTGCGGCGTGCAGGCTTCTCTCTAGTTGAGGCGCACAAGCTCAGTAGTTGTGTTGCGCAGGCTTAGTTGCCCCGCAGCATCTGGGATCTCAGTTTGCTGACCAGGGATCGAACCTGCATCCCCTGCATTGTAAGGCGGATTCTCTACCACTGGATCACCAGGGAAGTCCTCACAATACTGGTTTTATTCAGTCCCATGAAGACACCAACTCCTCAAAGAATCCTTGTCTGACTTAGCCCCACCCCCTTTGCTGTCTCTTGTGTGCTCGTGTGTGCGCATGCGCACGTACATGTGTACACTATTATACTTACCTCCACTGTGCTCTACTTGGTTTGCTCACATATCTGACTTCCTTGGCATCCTTGCCGTAGAGAAAATAGAAATCCTCAAATTCCCTTAGTGAAAGGAAGGAAAGCCCACTGATTCTGCCTGAGCTTTGACTTTGCCAAGCTTTATTGATTCCCAAGGGTTCCAGCATCCATCTCATTGCCTGTTTTCCTGTCTTAAAATCGAACTCTTTCTGGCTTTGGCTAACATCCGTATGTCATTTGGGTCTTGAGGTGGGGAGAACCAGTGACTTTGACAGCTGGAAGACACATGTGGCCTGAATGCCCATAGCCCTGTGGCTTCTGGATTATGCTAAGCACTTGTGAATGGTCAGGTGCCCGGGCCTCATCTTTTACTTAAGAGGTGTGAGGATTTACGGCCCCACCAGTTTTTGAGTACCTGAGATGGCAAAGCAGAGAGCTGGAATTTCAGAGATTTGATATGAATTGGCCACAGCCCCATACCCCATATCTTAGGCCAGCAGACTTCTCTCCCCTGGATAGTGAGTCTGGAAGTTTCACAGGAGGAACCATTCAGAAATAAGTGAGCAGTTTCTAGTGTGTTCCGCTTCTGAGACAAGGCTGGAAGTCAAGCAGGAAAGATGCAGGATGCACAGGGAACCAAGAAACTTCAGAGCAGGCCTGGAGGGATGGCGAGCAAGAAGTGCAGAGTCTGGTGACTTGGACCCTTGGTCTCATCTCTCGGGTTCTTTGCCAGCAGCAGGAAGCCCTGCTATGCGTAGATGATGACCTGGACACTGTCTGCTAGTCTTTTAGGAAGCTGTTTCTTTGAAGAAATGTCAGCTCCCTGACAGGGTCATCTGAAACCAAACTTGATCTTCTGCCTTACCCAGTAAACATTATTTAAGCAGCAGAAACTGGATGAAGAGAAGCTGTCGAGTACTTTCTTTAGAGTACAAAGTTAAGAGCTTAATGAATAGTCAAAACACCTTGACGCATCTTGCGCACTAAAGGGCAACATAGCACTTAACCAGAAATCTCTCTGATGTCATGAGGAGCATGGACTGGTAGCTGCTGAGTTAACCAGTGTGTGCATGCCTTCCTCATCAAGAAGGAAGGCGCTGCCTTCTCTGTTGTATTTGGGCCGATGATGAATTCATCTGTTTCCTCCTGATCTGAAAATGCACACAGGCGATGGGAAGCCTCTCCAATTAGATCTGACAGCCAGGATATGCATGTCCTTCATGTTTTGAAGTTACTTGTCAGCGTTGTACTCCACCTTCCAAAATGGTCCTTGGGACTTTCATTAACCTTACTTTGAAGAATTGATTATCTTCACGTTAGAAACATTGAAGAACTTTCTTCTGCCTAATATTGTTTAAGCATTTGTTGCATTTAGGAAGGAACAAAGCCTAGCTGTACTTGAGAGGGGAGAATTACAGCTTAGTGAAGCATACGCTGTGTTTAGAAGAGAGGGTACGTTGTAAAGAAACAACACACAGAAAGGTCCAGATGTAAAATTCACCCAGCCTGCTATTTGCTTGCCTTCTTTTAATTGTGGGTTTCAATGTCTAACTAGCTAGTCTCTTCAAAAGACATTTCATTTTTATTCTCTGGGACCCCTCAGCCCTTCAATGAGAAGTACATGCCTGAAAAACCACACATGGACCTACAGGAGAGCCGCTGTGACATTGGAAGTAAGCAGTGGCTTCGTGGTGACCACTCACAGCTGACTCAGCTTGGCCAGGTCATCTTGCTGTCATGGACCTGTGCCTCACCTAGAAAATGGGTTCTTCCCTTATGAAGAAGGTCCCAGGAATTAATAACTGGATCACCAGGAATGCTGGAAAGCACTCTCTAAATGCCATGCATTGTTTCCAAGATGTTATTCCTGGTGGGTGGCTAGGTTAGCATTGTTTTGAAGGTTAGGATATAGATACTAGCTCATTTATTCTCCAGCTGTTGTTTATCCTCCAGTTTCCCAGAATAGTCAGGCACAAGGTCTTTTAAAAATGTTTTTTTTTTTAAAAAATGGGTTTTACGCTGCTTTACGTTTGGGTGTGTAGTAATGAAGTCAGTACTGATTTAGCTTCTGTTTACTGACAGAGATGTAGGTAGTGGACCAGAGAGCAGCATATCCCTTGGAAGCAACAGCATTTAATAGAGAATCTCTGATCAGCTCATCTCTAACCCCACCCCACCCCATGCCATTGATTGAAGCCTTTTTATGAGAGTTATTCAGGTTCTCAGTTCCTCAAGCAGTCCATTTTATTTCTCTTTCTCTTTTAAAATTTTATATTTTAATTAGGTGTAGTACAAGATACAAAAGATGCAAAGAGCTTACAGTAAGAAGTCTCACCCCACTTTCCAGCCACTCGGGACAATCAGTACTACCAATTACTTGGGTATCCTTTCAGGTTGATTTTATATATCACTATATTCTCCCACCACCACCTTTTTTGATGTAGAAGTGGTAGCATCTTTACTACGTATACTACTCTGCACCTTGTTAGAGTCATCTTAGCAGTATATATTACAGAAAGTTCAGTAGTAAGTGGAGAGTACAGAGGTAGGAGATGTTTCTAGAATTGATGTGAAGATATAATCTAGCACATCTCCTGGCGAGCTCTACCCCAGGTACTTCCAGATGCTAAACATGTACCCCCAACTCCCTGCCTGACATCTCCACTGAGTGTCCCACAGGTCCCCCTGTGTCATTACTGCCAAGATCAAACTCGGGATCTTAACACCTGCCCTCCCTCCTCCCAAGCCAGGCCTTTTCCACTGTTCCCAAGCTCCATCCATGTCGCTATTATCTTGGGTTGCACAAACCAGAAACCAAGGCATCAGGGTGATACCTCCCTCTCCTCATTCCCAGAGCCAGGCCGTCACCAAGCCAGCCAGTTTTACTTCCTAAATTTCTCTTAAATCAGTCAACTTTCCTTCATGTCCTCACCTACCTGACCGGGGCCTCCGTAGTCTCTCTCCTGAATGACTTTAATAGCTTCCTAGAGTCTTACACTTCCACTCTTTTCTCCCTCTGCTCTGTTCTCCACGCAGAATCATCTTTTAAAATCACAAACCTGCTCATGTTACTTCCATGCTTGACACCTTTCGATGCTTCCCTACCACTCTTAGGATAAAGGTCAAACTGATAATCACATCCTACAAAGCGTCACATGGACAGGCTCCAGCGGGCCTCACGAGGCCTATTTTCACTGCCTGCAGTCCAGCTACAGGAACCAAACTCGGCCAGTTTCATCTACCAGAGTCTTTCTCTTACTGTTCCTCTGTCTGGAATGCTATTCTCTTTCTGCTTTCTTTGACTCGTCTTTCTGATCTCAGGCTCCACGTCCTCAAGCCTTCACTGTCGCCCCAGGCCAAACAAAGCTGACACCACCATTTCTTCCTTCATTGTACTTATTAGGGTTGTGGTTTCTATTTATGGAAATTAAATTGCATTAATGTTTCTTTAAATTCCTGTTACTGATGTGAGATGGTTTCTGGCACATGTGAAAATATTTTATAAACTGTGAAGAGTCCTAGAATAAAAATTAGTAATTATTTTGAATTTATGTTTATAAATGAAGTTAAGCTGTGGAGGATGATATCCATGTTTATGAGTGAGGGATGACTGAGGGAATGTCTCCCTTAAGGACCCCTAGTGATCCTAATCTAGACTGTTCTTCACTTCAATTCAACACAAGTGGTCTATGCCAGACCAACACTGGAACGCTGGGCAGAACCAGACCTCAAGCAGCTCACAGTGTTTTATTTTTAAAAAACCAAGATCACATAAATTTATCTTCTGTAGTTTTTTCAGGTGACTCCTGGCATTTTAGAAAACCTCATAAACCTTGGGTGATGGGAGCGACACTTTCTTTTGATCCAAGGAGAGAAAAATTTCCCCATGCTTTCTTATAATGATTCTTGCATCTTCTATTGAGATGTCTTTAGAAATATCCCTGCTGAAAAGGAGAGAGATCCTCTGAAAGAACCAAGCCAAGTGAAGCGTGTTTCGCATTCCCGATTGTTCAACAGAGACGTATATGGGGTCTACTCACCAAGAGCTGTCTTTGTGTCTCTCCTTTATCCCCAGGAAACCTGTAGGAAGTGTCAGGGACTCTGGAAAGAGCACAACGGTCTCACTTGTGAAGAACTGGCTGAAAAAGATGACATCAAGTACCGAACATCTATGTGAGTAACATGATTCAGGGGGGCTTATTGACTGCTTTGCAACTCCCCCATTAACCTGCCTTTTGGGCAGAGGGGGCAGTGAATATTGTGGGAAAAATAAGCTCTGAAGCTACCCCAGGCTAGAATGATCTCAAGGAAGGGACCTAACCCCTGAGCCTCTGTTTCCTCATCTCTGCAGCCTCTTAGAACTATTTCTCGGTCAAATGTAACATAGTAAATCCCTGGCACATATGAATTCAATAACTTTTTCGGTTCCTCTTCTCTTTACTAATAAAATAAAATGTGTTATTACACATTTTAATTAACTTATTTTTGGCCGCGTTGAGTCTTCATTGCTGTGCGCAGGCTTTTCTCTAGTTGCAGCGAGCGGGGGCTACTCTTCGTTGCGGTACGCAGGCTTCTCGTTGCAGTGGCTTCTGTTACCGAGCACGGGCTCTAGGCGCGCGGGCTTCAGTAGTTGTGGCTTGTGGGCTTCAGTAGTTGTGGTTCACGGGCTCGAGAGCACAGGCTCAATAGTTGTGGCGCACAGGCTTAGTTGCTCCGTGGCATGTAGTATCCTCCTGGGCCAGGGATTGAGCATGTGTCCCCTGCATTGGCAAGCGGATTCTCATCCACTCCACCACCAGGGGAGTCCCTTATTACACATTTTAATTAAGTCACATTGCACTACTGTTGCTTATCTGTTTTCTGTAGGAGACTGGTGGCCTGAGACATTAAGTAGAATTACAATCTCCAGAATTCAAAATAATGCAGTCAGTAAGAAGAACATCACTGTGTAGCACTCCTTATGTGTCTGGGCACTTTACAGCTATTAAATACATTGATTTATATAATACAGAAGTCTATTTCTCTCTCATATGATAGTCCAGCCCTGCCTGGCAGGTGGGGCAGATCTGTCCCATGAGGTCATTCAAAGACCTAGGTTTCTTGATCTCATTGCTTCACTAAGGTGGTGTTCTTATCTGCATAATTGTGACTAGGTTGCAGCCACATTTGCACTCCAGCCCGTAGAAAAGGAGAGAGACAGAGACAAGTTGCCAGGCAGGCAGCTTCTAAGCTTTAAGTGAAGCAGAAATTATATATATTACTTCCGCTCATACCCTGTTGGTCTAAACTGAGTCATATGGCCACAACTTGGCTCCAAGGCAGATACCATATATAGTTTCTAGCTGGCCGAATTTTTCTCCAGCTTAAATTTGAAGGGTAAGGAGTGGGTTTTGTGACCAAGAAAATAAAGTGGGAAATGGCTATTTGGGGCAGTTAACAGTCTCCAGGTCTCCACCACAGATAGGTACTATTATCCTCATTTTACAGATGACACAACTGACACACAGAGAGCCCAAGTAAACATGGTCACACAGGTAGTAATTGGCGTAGCAGGAATTTGAACCTAGGCAAATGGCTCCATGACTTTGCTGTTTGCCACAGGTTTGGTAGGCAGAATAATGTTCCCCAAAGATGTCCCATGTCCTAATCTCTGGAACCTATAAATCTTTGGATATATTTCCTTACATGGCAGTAGGGACTTTCCAAATGTGATTCAGGTTATGGAACTTGAAATAGGGAAGATTATCGTGAATTATCCAGGGAAATCCAGTCTAATCACATGACTTCTTAAAAGCAGAGTGAGCTTTTCTCTGATCAGACAAAGATGGAATGATGGACAAAGAGTCAGAGAGACACAAGAAGAGTTTTACCTCCTGTTGCTCTCTGTGAAGGTAGAGGAAGAAGGCCATGAGCCAAGGAACGTGAGAGCTTCCAGAAGCAGAGAATAACCTTCTGTTTATAGCTGCCAAGAAAATGGGGACTTCAAGTCCTACAACCTCAAAGAACTGAATCCTCTGACATTCCAGATGAGCAGCAAACAGATTGTCTCCTAGAACCTCCAGTAGGTAACATAGCCCACCAGCACCTTGATTTTAGTCTGATGAGATCCATGCTGGACTTCTGACCTATAAAACTATAAAATAATAAATTTGTGTTACATTTAGCTAATAAGTTTGTGGTAATTTGTTATAGCAGCAATAGAAAATAAATTTTGGAACCAGAAGTGGAATGCTGCTGTAACAGATACCTTAAAATGTAGAAATGGGTTTGGAATTGGGCAGTGGGTAGAAACTGGAAGAATTTTGAGAAGCATGATAGAGAAATACATAGATTGCCTTGAACAGACCATTAGTAGAAATACAGACATTAGAAACCACCAGTGAGGGCTCAGAAGTAAGTGAGGACCATTATGGGCAAAGCCTAAATTACCTTAGAGAACACTTAAATCACCATGAACAGACTGTTAGTAGAAATATGGACACGGAAGGCAGTGCTGGTGAGGACTCAGAAGGAAATGGAAAACATGTTATTGAAAACTGGAGGAAAGGGAATCCTTGTTATATAATGGCAGAAAGCTTAGCTGACTTGTGTCCAGCAATTATGAAGAAAGTAGAACTTGTAAATGGTGAAACGACATTTAACTGAAGTTTCCAAGCACAGTATTTTTTTTTTTTTTTGGCTCTGCTGGATCTTAGTTTTGGCATGTAGGATCTCTGTTTGCGGCATGCGGACTCTTAGTTGAGGCACGCATGGGGGATCTAGTTCCCCAACCAGGCATTGAACCCAGGCCCCCTGCATCGGGAGCACAGAGTCTTACCCACTGGACCACCAGGGAAGTCCCCCAAGCACAGTATTGAAGAGTAGAAAACGCAAGTGGAAAGAGACAGACTGAGAGGAGAGCTGTTAACAAAAAGGAACAGGCGGGACTTCTCTGGTGGCGCAGTGGTCAAGAATCCACCTGCTGGTGCAAGGGGCAAGGGTTCGAGCCCTGGTCCAGAAAGATCCCACATGCCATGGAGCAACTAAGCCCGTGCACCACAACTACTGAGCCTGCACTCTAGAGCCCATGAGCCACAACTGTTGAGCCCGCGTGCCACAGCTACTGAAGCCCGCATGCCTGGAGCCTCTGCTCTGCAACAAGAGAAGCCACCGCAATGGGAAGCCCGCACACTGCAACGAAGAGTATCCCCTGCTCGCCGCAACTAGAGAAGGCCTGCACACAGCAACGAAGACCCAACACAGCCAAAAATAATAAATAAATAAATAAATAAATTTTTTTTTTTTAAGGAACAGGCTTGATTGTTTCTGAAAATCTCATACTCTCCAGATGATAAAAGACCCTAAAATTAAGAGATTGACTGTCAGGAAAAGCATGCTCTAGAGAAAAAAACCAAGGCTGCCTTGAGAATGTCAGAGTGTTCATTTACACAAAGGCTCTTTGAAGAGCCTGAGAGAGTGACTCACAGATCCCCTCAGTGTAACCAGGGAGCCTCTAGGAAACTCGGGCATTATCCCTCAGCCATCTAAGCAGAAGCCAAAAGTAGAGATGGGATTATCAAGGAAATATCTGTGAATGAGCTTCATGTCTTTTTTTTTTTTTTATAAATTTATTTATTTATTTATTTATTATTGGCTGTGTTGGGTCTTCGTTGCTGTGCACGGGCTTTCTCTAGTTGCGGGGAGCAGGGGCTACTCTTCGTTGCAGTGCGTGGGCTTCTTACTGCATTGGCTTCTCTTGTTGTGGAGCACGGGCTCCAGACACTTGGGCCTCGGTAGTTGTGGCTTGTGGGCTCTAGAGTGCGGGCTCAGTAGTTGTGGAGCATGGGCTTAGTTGCGCCACAGCATGTGGGATCTTCCCGGACCAGGGATCGAACCTGTGTCGCCTGCATTGGCCACCACTGTGCCACCAGGGAAGCCCCTGAGCTTCATGTCTTGATGGAATGAATCCCTGTGACATACATGGGAGACCCACAAGGTTCTTGAGAATTTTATATCAGTAGAAACACTGCCAGGTTGGACTGAAAGAGACAGTACAAAATGAAAGAAGTCTGTCAGACCCCCAAAATTCTATAAGCAGCAAATAGGCTGATTAAAAACTACTCAGCTGCAAACATATGCTACCTTTCTTGAAAAAGGAAGGATTATTCCTCTTCAAGCCATGAACAGAGCTGTGAGCCACAGAGGATTGTGCTCAGAGCTGAAATATAAGGGAGTTTGCCCAGCTGGATTTCTAAATTTATTAGGAATGGTGGCTCCTTTTTTCCTTCCATTTTCTCCCCCTTTGAACCAGAATATCTATAAATGCTGTCCTAGGCCTGTCCCATCATTGTATTTTAGGAGCAGATAATTTGTTTCTTTAGTTTCCCAGGCCCACAAATGGAGAGGAAGTGTGTCCCATAGTGGATCATACCCAGAGTCTCATCTATACCTAATTTAGATGATGAAATTTGAGTTGATGTTATACTGGATGAGATCTTTGGGGTCCTTGAGATGAGGTCACTGTAGTTTGCATGTGGGATGGATATCAGTCTTAGGAAGCCAGAGGGCAGACTATGTTAGAGAAGAGAAAATGGCCTCCAAAGATAATCCATGCCCTAATCCCCAGAACCTGTGGTTTGTTTTGTTTTGTTTTTCATCTCACATGGCAAAAGGCTTTGCAGATGTGATTAAGGTTACAGTAAACAAAAGAAAACTAATTCAGCCACATACATAGTAATCACAAATACCACGCCAACTAGAAAAATCTGGTACTGCTTCGTCACATCCAGGCTTATCCCTGTCAGCCAGCCTTTATATTTTAGAGTGACCACCACCCTGACCAGTGGCATGGCCTTGAGTGATGAACATGTCAAAAAATGTTCTTTTTTCAAAGTCATCATCTTGTCTGGCAGTATTCTAGCAGTTGTGCTATCGCCTAAAACACTTTAAACTTCTCATTTGGAATTGTCTTTCAGCCGGTTTACGAGCCAGCTCCCCCCAAATCTGTTCTTGTCATTGTGGACATGTCATATCTAGTTTGAGTTGGGAGGAACGGATGATTTCTGTTGTTGCTGTTCGAGCCTTTGTTTTGCCTTGAAGAAGGATGTCTTATTCATGAAGTCAGTACAGATTTATTGAGTGCTCACCCTGGATAGCTGTAGTTAAGAACCTTAGGCAAATTTTTAAATCTTTCTGTGCCTAAATTTCCTTATCTGTAAAGTATAGAGCATAATCACATCTACTTGTAGGGTTGTTATGAAGATTAAAATACCCAGAATGGTTCTTGCCACGTGATAAGTCTATATATATAGTAAGTATTAGCTCTTTGTTGTTGTTGATTTCTTTTTTAAGCAGGGAGCCCTGATTTATACATGTGACGAAGCACATAAACAGACGACGTCTTGTATCCAGGGCCTGCTCAAGCCTGCTCGTATGTACTCTCCTTGCAGTTGGTAATGGAGTATTGCCCAGCTCTATAAACTGGTTCTTTTTTTTTTTTTTTCCCTCTTTTTTTTTGCGGTACGCGGGCCTCTCACTGTTGTGGCCTCTCCCGTCGCGGAGCACAGGCTCCGGACGCGCAGGCTCAGCGGCCATGGCTCACGGCCCAGCCGCTCCGCGGCATGTGGGATCTTCCCAGACCGGGGCACGAACCCGTGTCCCCTGCATCGGCAGGCGGACTCTCAGCCACTGCGCCACCAGGGAAGCCCTATAAACTGGTTCTTGATCAGGCATTTAGACTACTCCAAGACTCGGTCACAGACCCAGAGATGTTTCTCAGAAGGAGAAGACTTGATTACTTTTTTTTTTGGCCACACTGTACAGATTTCAGGATCTTAGTTCCCCAACCAGGGATCGAACCCGCCTCCACAGTAAAAGTGCCACGTCCTAACCTTTGGACCACCAGGGAATTCCCAGAGTTGGTTACTTTTTGAAGCACAGCCCCCTGTCTGACTCTCCAGTCAGTTCCTGATACGAGCTCTGTTCAGCATGTTGGTCTGCCGTAGACACTTGGAACACCACTGGGTCCAATAGCAGCTGGAAGGCTTCTCTTGCTTTAGACCCTACTTAAACCTGGCCTTTTGTATCAGCAGTAAATGGATCAGAACCATGTATCCAGATGTTATATATGTTAATTCCAAAATCCAGAAAGGCCTCCCAAATGTCTGACTTCTTTCTTTGTGGTAGGGGATACAACATAACAGCAATGTGTGCGTAGCTTTGGAAGGAATAGCCTGATATATATGCACATGACCTCCAGGCCACCAGAGATTCATAGAGATTAGAGATCTCTGTATTTTCAAGAGATCTATCTCCCACCTTCTGGCATACATACACCATATTAATGTATCGTAAAGTACCTGCTACTTCCTGTTAACTGGGTTCTATTTGCATGTCATTAGAATAGTGGTCCAGTGGATTGTCTGTTGGTTGACAGATGATCAAGGTCCTTGCCAACTGCTTCTGGTGTTCTCGGCTTATTGGTCAGAAAATAAAAGCATTTTCCAGATCATTGGCTGCATACCAGTTGCCAGAGGTTATGTTTATTTGCTCTGGTAAGAAATGACATCTGGAACAGCAGCTGCAATTAGAGTCAGCACCTGATTAGGCTTATAGTAATGCAGTGTTCTCCAAGACCCATTCCTCTATACAGTCCAGACAGAGAAGTAAAAGGAGATTTATTGAGAATCAGCACCCCTTGATGGTGGTGCCACTCTCAAAGATGCTCACAGGAATCTGGTATCACTTTTTGTAGGCACAGGGTACACACAGGGAATCATAAGCAGTTTATTGCTAAATCATAAGATACAGCATAATAAGTGGTATAAGATGGGGCAGGTATTCCAGCAAAACTTGTACAAGAATGTTCGTTAGAAGCACTGTTTGCAATAGCCAAATGGAGGAAACAACCCAAATGTCCACCAGCTGATGAATGGTAAACAGAGTGTAGTATATCCATAGAGTGGAATATTATTCAGCCGTGGAAAGGGAATGAAGATGTTTGGCTACACTGTGGATGAGCCTTCAAAACATGCTAAGTGAAAGAAACCACTTTCAAAAGGCCACATCTTGTATGATTCCATTTATATAAAGTATTCATAGGCTTATGGATATTTGCCTATGTACAGAATAGACAAAACCGTTAGAGACAGAAGGCAGATGAGCAGTTGCAGGGGACATGGGATTGGGGAGAGTGAGTGCTTAATAGGTACAGTTTCCTTTGGGGGTGATGAAGATGTTCTGGAACTAGGTAATGATGATGGATGCACAACATTGGGAATATACTAAATGTCCCTGAATTGTACACTTTAAAATAGATAAAATGGTAAATTTTATGTGCACATTATCACCAAAAAAATGCATACACATGCTCACAGAGGAAAGCCATTTACGATTTTGAATAGTGTATGCTACAAGAAATAAGGACAGATCCCAAAAGGAGTTTCCAACATAATTAAATAGTGGTGAGAACAAATAATCATGGAATCGTAGGATCTTGATTGGTTATGTAGAGGAGGGCAGTGAGCCTTCCTGTTTGAACACAAGGTCAGTCCACACAGCTGCAGCCCAGGCTTCTCTTCCTTTCCTGTGAATGATCACATCCTGTAGGGCTGTTTGCTTCCTGCCTAGTTTAGAATCTTCTTGCCAAATCACCCTCCTCCCAAAAAAATCAACTATGATTTCTCCCCAGTCCCATTTTGCACTTTCACATTACTGGATAGGTGGTCACCACATCCCATAATAGCAGTCCTTTTATGGTACAGGGCCATTCTGGCCCTATCTAGTTCTGTTCTTTTGCAAAAACAAAGGACTTGAATAGATATCCTTGCAGTGTTGAGTAGCTATTTGAACATTATAACCATGCTGAGTTGTATGTGTTTTTCATATTCCTCCATCCTTTTTTTTTTTTTTTTTTGCGGCACTCGGGCCTCTCACTGCCGTGGCCTCTCCCGCTCCGGGCGCGCAGGCTCAGCGGGCATGGCTCATGGGCCTAGACGCTCCGCAGCACGTGGGATCCTCCCGGACCGGGGCACAAACCCGCGTCCCCCGCATCGGCAGACGGACTCTCAACCACTGCGCCACCAGGGAAGCCCCCTCCTCCATCCATTTCTCCCCCACCACACCCAGTATTATTTCACATTGGCGACTGACAGCTTGGTGGAACAGAGCAAGCAAATGCACCCTCTTCCTGGAAAGGACTATATAACCTTGGTTCTCTTTAGCCACTCCTCTCCCACACTACAGTCTAAGCAGCTGCCCAGGGAAGACATGAGCCAGCCCCCAGGCAGAGTGCAATGGCTTAAGGCCACACCTCAGTCTCCAGGGTGCGTGTACACAGAAAGTTTGTGCCATAGAAAATTGTAATTGTGTTTTGGTCACAGCTTTTCATTGGAGACTTTTTCATCAGAACCTTGTGAGTCTTGTTTGTTTTTTTAATAGTAATTTTGGGGACTTCCCTGGTGGTCCAGGGGTAAAGAATCAGCCTTCCAATGCAGGGGACACAAGTTCAATCCCTGGTCAGGGAACTAAGATCCCACATGCTGCAGGGCAACTAAGCCTGCATGCCACAACTATTGAACTCACACGCCTCAATGAGAGACCCCGCGTGCCATAAACTTCAGAGCCCACGCGCTCTGGAGCCCACACGCCCTGCAACCCACACGCCACAACTAGAGAGGAGCCTGAGCACTGCAACGAAGAGACCACGTGCCATAATGAAAGATCCCGCATGCCTCAACAAAGATCCCATATGCCTCAACTAAGACCCGGTGCAGCTGAAAAAGCGGCGGGGGCGGGGGGGGGGGGATAAATAAAATAATAAAAAATAAAAGACAAGAACTTTATTTTAAAATAATAATAATTTTGAATATTTATTTATTTTGGCTGCACCAGGTCTCAGTTGTGGCACATGGGATCTTCGTTGTGGCATGTTTAGTTGCGGCATACAGGATCTTCAGTTGTGGCATGTGGGCTTCTTAGTTGCAGCATGAGGACTCTTAGTTGTGGCATGCAGACTCTTAGTTGTGGCATGCGAACTCTTAGTTGTGGCATGCATGGGGGAATCTAGTTCCCCGATCAGGGATTGAACCTGGGCCCCCTGCATTGGGAGCATGGAGTCTCACCCACTGGACCACCAGGGAAGTCCCAGAACCTTGTGAGTCTTAACATGGAACATTGAGAACTGTCTTCACAGTTGCTGAGCTAACTGAAATCATGAACATGTGTACAATGTTGACAATAATAAATTTACTTTTTTAAAACTTTGTCTCCTTGACTTTGTTTCCTGTTCAGCAAAACTTAGAACTCATTTGTTCTTCTGTAACTTGAACTGGGTTTAAATTCTTTTCAGGCCAAAGTTCTGCCTGCCTTCATTTTGGGCCGTTCAAAGCTTAGACCTAAATGAAATGAATAGCAGCCAATTTCCTAATGTATTTTTCTATTTTTAAACACATATGATCTGGCTTCTGAGGAGCATTCTACAACAGTCTTCTAAATATCAGTAACTAAAACCACTTGCCTGGACTTCCCTGGTGTCGCAGTGGTTAAGAATCCGCCTGCCAATGCAGGGGATATGGGTTCGAGCCCTGGTTCGGGAACATCCCACATGCCATGGAGCAGCTAAACCTGTGCGCCACAACTACTAAGCCTGCACTCTAGAGCCTGTGAGCCACAACTACTGAGCCCACATGCCACAACTACTGAAGCCCACATGCCTAGAGCCCATGCTCCACAACAAGAGAAGCCACTGCAATGAGAAGCCTGCACACAGCAGCTGGAGAAAGCCCGTGTGCAGCAACAAAGACCCGACGCAGCCAAAAATAAATAAATGTATTTTTTTATATATATATAATTTTTTTAATATCTTTTATTATTTATTTATGTTGGCTGTGTTGGGTTTTCGTTGCTGTGGGCGGGCTTTCTCTAGTTGCGGCAAGCAGGGGTTGCTCTTCATTGCGGTGCACGGGCTTCTCATTGCGGTGGCTTCTCGTTGCAGAGCACGGGCTCTAGGCGCACGGGCTTTAGTAGTTGTGGCTCACAGGCTCAGTAGTTGTGGCTCGCAGGCTCTAGAGCACAGGCTCAGTAGTTGTGGCACACGGGCTTAGTTGCTCTGTGGCATGTGGGATCTTCCCAGACCAGGGCTCAAACCCTTGTCCCCTGCGTTGGCAGGCGGATTCTTAACCACTGTGCCACCAGGGAAGTCCTAAATGTATATTTAAAAAAGAAAAAAAAAACAACACTTGCCTGACCACAGGCTCATCTGGCTACTCTTACTAATTAGCAGAAAAACTGGGAGCAGTGGAAGGAAGAAGGCTGCATTCCCTCAGCTTTAGGAGGGAGAGTGCAGATCAGAACTCATCCCCACATTATTACATTCTTTACAATGAAGCAATTAGCTGGTTACACACTGTGTTTGTACTCGGAGAGGAGAGAAGTTCTCAAGCAATGGGATGAGTCCTTCAAGGCTATTCATGCTCTTCTTGGTCTCAGCAGGAATACCTTTTGACTCCTTCCCATCAAGATGATACTTCTTCATGCCAGCTGGGTACAAGCGTCATAGCCTCTGCCTTATACTTTAAGGAACTCAACACAGCAGAGGAAGACACACATAAGCAATAATAGGCAAAGGTGGCAAGTGTTATTTCAGAGTTATGAACAGCACCATTAGAAGTAACTAATTCAGAAGTGCCAGCTCTTGAAAACAAGCCAAGACCTGTCATTTTGACTCTAGATATCAGTTAACAGTGCTTCTGGAAACAAGTTGCCTCCCTACAAGCTTCCCATTGGCCAGGATTGAGTCATATGTGTGCCCATCCCCTAGCTGCAAGGGAGTCTGAGAAGGTATTATTCCAACATGCCAGTTTGTCATAGGAGTGAGCTTTGCCAACAGGAAGAAGTCATAGGTGGCATTGGATCGCCCCCAGCTGTGTCTACCCCAGCCCTATGTCAAGTATGTATTTAAAAACCTAAGATGTGTATGTAACTAAGGTTTACTGGCTCTCCATTATCCAGCTTTGTGTATATAAAAAACATTGTTTAGGAAGACACTGAGTTTTTTCTCTCCATTTTAAGCCTATAGGGACTCCTATAACAAATAGAATAATCATTTTCTAAATACTAGGTGCCAGGCACTTGCCCCAGGGTACCCTGTATCTTATCTGTAATCCTCAAAACACTATGAGATGTTAAAATTAATTAATTAATTAATTTTATAAAACACTATGAGAAAGTTCGGTTCTCCCAATTTAAAAATGAGGAAACTGGGTCTCGAGGCAGTTAAATAATTTACCCAAGGTCATACAACTGAAAAACTGAAGCAGTTCTGAGACTCCAAAATATAGGCTCCTTTTTTTGTTTGTTTGTTTGTTTGTTTGACTGAGTTGGGTCTTCGTTGCTGCGCGAGGGCTCTCTCTAGTTGCGGCGATTGGGGGCCACCCTGCATTGCAGTGCGTAGGCCTCTCACTGCAGTGACCTTTCTCGTTACAGAGCATGGGCTGCAGGCGCACAAGCTTCAGTAGTTGCAGCATGCAGGCTCAGTAGTTGTGGCTCGCGGGCTGTAGAGTACAGGCACAGTTGTTGCACACGGACCTAGCTACTCCACAGCATGTGGGATCTTCCCGGACCAGGGCTCAAATTCGTGTCCCCTGCATTGGCAGGCGGATTCCCAACCACTGCACCACCAGGGAAGCCCAAAACATAGGCTCTTTTCACCCTTCGAATGTCACCAAAAGAGCCAAGCAATCATTATCTGTGGAAAGAAAGGAAGACTTTAAGGGCCATAATATTTTTCTTTCTTTTTTATCTTCCGTGCTATCTCCAATCCTGTTTTCTTTTTTTTAGTGAAGAAAAGATGACTGCAGCCCGCATTAGGAAATGCCATAAGTGTGGGACCGGCCTCATCAAATCAGAAGGCTGCAACCGCATGTCTTGCCGCTGCGGTGCCCAAATGTGCTACCTCTGTCGAGTATCTATCAATGGATATGACCACTTCTGCCAGCATCCTCGCTCCCCAGGAGCCCCTTGCCAGGAGTGTTCAAGATGCTCCCTCTGGACCGACCCCACTGTAAGTGAATGCATGGCTACATGTTGCTTTGTAGGGAAAAAGTATCTATAACGTAATATGACAAAAAGAGATTTTATACATACATAACACATTTTGAATCCTGAAAAGATAGGGAACTGCATAGATAACTACACACAAAAATTGAGAAAGTAGCTAAAAAGCTACTCCTCAGAAAGCAGCATTCTGCAACAGTTTATGAGCAAATTCTTTTAATCCTTTAGGGAATAAAATTTTTCTATGCCATTTGAAATACTTCCGAGGATAGAAAAGTAAACGAATGTTTTACATATATTTGTATAAAGCCAGCATAATGCTGATACCAAAACCTCTCAGAGGTAACCCTGAAAAAGAAATCTACAGATTTATCTCACTTACGAATATAGGTTTAAAATTCTTTAAATAAAATATTAGCAAATAGAAACCATGACCGAGTGAGATTGTTCCAGATGTGCAAGGATGGCTCAGTATTAAGAACTCTGTTAATATAACTTACCATATGATATCTTTAGGTGATAAAGACAAATACACTGATGAGGGTGACTGTAATTTTTGTGACTTTCTGTTAGAATAAAAAGAAAAAAAATCCCACAAGGACTCAGGGGCAAAAAATATACAAACCAATTTTCATTGCAGAGTAAAGGAGCTGTTACAGTGGAGGATTCCTGGACTGAATGTCAATATTATGACATAGTGTGAGTGTGTTTCGTGTTTGGTAATTGCAATCATTGTTGCTTTTGTTGTGGTCATCCATTTACAATGCTTGGTGTCAGTTTATTCATCTCTTATAAAATTAAATACAGTGTGTGTGAAACAAAAATAAATACAAAACAATAAAATCCAAAAAAAAAAAAAGAAGACAAATACAGTCAGCCCTCTGTATCTGCAGGTTCTACATCTGTGGATTCAACCAACCATGTACTGAAAATATTCAGGGAAAAAAATTTCCAGAAAGTTCCAAAAAGCAAAACTTGAATTTGCCACACACCAGCAACTATTTACATAGCATTTACATTGTATTGGGTATTATAAGTAATCTAGAGATTATTTAAAGTATGCGGGAGGATGTGCATAGGTTATGTGCAAATACTACACTATTTTATATAAGGGACTTGAGCAACACTGGTTTTGGTGTCCATGGGGGTCCTGGAACCAACCCCCTGTGGATATCTAGGGATGACTGTATCCGTTCTTGATTTAAGCTTTAACAGTAGTATTAGAAGGATACTATAATATAATTAATATAATTTATAATTAATATATTTTATAAGCCCCATGTTTCAAAACAGTCATTAGCATGTATTTAATAATGAAATACATAGAAACATTCCCCAAAAGTCATATATAAGACTATCACCATTATTTGTGCTATTCAATGCAGTTAGCTGAGAGAATAAGATGAAAAATATAGATATTGGAGAAGATGATCACTAATGCTTATTGAACACCCACTGTGTGTCCAATAAAAAGTTCTAAGCACTTTTTTTTTTTTGCGGTACGCGGGCCTCTCACTGTTGTGGCCTCTCCCGGCTCCGGATGCGCAGGCTCAGCGGCCATGGCCCACGGGCCCAGCCGCTCCGCGGCACGTGGGACCCTCCCAGGCCGGGGCACGAACCCGCGTCCCCTGCATCGGCAGGCGGACTCTCAACCACTGCGCCACCAGGGAAGCCCCTAAGCACTTTTATATGTAAAGAAGAAAAGCAGGACTTCCCTGGTGGTGCAGTGGTTAAGAATCCGCCTGCCAGTGCAGGAGACACAGGTTCTGTCCCTGGTCTGGGAAGATCCCACATGCCACGGAGCAACTAAGCCCATGTGCCACAACTACTGAGCCTGTACTCTAGAGCCCATGAGCCGCAGCTGCTGAGCCCACACGCTGCAACTGCTGAAGCCCACGCGCCTAGAGCCCATGCTCCACAAAAAGAAAAGCCACCGCAATGAGAAGCCCACACTCTGCAACGAAGAGTTGCCCCCGCTCACCACAGCTAGAGAAAGCCCGTGCGCAGCAAGGAAGACCTAGCACAGCCCCCCCAAAAAAAGAGGAAAAAAAAAGGTAAACCTACCGTTTTAAACCTGAGAAAAGACAAAATAATCAACTGAAAAGGCATCAGAAGCAGTGAAAGATAGCTAGATACAAAATAGATATACAGAATGCCATTCACAGTAGCTATATAAATCGTGAAATACCCAGGAAATGAACTTTAACAAGAAGTATGAAGAAAACTATAAAACCGTATTGAAGGACGTGAAGAGACTTGAACATGTGGAGAAATGTGCTTTGTTTTTTTTTTTTTATGTATATAATAACAATAAGTTTCATTTATTTATTTATTTATTTATTGGCTTGTTGGGTCTTCGTTGCTGTGCTCAAGCTATCTCTAGATGCAGCGAGCAGGGGCTACTCTTTGTTGCAGCACACAGGCTTCTCATTGCGGTGGCTTCTCTTGTTGCGGAGCACGGGCTCTTGGCACGCGGGCTCAGTAGTTTTGGGTTGCAGGCTCTAGAGCACAGGCTCAGTAGTTGTGGCACGTGGGCTTAGTTGCTCTGCGGCATGTGGGATCTTCCGGACCAGGGCCCAAACCCGTGTCCCCTGCATTGGCAGACAGATTCTTAACCACTGTGCCACCAGGGAAGTCCCAATGATTTTTAAGTTTGCTAGTCAGTTGTAAGTTGCTCTGTAAGGATGGCAATGTAGTATGTGAGAAGACTTGTTCTACCAAAAAACAATTGAGCATAACAGTGAATAGATACCCTGCCAACTTGGAGCTAGCAAGGAAGCTGCACCATAGCCTGCGGAGGCCTGGGGATAGCCATTGACGAGTCAGCTTTCACTGGGGCAAGTGAGGATGACCTGGATAGTGGAGAAGCGCCTTGTCCCTCAAAGGGGAGACTTGGTATTACAGAGAGATTACTTATATCCAAAGTAATCTACAAGTTTACTGCAATTCCCGTTTAAATTCAGTCGGATTTTTTTTTCTTGAAAAATTACCTGTAATTTTGAAAGTGAGACTAATTTTTACTGTGAAGCTGCACAAATCAAAATCACGTAGACTTGGGCTTCCCTGGTGGTGCAGTAGTTGAGAGTCCACCTGCCGATGCAGGGGACACGGGTTCGTGCCCCGGTCCGGGAAGATCCCACATGCCGCGGAGCGGCTGGGCCCGTGAGCCATGGCCGCTGAGCCTGCGCGTCCAGAGCCTGTGCTCCGCAACGGGAGAGGCCGCAGCAGTGAGAGGCCCGTGTACCGCAAAAAAAAAAAAAAAAAAAAAAAATCACGCAGACTAATGCAAGAATAGACAGATAGATCAAGGGGACAAGGTAGAGACCAGGAACAGTCCCATAAGAATTTAATATGTGACAAAAATATCATTCAAATCACTGGAGAAATTATAGATTCATCCATTCTTTGTTTGTAACTATTCAGTGTTGCCAGGACTAGTTTTCTTGGCGTTTACAGTCTATTAAGTTTAAAACAGAGGTACTTCATGTGGTTGGTACTGTGTAGGAGCAGTAAGAATGATGCAGTGGAGAATGACAGGAGCCGGAGGGGGGAGTCATCTCTGCAGGCCTCTCTGAGAGGCAGCATTTACAGCGAAACCTGCATGCAAAGGAGGAGCAAGGCCGGCCAAAGAAATAAAACAGATTCGGCCTATTCGTGGAACAGAAAGAAGGCTGGTGTGGCTTGCAGGTGGTGAACGAGGGGAGGGAGGTGAGAGAGGTGGGCACAGAAGCAGGCCGTGGGTCTCACTGAGTGTGCTGGGAGCTGTTGCAGGCTCTGAGTACACGAGTGACTTGGCCTAAGCCCCCATAGTCTGTTGCTAGATGGGACTGTGCTCAGAGTTACCACGGCTTCAGATTTTCCAGAGAGGTTGGAAATCTGTATTTTAATGTGAAATCTCCCAATTTTTAAAGATTGATCATTAATCCAAATCTAAAAAACTTTGTAAGTCAAAGATAAAAGTCTTGTAAGCCACCAATCTTTTTCCCTCATATAGAACACCTCCAATATGCCTGATAAGAAAAGGTGTCAGGGTCACAGGCTGGCCCCTGTTGAAAGCCACAGCAGGCCAAGCTGGTGGCCTAATCCTAATCCTCAGAACCCCCCACAGTTTTGTTAAACACTGAGTCCTCTGTGAAAACCCGGCATCTGCATGTCAGGAACAGTCTCCTCCTGGGTGGAAAACTGGGCTGAGGGACCCAGAAATTGCTCTTATCCCACAGCTCCGTGACCCAGTAAAACCCTTAGCGAGCCTGCCCTCCTACCACTGAGGAAATAATTGAAAGAAAGGGGTGACTTTGGAATAAACAGTCATCCTTCTGTTGCTGGTTGAGTGGAGGGAGGTGTGGCCCACAGTGGGAAGTGCTCTCCAAGGTAACCCACACTGCATTTTGTGACAAAACTTCCCAGGCCCTGGCAGTTCCACAGACTCGGTTCCTCAGTCCCATCCAGCGAGCAAACTGGGGGCCTGAGCATCTCTAGGAACTTGGTGAAGAAATAGCGTCCATTTCTTCAGCGGTGCTCCTAAGAAGCATTCCTCAGCCTGCTTTCCTCTCTAGAAGCAGAGAGCAGCGTGGGAGTTACCACGTGTGGCAGGGTGTGCGGCAGGCAGTCTGGTTTCTTCTCAGCCCCATTTTCCTTTCTGCTCTCTCTTGTTCTTCTCCTCCCACCTCCCTTTTCTTCCCACACATGGAATTGATTATAAACGTTTCTCGTGTTCTGTTACCTTGTTTCGGTGCCATAGCATGCAACTGCCCCTCATTTTCATGTTGAATTGTCGTCTTCTACCCTGAGAAAGGTTCTGTACTTGCTCAAAATAAAGTTCGAAAGGAAGGTCAGGCAAATACAAATCCCTCCGATTTCCTCTGGTAGCCACAGCCAGAGATTTTGTTCCATTTGTCCCGTTCCCATCAAAACCGGGATCAGCCCCGTTTCCTTGATTCTCACCAGGAGACCGATTGAATTCCAACCCAGCATCTGTTGGGGCTTCTGGGAACACAAAGCCATTCAGAAGTTCAGGGAAACAAAGCATGCCCTGTCATCCAGCCTTTTCTCTGGCTTAATTAACCGGCAAGGCCAGGAAGAATCTCTCATTTGTCCATGAGGGAGTTATCCCTTCATGGTTTGGAGAGAAGTTGAGTTTTCATCCTTAATGACTAGAGATTGCTTGGGAACTGAACTAACTGCATATTAGAAAGCTGTCAGTTATCTGTTAATTGTCAGAAATAAGCTCAAAACATTCAACCAAGAGTCTTGTAAAAACAAGATGTCTTTTTAAGAAGGAAAAAAAAAAACAGAAGCAAACCAGTCACAACAAACCACAGTTTTCTAGCTTAGGGGTCAGAATGCACAGCCAAATCACAACACATAAATGAACAAACATCATTTTGCAGTGGGGGAATGGTTACCCCGGGACTTTACTGGACCCGTATGTGCTGACTTTTTTCTTGTCCGTGAGTGGTAACTTAAGGGGGTTAACAAGTTACATCTTAACTGTTAGAAGCCATGTTCAGAGCAGTCATCTGGCAGTCCGGATTCTAGAAGTGGGGCAAAATTCGTAAGAGCATTTTCTCTTTAATACAAAACAAAGTCAGTATTTATCTTGGGTTTTGGCTACCAGAAACTGCACAGAATTGTTTTCTACAACTTCTTTGTTTTTTAAATATAAGAATTTGAAGCATGTTCAGTTCAAATAAAACCCTAGGGCTTTAACAGCCAGTTTACAATTTGGCACCATTGTCGTCTAGCCGTTTGGTTAAGAGAATTATTTATTTTTCTCAAGCCTGCAGTGGATTGAACCTGACATTAATATGTGTTAATATATTTAATTCTTTGACAGTCCTCTAAGGCCAATGTATCATCCCAGTTTTACAAATGAAGAAACTTGCAGAAGATTGTGGTCAGTAAAAGGTGGCATGGGGAATTCCGTGGCCGTCCAGTGGTTAGAGCTCTGCGCTTTCACTGCTGAGGGCACAGGTTCAATCCCTGGTCTGGGAACTAAGATCCTGCATGCCAAATTAAAAAAAAAAACGTGGCATGTGTTGATCTCAGGTCTTCTGTTCTCTCAGCATCTTAAACAAAGCTGCTTTCTGCTTTCTCCCCTTAGTTGGCTCCAGCACCACCCAGCCTGGACCAGTGTCTGTCTTCCTGATGGGTCAGGGGCACGGAGGGCACTGGGCACCTTTGAGACCCTTGTTTGAGTGGCCTGGGAAAGGAAGAGGAAATAAAAGTATTTCAGATACAGGGTTGAGGAGGGAAAGGTGGAGATCATTTTAGGGAGTATCTTCAGAAAGATATTCCAGAGTTTAGCTCGGGAACTAATTTTCAGTTTCAGGGTTTTTTCCTTAACTTTTAAAATTTACCTTCGTGAAGAAGATGGTAAAGTGAACACCCATGTTGCCCTATCACTTAACTTCCACAGTTGGCCTTAGCATTTTATTTCAAGTCACTGTTTTAAACACCATTGTTTCTGTTACAACATGGAAGCGGGACCACTTTCGCATTCTGCAGATGAAGAAAACAAGATTCAGGTCACTTGGTAAAACCAGGGTACAAATCCAGGTCTTCAGCCAGCTGTTAGCTCCTTCCACTCCCCAAGTCTCCACTCTCTGTCTGGAACAAGAGGTCACAAGTACGGGAGCTTGCCGATAGCTGCCCGCAGGGCCCCTGCACCCAGTGCGTCACGCAGGCCTCCGTAAAGGGATAGGCCCTCGCTGGACCCTTCCCCATTGAGCAAGCTGCAGATGGTGGAAAGGGGCCTTGACAGTGTCCCCAGTCAGGTTTAGATGTCACTAGAGGATTGTACCAAGGAGGGCCACAGTATGGCTCAGTCCAGTAAACATGGCATGTTGGCATGTGTCATGTTCAGCAGATGCCAGCAGGCCCCAGGCTGAGTGCTTGACCCTGACAGGAGTCCCAACATGGCCACACCCCATGCTGCCTCCAGGTCCCTGGGGGGAGCTCTAGACAGAAAGGTGTTTGCGTTCCAGGCCCCTGTGACCCGAGGAGATAGTTGCAGAAACCAGCAGAGAGCCGTCCAGTCTTTGCTCCTCCCCAACACATTATCCACCTCCGCACCCCCTCCCTGGCCATTCCAGACCCCAGCTGCACAGCATGTGCCACTCCGGGCCGTGCTGCACCCTCCTCCCCCCAATTTCCTGTTGCAGGGGGACAGCTGGCGCTGGGGGGGTTAGGGTCTGGTGTTGCTCGGCGATCTGCAGCCAATCTGGGAATAATTTGAAACTAAATCCTCAGCTCTTTGGAAGCCTTTTATGAAATCATTGCAAGTTTATTAACAACAGCTGTGGCCATACATGACCTGGATCCCAGCCCCAGCCCCACCCCCAAAATTGCAGGAGGGAAGCAGCAGTTGACTTGCACTTCTCAGTCACCTTTTTACAGGGAGGAAAAGTTAAATGGAGAAGAAAAGTCATCACCCTCCCTTCATGGTCACCGGAGGCTGGCAGCAGGCAAGCAGGCTGGCAGCTCTGGTGTCCAGAAATGTTGAAGAAGACGGGCTCAAAAGGATGTTTAAAAGCCTCGCAAGAACAAGCCGTGTGCTAAGTACGCAGACATTTATTTTAGGAACCTTCAGCCTGTGGTTGGCGATTGTTGTCAATATCTGATTGGTGGAAACCTTCTCTTTTTCCCTTTAACCACTTGCAGTTTCTCTTCCTTCTTTTTCTCCCATCCAGACCCTGCTCCATGGGCAGAGCTGTGGGGCTTCATTGTTGAGGGACACGTTTTAAGGAGTTGGGGTTTGGGGTTGTTTTTCTTCATTAAAACCTCTCTGGTGAATTCTCCCTCACTTCCTGCCGGCAGCTGGCGTGCTGAGTCGGTGTTTCGGAGAAGCCGGGCCCCTGCCATCCCCCTCATGCTCTTGCCGTGCCTCACTCCCTACCCACCTCCATGTGAAGTAAGCGTGTCAGAGTCTTCTGTGTTAGGCCAGCATTTCTGTATCTTGCTGAGCTCAGAGGAATTCAGGGAAAGGAAATAAAATCCTCTCACTGTTAAGATGCAACCCCTCATTTCTTTATATAAAGCATTCTTCCAGATCTGCTGGGCTGCAAGACTCCATGTCACTCTCTGCTGTGATCCTTTGTCCTCAGCACTGCATTTGGGGTGCACTGGCCCACTGTGGGTGCTACACATGTTCCTATCCCAGTTCTCATTACATTCAGTGGTGGTCTGTGGGGTTCACTTCTCCTCTAGCCTGGCGTTTCCTTATGCTCAGTCTGAGACTTGCTTATATGCATATTCTGTGGATCTGTTTCAAGGTTTTCACCAAGATGAGGAGGGGCCAGAAAGAGGGCAGAAAAGGCCTACTGGGTCCATCTTAAACCCCGAGCCAAAGGCCAAGGAGAGGAATGCTGGGGTGGGCATGTTGCCCTTGGTGGACATTCACTAGGGCCTGTCGAGGTGTCCAGTGCAGTGAGTCCGGACAGAGTTGTCTTCCTCCCTCAGTTACCCACTGACCAAGGCAGGCAGGATATGAAGGGGAGCTCAGGTCTCAAATGGGCTTCGTTTAGCCTCCAACTTTGTTGGGGTCAGAGCAGTCAGAGGGGCCCCTAACAGCTTGCTCCCAAGGCCTTTGGCCTCTGATTGCCTGCAGAGTCCAGAGCTGCCCAGGCTCCCCTGGGGGCTGTAAGCCCAGAAGCAGCAGCCTGGCCCTGCCCTGGTTCTGATTTCACTCTTCATCATCTACTTGGTGACCTTCAACACATAACTGCCTTGTCAGAGCCTGTTTCCTTGTGGGTAGAATGCTGCCAGCCCCTTGTGGCTGGGAGAGACACTTGGAGAGCAGGCGTGTGTGAACGAGCGCATTACACACAGGGAAGTGGGGACCTGAGTGTGCAGAGTGTGGCCTTCTAGAAGGGAACCTCAGGGATTTTGGAAGTGAGATGTGGATACAAAAACAACCAATGGAAATTAGGCCAAAATCTTCCTAGGAGTTATTTCTGGTGAGGAATTACCTTTCTTTTTTCTTTCTTTTTTTAATTTTTTTAAATTTATTTATTTTTGGCTGCGTTGGGTCTTCGTTGCTGCCCGTGGGCTTTCTCTAGTTGCGGCGAACGGGGGCTACTCTTCGTTGCAATGTGCGGGCTTCTCATTGAGGTGGCTTCTCTTGTTGTGGAGCACGGGTTCTAGGCGTGCAGGCTTCAGTAGTTGTGGCTCACGGGCTCTAGAGCGCAGGCTCAGTAGCTGTGGCACACGGGCTTAGTTGCTCCGCGGCATGTGGGATCTTCCAGGACCAGGGCTCGAACCCGTGTCCCCTGCATTGGCAGGCGGATTCTTAACCACTGCACCACCAGGGAAGTCCCAGGAATTACCTTTTTTTTTTTTTTTTTTTTAAGATGTTGGGCTTCCCCGGTGGCGCAGTGGTTAAGAATCCGCCTGCCAATGCAGGGGACACGGGTTCGAGCCCTGGTCCTGGAAGATCCCACATGCCGCGGAGCAACTAAGCCCTTGTGCCACAGCTACTGAGCCTGCGCTCTAGAGCCCGTGAGCCACAACTACTGAAGCCCATGCTCCGCAACAAGAAAATCCACCGCAATGAGAAGCCCGCGCACCGCACCAAAGAGTAGCCCCTGCTTGACACAACTAGAGAAAGCCCGCGCACAGCAGTGAAAACCCAACACAGCCAAAAATAAATAAATAAAATAAATTTATAAATAATAAATTTAAAAAAAAGATGTTGGGGGTAGGAGTTCATTAATTTATTTATTTATTTATTTTTGCTGTGGTGGGTCTTCGTTTCTGTGCGAGGGCTTTCTCTAGTTGTGGCAAGCAGGGGCCACTCTTCATCGCGGTGCGCGGGCCTCTCATTATCGTGGCCTCTCTTGTTGCGGAGCACAGGCTCCAGACGCGCAGGCTCAGTAGTTGTGGCTCACGGGCCTAGTTGCTCTGCGGCATGTGGGATCCTCCCAGACCAGGGCTCGAACCCGTGTCCCCTGCATTAACAGGCAGATTCTCAACCACTGGTCCACCAGGGAAGCCCGGAATTACCTTTTTATTTGTGTTTTGTTTAACTCTTTTTCCCAAGGTTGCTTTAATGTGTGTGAGAATCAAAACTCTGGCTTTTTGTGGAAGAAGGAGAAAATTCCATGGGACTCCAAGGTATACAGGTAACTTGGTAGCCTCATGAGAAAACATGTCAACAAGGCAAGGACATCTGGAGATGGCCTGGAACAGCGCCCAGGTCAGGAGCGATAGGCGACTCAGTTACCATGAGCCAGTTAAGTCCTGTGGCCTCAGTGATAGAGCCTGGCCTGCACCTTAGGCTTCTGGTTTCTCCCCGAGCTCCCGGCTCCCACTCTGGGTGAGAAGGTTCTGCTGGCTTTGTCTCAAAGGCCAAGTGCTGGGGAGGCCAGTCAGAGACCTGATGTTCCAAGTGATGGCACATGTACTTCTGGGTGAGCTGACCCCAGGAAAATGGGAATTTTCCAGGGAAGTGTCCCCTTCTCTGCTGTACTGCTGGCTGTTCATCTCCTTGAGTAGAGGTGTTTTATTTTGCCCTATTCCCTTCTTTTATTCAGTGGAGAAAGGAGATTTCAGAGTTCTGCCCATCCCAAAGAGAAGGAACTCTTATATTTCAAAGAGAGCAAGATACACTCTTTCTAGAACAAAGCAGGGCCTAAAAATAGTCACCTCTGACAGTTCTCAGGGCAGGCAGAGTACTCTGGGCCCCTCCAGTCATACTGTTCCAGAAGCTTCTATTCAGAAACTAGTGGTTTAAGTGCTTGAGAGCTCAGGCTTTGAGAAGGCCTGGATTCAAACCTTACTATGTGTGGGACTTCCCTGGCGGTCCAGTGGTTAAGACTCCGTGCTTCCAATGCAGGGGGCGTGGGTTCGATCCCTGATCAGAAAAAATATTTTTAAAAAACCTCAGTTTCCTCATTTGTAATATGGGGATTAATTAATAGTACCTAACTCCTGGAGTTGTTATGAAATCTATGTGAGGTGCTTAGAACAGGAGCTGGTACACAGTAAGCCATTATTACTGTCACTGTGCTTGGCACTTTATAAAAAGTGAGATCATTTGCTTCTCACAGTAAACCTGCTATGGAAATGATTAGCCTCCAGGTTAAGTCGTGTTGGGTAGAGGGGTCCCCAGGCCAAGGTCTGTGGAACCCCAAAGCTGGAGTCCCATCACACCAGCTGCCTGCCTGTTAGGAAGCCAGTGTTGCTTTAAGATAAAATTCACTACGGTGGGGGCTGCTCCAGCATGCCGGGATTTCCTGTAAGTGACTCAGGCCCTGCAGGGGGGCTGGAGGACAGTTAATTCTGTGATCCAGCCCACACACCCCTGGCCCTCTCGTCATCTTTATTCCTCCTATTGTTCCCTGTTTCCAGCAGGTTAGGTGTGTCCTAGATTTGCAGAATGGCAAGACTTTTTCACAGGTGTTCTTATTCACCGTGAATGATGACACTTGGGATGCCTAGAATGTTTCCCAAGGGAACTCACCTCTAGAAAAGCCTTAATATCCCCATGTATCACGTATCCAACCCAAGAAGTGTTCTGATGAGGGACCAGTCCTCACGTGTTATCTCAAAATAAACCCTAAACCTACCTTCACTCTTTTTATTTTAACATTATTAACTTTTTAAATTGTGGTAAAGTAAAATTTGCCATTTTTAAAGTGTACAGTTCAGTCTGCCTTCACTTTTTTTTTTTTTTTGCGGTACACGGGCCCCTCACTGTTGTGGCCTCTCCCGTTGCGGAGCACAGGCTCCGGACGCGCAGGCTCAGCGGCCATGGTTCACGGGCCCAGCCACTCCGCGGCATGTGGGATCTTCCCAGACCGGGGCACGAACCCACGTCCCCTGCATCGGCAGGCGGACTCTCAACCACTGCGCCACCAGGGAAGCCCTTCTGCCTTCACTTTTTTTTTAATTTTTTTAAAAATTTTTTTTTGTTTTAATTTTTTATTTATTTATTTTTGGCTGCATTGGGTCTTCGTTGCTGTGCGCAGGCTTTCTCTAGTTGCAGTGAGCGGGGGCTACTCTTCGTTATGGTGTGCAGGCTTCTCATTGTGGTGGCTTCTCTTGTTGCAGAGCACGGGCTCTAGGTGCTCAGGCTTCAGTAGTTGTAGCACGCGGGCTCAGTAGGTGCGGCACACAGGCTCAGTAGTCGTGACACGTGGGCTTAGTTGCTCCACGGCATGTGGGATCTTCCCAGACCAGGGCTCGAACTCGTGTCCCCTGCATTGGCAGGCGGATTCTTAACCACTGCGCCACTAGGGAAGCCCATGCCTTCACTCTTGACTTGAGGAATTTTAAATACTCAAGGGAAACTGCTTATGGAAGGAAATTCTACCCCAGATGAAGAAGAAGTCTTCCCCCTTAGAGTCTAACATATTTGGCTGAAAATGTAATTTTTATCTTTAAAAAAATATATTGAAAAGTGTTTTAGTTCTTAGTTTCGAAATATAGTGTCCTGTGACTCCAACCAGTTGGAGAAAGTTGAAATCTGAAACACTTAACCCATATTCTAGGTGTAACTAACAATTCGCTCATTCTTTATGGTAACAATCACTGCTCAAAATAGTTGAGTGCTGACATTTTCTTGTGAAATACAGACTGTATTTAGACCGTGAGAGCACTGCCTAACCAGGGAAAGCCGGAGCTTAAGGACAAATAGTCCTGAGTCCGCTTAACAAATCAGGAGAGTGATCAGAGCAAAGGAAGGAAGGGAAGAGGCTCCAGGTGGCTCTCTTCAAAAGGTGAAGAACTCAAGGCTCTAAGGCTTCTCCCGCCCCCCAACCCCGGAAGAGCTCTCAGTGGCGGCCTGGGAGTTTCTGCCAGCTCGTGGACCTGGCTGCTCTGTCCTCCAGAGAGCCGGCAGATCCGTATCAGGACGCTCAACTCACACTTGCCTGTGCAAGTGCCTCAGACCCGCCTAAGGGAATTCTTACATTGCATTTATTCAGGGGCGAACTTTTACCAGGAGCGTTTGGATTTATCACAGGAAACTT
This sequence comes from Pseudorca crassidens, assembly GCF_039906515.1. Taxonomy (NCBI): domain Eukaryota; kingdom Metazoa; phylum Chordata; class Mammalia; order Artiodactyla; family Delphinidae; genus Pseudorca; species Pseudorca crassidens. The sequence goes on along the minus strand of NC_090310.1, from coordinate 3,983,134 downwards.
AGTATTGATAAAAATCGGTCAGATGCCCTGTTCATCCATACCCTTAACAGTGCTATAAGAGACCTGGAATCTTTACTCAGAAAGTATCCCTCATTCTTCATTTATTCTGACAGAAATGTCACAAGACAGTCAGAGGGGAAAGAGGGGGTGGGGGTCAGGGGTTAGTCTTTAATGCTGTGAAATTACTCTTTAGGCCCATGTAGGATTCCAAAGTGGAATGCCAGCTGGAATTGTGATCACAGCACAAAAATAGAAGCTCCATGAGGGAAGGGACCAGGTCTGCCTTATTCTTAGCTGTACATCCAGTTCAGGTCCTGATGCATACTGGACACACGATACATATTCTTGAATGAAAGCATACATATACCCTCCACATTTTCAAATCAAACGACAGGGACCGGGAACCTTCAAAGTAGTTTTCTGTGGATTTTCTCCAGGAAAGGTATTTGAGTGACACTGCCTAGTCCACCGCCAACTAACCATAACTTTGAACAACTTACCTGCTCTGGGACCTTACTTTCTGTGGTAGAAGGAAGTTAGAATGGCTGGTTTCTAAGGTGCCTTCCTGTGCCATCAGAGGCCTTAGGTGTCCCTCTGGGTACTGATGGACATGACCACATTTAAGTGATGTGATAGAAGAGGGATGAGATAGTGGGGGTGGGGTGAGGGTGATGGTGATGTAGTACTAATAGTTATAATTAATAAATGACCAGAGGCAGGAAACCTCACTCATACCATAAAGAAGCCACTGAGAGAAATCTTAGGGCATCTCCCAATCTTTACCACTTTCTCTTGAAACTTCATCTTTCTGAAATCTTTATTCCTGCCATTTTCACAACTTTCCTGTCTTTAATGAGGAGTACTTGCTTTGTGCTGGGTCCTTTACACAATTGAGCTCATACGGTCCTTACAACAGCCCATTTTACAGATGAGATGCCCAGACTCAGATGTTCAGGAATTTGCCCAGGTCACTCAGTGAGCAGTGCAGAGCAACAACTCTCCTACTTTCCATTTTTCTAGATTACTCTTTTTTTTTTTTTTAATCTTTTTTCCTAGGCTTGCCACTGGCACCAAAATAAAGATGTTTGCCAGCTCCTAATCTCGATAGTGGTAGAATTTATCTTGACATTCACATGGAGAGCTTCAGACTGCCTCCACCAAAGCCTGCTGCATTACTGGAGCCCTTAGTGTTGATTGGCTTAGGGATTACTCTGTAGAGTAGTAAGTTTCCTCATTTGGAGTGTTCACAAAGAGGCTGGATGAGCATGTCTTAGGGTTTTTATAGAGTAGGTGTCCAGTACACAATGAGTGAGCGACACTCATGACTCCAGAATCAGGGAGGGGCCATAACTGTCTGAAATCACAAGTTACCATCTTGGTTATGACATTAGTAACTGCCCATTGCCTGCAGACTGCCCATTGCCCAGCTCCACGCTGAGGCTGCTGTGCTCTCCCCTGGTCCAAGGTTTTCCAGGGGTTCTTTCCAGCTCATGCACTCCCTTCTGTGGCCCTCCATTCACCTCCCAGAAGTGCCACGGGTGACGTCAGCCAGTCCAGAGCATCCAATCAGCATGAAAACTCCAGAGTTATCACTGGCAGTGTTCCAGCCCAGACCACGTGGAGAGGCCTCGCCTGATGCGTCGTCTGGGGCAACACACGTTTCTAGCAGGCTTCTGGAAGTCCTGAAACTTGGCTTATGCTTCCCCACCCCACACTGGGCACCACTGCCCTTCTCCTTACTTCTTCCCAGTTTGACTGCCCTTAACTCCTGGAGGAGCTACTGCAAGACCCCAGGAAACAGGACACGCCTGCCTGTCTCTCAGTTTGATCAGTGCACTTGCCACGCTCAGGTCGTGGCTGCAGTGTCAACTCTGCTCTTTGTCGAGCCCCAGCTCGTGGCGGGTAGACTTAAGTCCCATGCCCTCCGTGGCCATGCTGGTTCAGCAGCAGCCCTGCGGCTGGCAGCAAAGACATGCACCGTATTGGTGGTGTTTTCAATCCAGCGAGTGTCCTTTCAGTCCCCAGCCGTTTTGCAGGGCCGCTGAGGAGTGGGTTGAACCCCCAGGACATTACACAGAACAGGCATGGTTCAGGTTGTCTGTCCCGGGCCAGCAGCCCAGTTCACGGTGCCTGGGGCAGGTGGAGATGGGGGAACTGTATGTGGCACAGACCCCTGAGTTTCCCTGGTGAAGCCCACACATCTGCCTGTACCCAGAGCGCCTACTTGGCTCTGTCCCCAGGCTGGGATAATCCAAGTCTGAATTGCCTATTAGCGAAGCAGGCCTACCAAGCCCGAGTTTGAGAAGGGGAGATGGGGAGATCTACAGGGGAGTTGTTCTTAGACTGCTGTGTCCTTCCCTGTGGCCCAGGCCACTGTTCTGCTGGCGGGATGCTGCTCCTTCTACAGCCCACCACTGTCTAGGAGCTAAAGGCCAGCTTCAGGGCTCAGCAGGCCTGCATAGTCTTTTGTCCAGCTCAGTTCGGGGAGCCAGCAAGACTTCCGGGCCCTACAGAGAGCGCTTCTTGCTCAGAGTTTGTAGACTCAAGATCTGAAACTCCTCAGGCCCTGCCCACTCCAGCTCACCCCCATACCAAACCCTTGGGTTATCAGTCTGCCCTCTCCGAGCTGTGGGAAGTTCTTACCTTACAGCTGAGTGAACAGAGCAGGCTCTCTCAGCCCAGCCCCCAGACAGCCACCTGCAGTGCACAGACCCGCTCCTTGGTCCCAGCCTTTCAGATGGGCTTCCTCATGGGAACACCGTCTAATGATGAAGGAAGAAGATTCTCGGGGAACTGGGAATGGGTGGTATGCAAGCCCACGACCTCGCTGGTCAGCAGCAGGTTTCTGGCTTAGCCCCATTGCTGATCGGCAGCAAGCCGGCCTCCCGCGCATTCCGGGAGGGCCTCAGCGCTGCATGGAGCTGGCTGAGAGCAAGCTTGTCATCTTCTTTCCTTTCTCCTAGGAAGATGATGAGAAGCTAATTGAGGAAATCCAGAAGGAGGCCGAAGAGGAACAGAAAAGAAAGAATGGAGGCAAGTGCTCCCCAAGACAGGCCCTGTGCTCACTCCATGTGCACAGGGGACGAGGGGACCCCACTGCCGGCTTGCATCGGGATCCTGGCACTCCACCCAGCCAGGGACCACCGGGGAGTGCTGTCCCTTAGGTGCCCACTTACATACCTCACCCACATATCCAGCTGCCTCTGGGAAAGGCCCTGAAAGCATAGACACAGTTTCAGCAGCTCCTTGATGGCCAGGAGGTCCCAAGGGGTGAGTTGGAGCTTAGGAAGCAAATAAAAGCGAAAGCAGACTTAAAACGACAGTAGGCCCCTCTGAGGTTACAGAGGAATGAAATGGAGTTTCTGTAAGTGGCCATCCACGCCCTGGCTCTAAAGGAAATTCTCTCACAGAAGCTCCGCCTTTTCTGAGCTGGATCAGTCTGCCTCCTTCCAAGGTGATCCTTGCAGAGTGTGACACTCGGTGGGAAGTACGGTTTTGTCCTTGGTGATGGCTGGTTAGGGGGCTATGCACCCATGCGTGCATGCTACGTTTTGGGCTTTAATCGGCCTTATTCTGGCCTGGCCACCCCTCCTGTGTCCACAGGGAAGAATGATGCTGAAAGTTGGAGGTTCCCGGTCTGCCCTCATGCTCCAGGCTGTCAGCCTACAGCTCAGGGCCCCTGGGACCAGGATCAGGATATGCAGCTCTGGTCCCAAGCCAGATCCGAGCACAGTGGGATTTAACTGTTTTCTCTACTAAATCCCATCTTCTTTTCAGAGAATACCTTCAAACGCATTGGGCCCCCCTTGGAGAAGCCTCCAGAGAAAGTCCAGAGGATCGAAGCCCTGCCGAGGCCCGTCCCACAGAACCTGCACCAGCCACAGATCCCCCCCTACGCCTTTGTGCACCCAGCCTTCCCCCTGCCTCCTGTCCGGCCCATGTTCAACAACTTCCCCCTCAACATGGGCCCCATCCCAGCACCCTATGTGCCCCCTCTGCCCAATGTACGAGTCAATTACGACTTCGCCCCTGTCCACATGCCGCTGGAGCACAACCTGCCTATGCACTTTGGCCCCCAGCCACGGCATCGCTTCTGACACCCAGGCCCCACCCCTCCCGGGAGCCCCGCCAAGCATCCTGCGCAGGCTGGAGGCTGGATAGATGCTCCTTTGCCCCCAAGGCTGATGGCTGTGTCCATGCCTGCTAAGTAGGGATGACGGACTTGCCTGTTGAATGGATAGGCTGGATTTCTTCCTGGGAAGGGCCACTGCTCCTTGAAGAGTGATCAGCAGGCTAGTACCCTCTGGGTGCCCGTAACAGGATTGGGCCAGAGATAAGGGGGCAGCAAAACCCTCTTCCTGAAGAGTTCTGCCGTCCTAGCAGCCAACGTGGTGGCCCTGGGCCACAAGGTAGCCCGTCTCTATCACTCACGTCCCTGCAGAAATAGATGAAGGGAAATGTTTGCCTCCATCCCCTCCCCCGGCAGACAACAGAAGTCTCTCAGTTAAAAACCACGTAAGCCTTCCTTACCGTAGCAGTGTGATCCATAAATAAAGTGAAATAACAAGTAGTGCGGTTTCAAGAGAGCTGAGAGCTTGGGACCGTGTCGTGGAGGCCTGGTTCTTCTACCCCCCTCGCTCCGAAGCCCACCTAGAGTGAGGTGCACCCCACTGCCCTGAGCCGGTTGGTCTAAGTGGCAGAGCGATGTCCACAGACCTGGGAGCGCCGCTCAGGTTGGGGTGGCTGTGGACCGTGTCCAAGTGCAGTACCCCAGGCCGCCACCACAGTGATTGTTCCAGGGTCTCGCCTCCCCTCTTGATCCTCTTGGATGAGACCACAGAGAGCCATTTCATGCAAAGGGATGTTTGTAGTTTACCTAAAGAAACATTTGCCGTTTACTCACTTTGAACCTTCCCAGTTTTCTGTGGCCTCTACTAGAGTTTCTCTCCCTTGGTCTCTGCAAAGTCAAAGAAACCTGTTGCCCCGCGCCTGGCAGTTGAGGAGGGTGGGATGGTCCTGAAATTTTTGCCAACCACAAGATCCTTTTGAAGTAGCTGTGACAGAGGCCTGGTGGCTCTCCCAGGGAGCCGTGTTTGCCACCACCCAGGTAATGAACAGATTCTCCCCTAAGGTATGGTGGCGCTGGCTTTCCCCAGCAGGTACATGACCCAGGTTGCGCTTGGCAGCTACCCTTTCCTGAGGTCAGGTGAGTCCCCGCCATGTTCCCAGTTGCCTTTTGCTGTCCAGCCCCAGCCAGGTGTTTGAGCCTCACCCCGGCCACCCGCTCTGCAGTACTTCATGCTCCAGCCCATGTGCAGAGCAGAGGCCTCAGTGGGGAATGAACCTGCCTGGCTCCCTGTGTTGGCCTCCCTTCCTCTTGCTGAAGCTCTGATGGCTATGGGGTTCCCCGAAGTTCACACACACAGACCTCAGAGAGGAGGGGACACACCCGGGACCAGGCATCACTGTCTGGTCGGTCACCCATTGCCATCAGCCTCTCAGATGTTTTTCAGAGATTAAAATGGAGAGGTGATGTGCCAGGTTGCCTGTTACTGCTGTCTTTCCTCTGGGTTTGGGGTTTGCGGATAGGTGGCCCCCTGGGCTTGGGGTGGGGGGCGCATGAAGAGAGGCTACACTGAGTCTCTGCTGCCAGGAGCCTTTCCCTACTGGGCTTCCTGCCCCTGCCCTCGGGGCACAGCAACAGTATTTCTTCAAGTACCTTTAAAGCATGTTCCCCGTGCTTCCCCAAGGGAGGGTCCCTGAGGGCTGTGAACTGCCAACAGATGTCCCACCGGATGGGGAGGGTGACCCCAGGTGCTGTCAACCTGCCCCACCGGTGACAGTGCTCACCCCAGCCCACCAGAACCTTCTGGGTCTCTGACCCGATTCATCATCTAACGAAGGAACCAGCTTCCATCTTTGCCCAGCAGCCCAGGGTACGTGGCTCCACGGAGGTCCTGGGGCAGCAGCAAGGACAGACCTTGGGCTGGTGTTGCATGCCCTTGACACTGCGGTCCAGGAACTGCCCTAGGACCTGGCATGCAAAGGTCCAAAGGTTGCTGCACAGGAGGGAGACCAGAATAATTCCCCCAAGGCCAAACTGAAGACTTGTCTTTTGAGATGAGTTCTGGCTGTTTTTAGCCACACAAGGCAGCTAGGGAACCACTCCTGCCTTTCTGAGCCGAGGGCGCCTGATTTCTAACGTTCCTCCTTGAGCCAGGCTGTGGAGTGGCTCGCAGGTCTGCAGATGTAGCACAGTCACTTTTGCCTCAAGTTCTGACCCAAGCGTGAGCCCCCTCATGTCTGCAAAATGACCCTGTAGGTGCCTCGTGTCTTGGAGAAGCAGTCTGTACTAGTGATGGGGTTGGGGAGAGAGGGCGCCATAACCATCAGACACACCAATCAGTGGCTGCAAGATGCAAACGACAGGACACCCCCAGAGATCAGCCCCTGTCTGGGGGACAGAGCAGTCCCGGAGGCAGCCTGGCACCTTCCCCTCTGGGCTGCCTTGCTTGCTCCCTGGAGCGAGAGACTGCCCAGCAACAGTCCCATTCTTGCCTTAAAACTGGAGAGAGGAATCTAGTATTTGCACTTAGCAAAAGATTTTAAAACTTAAAAAAAATGTGCATGACCTGTCACTTTGTATAAAAATAGCAAAAACGATTAGTTTACTAAATTCTTTACCTTCTGGTAGTAAAAATACATAAAATAATTGTTTAAACTACTGTGTTATGTAAAAAGCCTGTACCATATGTAACTTGGTTTTTTGTAAATAAATGTTTGTGCAGACTGCTCTCTGGTTTAGTTTCTCCACATGGCCTGACCAGGCAGGCCCCACGACCCCACAGAGTTACAGGGGCTGCTCAGACTGAAAGCCAGCGGATTCCAGGGGAGTGATAACACTTCATGTAACACTGCTCACCCAGAGCGGAGGTCGGGATGCTGCTGGAGAGCTGCAGGATCTGATCCCAAAGGAGCCCCGAGGGGCTGGGCCTGCTCAGGAGGAAGACCAGGTGATCCATTATGCTAACCCTGCCTGGGTGGCTGCCCAGGTCGGGTTGGGCACAAAGGGGGTTTTTTATTTGTTTTTCAGTACAGAATCCCCTTCAAGAAAGTATGGTCAGCCCCTCTTCCAGGCCCCTGCAGCAAGCCACTGACTCGGCCCTGGAGGTGGATGCAAAAGGGAGAAACCTCACTCAGGAGGCCAGTCCTGAGAACAGGGAGCCCCTAGGCAGTGAAGCTGCAGGTACACCCCCTTCCACACACTTCCTGCCACCTGCCAGGCCTGGAGGGTACCCTGGGCACGGGTGGATCACAGCACGCTCGGGCTCAGATGTTGAGAAAGCACGCTATCCTCTTCTCCACTTGCAGCTTTTTACTGAGTGACTTTTTTTTTAATTGCACATCTGAAAAAGGTGTACTGAAGTAAACCCAAGACAAAAGTTACCTGCATTACCAGCTTCTAAATCGGTGTATTTTTAAATTTACCCATGCCATCTAGTTCTTGTTCCTGTACATGTTCCATATTTACAGCAATATCATAGACTATTCTACAGTTTCCATCAGTAGATAAGTAATGTTTTTGCCCCGCAATCTACTGCCATCTTTTTTTCCCATCCTCCATTCAAGTAACCAGAGTCACATTCCTCCCTCTTTACCCCACTCGCCCTCCAGCACATTTCAACATGCACCTGCTTATCAGGGCTCTGGGCCTTTGTTGTTACAAAAGTGGTTTCATACTTTTGGCTGAAACTCACTTTTCTCTCTTTGCAGTCATGGAGTACCCTCCAGGTCTGTGGGTCAATATAGCTCTAATTTGTGCCTTTTATGCCTTCCATGATATTTCTTTGTATATATTTGCCAACCATTGCCCCATTAAAGAAAATTTGGATGCTTGCAAAGTCTTGCCACCACACACAACACCTCAGTGAACATTCCCTTTGATGTTGCAATAGATAAATTTCCAGCAGTGGAGTTGTGAATCAAAGAATGGAGTGTGTGTGTATTTTTTTTTTTTGAAGTATAGTTGATTTACAATATTGTGTTAGTTTCAGGTGTACAGCAAAGTGATCTGGTTATACGTATATATATCTAGATTTTTAAAAATTTTTTCCGTTATACTTTTTTTACAAGCTATTGAACATAGTTACCTGTGCTATACAGTAAATCCTTGTTTATCTATTTTATATATGGTAGCACGCATCTGTTAATCCCATACTCCCAGTTTATCCCCCACCGCCTTCCCCTTTGGTAACCATAAGTTTGTTTTCTGTGTCTGTGAGTCTGTTTCTGTTTCATAAATAAGTTCATTTGTACTATTTTTTAGATTCCACATATAAGTGATATCATATGATTGTCCTTCTGTCTGACTTACTTCACTTAGTATGATAATCTCTAGGTCCATCCATGTTGCTGCAAGTGGCATTATTTCATTCTTTTTTATGGCTGAGTAGTATCCATTGTATATATGTACCACATCTTCCTTATCCATTCATCTGTCGATGGACACTCAGGTTGCTTCCATGTCTTGGCTATTGTAAATGATGCTGCTAAGAATGTTGGGGTGCATGTATCTTTTCGAATTAGAGTTTTTGCCTTTTATAGATATAACCCCAGGACTGGGATTGCTGGATCATATGGTAACTCTATTTTAAGTTTTTTAAGGAACCTCCATACTGTTTTCCATAGTAGCTGCACCAATTTACATTCCTGCTAACAATGTAGGAGGGCTCCCTTTTCTCCAGGTATATTTCAGTAGCTTTGCCAGATTCCTCTCCTGCAAAGCTGTGTCAGCCCACCACAGGTGAGAGCCTTGGGCTGTGCTCTTGCCCCTCATTGGCACATCTTTGTGACCATGGTCCACCCTGCTGTCCTAAGTCATGCCCTCTGTAATCTGACCTCATGGAGACATCACTTCTATTTTCACCTCTTTCTTTAGGTAAAACTGCTTTTAGGTCAGGAGCATTTGTCATTGTAATGTCCAAACTTTTATTTTTTCCATCCTTAAAAAAGTGTCTTTTTTTAATATATTTGCCAATTGTAAATGTTTTTAAATGGAAAAAAAAATTGAAAACACAGAAAAGTATAAAGAAGAAGTGCTTTGTTACCCAAAGGTGACTACTAATAATATTTTGATGTGTTTCCTTCCAGTGTATTTATTTTCTGTGATATATATGGTGTATTTCACAAAACCAGTAAGCCAGATGTGCAGATTTTCAGTCTTTCTTGAGCAGTAACAAGGTACGTATGAGCAAGTGCTTCTGAAACATGATTTTTAATTAGCTCCTTGTTTTATAACTTCTTGCTGCAGGCTCTGTTAGCATTCTCTTTGGGCTTATTAAAATCTCTTTCCTGAAGGCTGGTGCACAGCCAACCCTCCCCAGCCTGCTGGCCCTTTGTTCCCATGACCCCTGGTGGGAAATGGTCACATCTAAATCCCCATCTGTGTCATCCCTCTTAGTCAGGATTACGTTGGAGAACCAGTTCCTCTCCCTTCATCAGCACATTTTTGGCAAGGACTGATCACTGGCTTGGCTTGGCTTTGCCTTAGAAGGTGCCAGTTAAAACCCTCGTGGCATTTGTTGAGACGTGGATGGATCTAGAGACTGTCATACAGAGTGAAGTAAATCAGAAAGAGAAAAACATCGTATATTAACGCATATATGTGGAACCTAGAAAATGGTACAGATGAACCAGTTTGCAGGGCAGAAATTAAGACACAGATGTGGAGAACAAACGTATGGTCACCACGGGGGTAAAGCCGGGTGGGTGTGTGTGTGGAGGTGGTGGTGCGATGAATTGGGCGATTGGGATTGACATGTGTACACTGATGTGTATAAAATTGATGACTAGGGGCTTCCCTGGTGGCGCAGTGGTTGAGAGTCCGCCTGCCAATGCAGGGGACAGGGGTTCGTGCCCTGGTCCGGGAAGATCCCACATGCCGCAGAGCGACTGGGCCCGTGAGCCATGGCCTCTGAGCCTGCGCGTCCGGAGCCTGTGCTCCAGAACGAGAGAGGCCACAACAGTGAGAGGCCCGCGTACCGCAAAAAAAAAAAAAAAAAAAAAAATTGATGACTAATAACCTGCTGTATAAAAACTAAAATCCTTGCGGCACTGAGACCATGCCCCACGCCCTGCACACAGTGGGCACCTGTGCACGCGCCACTAAATGGTGCAGGCTTAGGCTGGGCCTCAGGAAGGCGCCACTCAACTGGGTGGGCTTGGGCTGTCAGGGTCCGCAGCAGTGGTGACAAAAAACATGCCACTAAAACACCAGACCGCGGGAACAGAAGACGCAGCAGGAGGCTCCCATGGGCTGGGGAGGTGGCCTAGAGGAGGTGCCTGCAGCCAAGAGGGTGGGGAAAGACCCCAACCTGGCTCCTCTTCATCGCCTAGGGCTTGTCAGTAGGTTGGATGCGGCGACAGGGGGAGTAGCCTCCTGCCCCTCCGAGCCCTGTCTCCGGCCCTCTGGGCGTCGGGTAGCAGACCCGGTGCTGTCCCTCCTCCCCTCCCCTCCAAGCCCCCACCAGGGCCCAACCGAGCTTCTCCCGCCCCGGAGCCAGCGGCCCCCTTCCCCCGCCGCTGCTCCACCCGCTCCTCCGCGGCCTCGGCAGCAGGAAACCACCCCGAGCAAGAGAGCGCAATGGCTAGAAACCGCCGCGGGCAGCTTTGAGCCCTGCTGCGGTTTGTCTGAGACTGCAGCCCCGTAGATGGCCTCCCAGGGTCCCTCGCCCCTAGCGGCCCGAGCTTCCCCCCAGCACGACGGGCGGGGGCTGTCAAGGGCTCCCCGGGGCCAGCGCACACAAACCACCTCGCGCAGCGCCCAGCGTGCCCCAAACCAAGCCTGTGGCCCCCCCCTGTGCGCGGCTCGCCTCTCACGGCTGGAAGAGGCGCCTGGGGGGGACTGTGGCCGCAGCCTTCTTAAATGGCTCTGTCCCTCCTTTCTCTGTTGGCCCCAAGTCTGGTCCTCTCTGTCTCTCTCTCTCCCCCTCCCCCTCTTTACTCATTTCTATCGCGTTTAAGGCCACTTACCAAAAATACATATGATATAAAAACAAACAGAGAAACCAAATTGGAACAAAAGCGAAGCTATGATTATAAAATGAACACAGCCCAGAGTTAGGGCTCTGAATCACCTCCACCAGGCGTCCTTACCCAGTCTTCAAAGGCAGCTTCACCTCGCATGCTGAAACGCATGAGTTATAAGGGTCAATGTCTCTATAAGACGGAGACATGCCCATAGCTCAAGGGAAGGGCACTGTGCAGGCAGAGGCACATCTTGGCGACCTGCTGGAGGCCCGGCTGCCCCTGTCCCAGGCACCCTGAGGGCCAAGCCTGCTCACAGCCTCAGACCTCGGGGAAGCTGACACCTCCCCCACAGACATATCCTTTCTCTCCCTTCTGATGGGGAGTAAGGCCAAAAAGGAAGCCTAGAGCGACCTTAAAGCTGGGCGTTCCTACCCAGCTCTGCCATTTCCTGCCTCTGAGACACAGCCCAGTCCCCTGACCTCTATCCTCATGAGGCACTAACCATCTTTGAAAGATTCCCTACCTTTGGAATATCTTCCACAGTGCCTGCCTCCCTGAAATCCCAGGAGCACCATTCTGCCCAGCTCAACATCTCCAGCACCAGTTCAGGGTCTGGGGTGCTCAGGCAATAACTGTTGGAAGAAGAAATCTGTGAAATGAGGATAAAAAGACCCACCTCAGAAGGGGGATGTAGGGCATCAAATGAGATAGTGTATGTGAAGATGCAGCCCGACCCACAGGAGCCACGCAAATGTTACCTTCATTGTTTTTAGGATCAGAAAATGTGGGTGAGTGTTCCTTCCACTGCTGGTATGGTGGGCAAGTCACCTGCCAGCTGGAGCATCCATTCCCCCATCTGTGAAGTGGAGGGGTTGGCTGGGTAGCCTGAAAAGCCCTCCCTGCTCTAATGGGCTGGGGTTTTACAGGTGTCCTGATGGTGCAGATATCAAGAGCTGGGGTTATGAATCTACAGAGATGTCTCCCTAGAATGTGTTTAATACCATGATAATTGAGCATTATTCATAAACAGCCAAAAAGTGGAGACAATCCAAATGTCCATCATCTGATGAACGGACACACAAAATGGGGTCTCTCCATACAACGGGGTATCATCTGGCCGTACAAGAAAGAAGTCCTGACACCTCCGACAATGTGGATGAATCTTGACAGCATTGTGCTAAGTGAAAGAAGCCAAACACAAAAGGCTGCAGATTGTGTGATTTCATTTATATGAATCAGCAAACCTATATAGACAAAAAGGAGATTAGTGGTTGCTCAGGGTTGGAGGGGGCCATGGAGGGATAGGGGGTGACAGCTAAAGAGTGCGTGCCAAAAAAAAAAAAGAGTGCGTGCCCTCTGCGTTTGGAGCGAAGAGTCTTAACCACTGGACTGCCAGGGAAGTCCCTACAGTCTTTCGTTTTGAGGTGATGAATTTATGGTATGTGAATTATCACACAATAAAGATGTTATTTAACAAAAAGGAGAAGGAGAAGAAAGAGGAAGGAGGAGGGAGGGAGGGGAGAAATACCACTTCTGGCCATGTGGAGTAACAAGGATGACTGGATTCACCCTTCCCCCTTAAGTAACTAAAAAATCAGACAAAATATATGAAACAATAGTCTTCAGACAGTGGACAACAGGAGCAAAGTCAGTGACCCCTGAGACAAGAGAAACAAATGAGGTGAACTCTACAATTTCCCAGCCTTCTTTCTGGAGAGTTGTCCAGGCTGCAGCACAGGAGCAGGAAGCCCTGGCGGAGACCAGTGGACTCCCAGAGTTGAGGAGAGTTGAGAATTTGGTGAGACCGAGAATCCGCAGAGCAAAAGAGCAGAAAAGAGGGGAGAGCTGCTCTAGGGGTCTGCAGAGGGGCCTCCTCTGTCTTCAGCTGACAATTGACGAGTTAATGCATGTGAGGACCCGGTGCCAGGCCAGGAAATAACCAGCAGAAAGAAGCAGACTAAACGACCCACAAAGGCCACACGGCACTGGGAATAGTTCATGTTCCCCACAGCAGAGCAAAGAATCTAAGTGCATGGATCAGGGCTAGAATTCTCAGAAAGATGTCACCACCATAGTAGGCATGAAAGGCTGAAGGGCTGCTTTGGCCCCAAACTTAAAAGCAAGCCTCCAAACGATCAAGCTGTTCCAAGTACTTTAACTTCAATCCAGAGCAAAAACATATGAAGCTAACAGACATTAAAAGAAACGCAAAGAAAAGAAATTCGGACTTCCCTGGTGGTCCAGCGGTTAAGAATCCACCTTCCAACGCAGGGGACGTGGGTTCGACCCCTGGTCAGGGAACTAAGATCCCACATGCCACAGGGCCACTAAGCCCATGTCACAACTAGAGAGCCTGCATGCCACAACTAGGTAGCCCACATGCCACAACTAGAGAGAAGCCTGACTGCCACAACTAAGACCCAACACAGCCAAAAATTAATTAATTAAAATATTTTTAAAAAGAGAGAAAAGAAATCCAGCATACAACAACATGAAAATCTAAATATCTGTCATCGGATCAAAAATTACAAGGCAGGCAATGAAGCAGGAAAATACAACCCATATTAAGGATGGAAGAAAATCAATCGCTAGAAGCAAGAAGATACAGTTAGTGGACAAGGACATTAAAACAGCTGTTATAGATAGATGTAAATCGATTCCCTCAAGAAGGCAAAAGAAGACATGAGCATGATAAAAAAAAAAAGGGTGGGAGGAAACCCACCCAAATTAAACTTCTAAAGATGAAAGTATACAATGTTTTATATTTTTAAAAGAATACCCTGTGTGGAATTAATAACAGATTAGATGCTACAGGGGAAAAAAGGAAAAAAAAAAAAGGTTACTGAACTTGAAGACAGCAATAGAAACTATCCAAAACAAAGAAACACACCAAAAAAAAGTGAAAAAAATAAACAGAAGGGGAAGGGAGCCAGACAGGGCACAGCCTACACCCTCAAAGAGGACAGCCTCTGTGGGGAGGACCTTGGCCCACGTGAGTGAGGGGACTGGCTGACCATCAGCCACCTTGGAGCCCCCTTGAGCACATCTGGAGCTGCAGGGACCCAGGGCCTCCTTGATTACCAGCTCTTTTTCTTTTTTTCTTTTTAATAAATTTATTTTATTTTTATTTTTGGCTGTGTTGGGTCTTTGTTGCTGCGCATGGGCTTTCTCTAGTTGCAGTGAGCGGGGGCTACTCTTAGTTGTGGTGCACTGACTTCTTATTCAGTGACTACTCTTGTTGCAGGGCACTGGCTCTAGGCATGCAGGCTCAGTAGTTGTGGCGCATGGGCTCAGTAGTTGTGGCTCGCGGGCTCTAGAGCGCAGGCTCAGTAGTTGTGGCGCATGGGCTTAGTTGCTCGGAGGCATGTGGGATCTTCCCAGACCAGGGCTCGAACCCGTGTCCCCTGCATTGGCAGGCGGATTCTTAACCACTGCACCACCAGGGAAGTCCCGGTTACCAGCTCTTTGATGAGACTTTATCTGGAGCCCTGGGAGATGTATGAGGTTTTTATTTACACCCCTCAAATCTGCCAGTGGTGCTTTGGGAAAGGAGGAAGCCCAGCAGGCAGGAGCCCCCTGGGCCAGACACCCTGTGTTCCCAGTTAGCAGACTAACCCAAGCACAGTGCTGATGGCACACACCAACACACGTAGGACCCGGCTTCTCACCTCTCAGCTTGGCAAGAAGCTTCAAGAGTGATTCCATCCACGTTGGGAAAAGTGTAAAGAAACAGCCACAGCTGGGCAGGGGCCGGGGGGGAGCGTCTTTTGGGGAGGCCATCAGACTACATCTATCAAAACGTCAAGTGACTCAAGAATTTTAATCCTTCCAGGAATTTACCCCAGAGACTTGTAAAAAGGCTCCTACCCACCATTGTTCCATTCAGCCATGTTTGTGCCAGTCATGACAGATGAGAAAGGATGTGAACGTCCGTGAGCAGGGGACGAGGTAGATAAGACAGGATGTCACAGGGCTGAGCGTGAGAAGACAGAGTGAGGTCTGTCTGGGCAGATAAGGAAAACTGGCATGTGTTAGGTGACAAGTGAACGGACGGAGCAGTGGACGCATACGATGCTGCGTGTGTCAAAAAATAAAATAAAACCCTCGTGCACCATTGCTGGGAATGTAAAATGGTGCAGCTGCTATGGAAAACATTATGGCAGTTCCTCAAAACATTAAAATTAGAATGGCCACATGAACCAGCAATTCCACTTCTGGGTCTATGCCCAAAAGAATTGAAAGCAGGGCTTCCCTGGTGGCGCTGTGGTTAGGAGTCCGCCTGCCAATGCAGGGGACACGGGTTTGATCCCTGGTCTGGGAGGATCCCACATGCCGCGGAGCAACTAAGCCCGTGGGCCACAACTACTAGAGCCCACGCAACTAGAGCCCATGCTCCGCAACAAGAGAAGCCACTGCAATGAGAAGCCTGCGTACCACAACGAGGGGTAGCCCCCGCTCTCTGCAACTAGAGAAAGACCGCAAACAGCAACGAAGACCCAATGCAGCCAAAAATAAATAAATAAATAATTTAAAAATTTAAAAAAAAAAAAAAAAGAAAAGAAAGCAGGGGGACTTCCCTGGTAGTCCAGTGGTTAAGAATCCACCCTTCCTCTGCAGGGGGCATGGGTTCGATCCCTGGTCGGGGAACTAAGATCTCACATGCCATGCCGTGCAGCAAAAGAGAAAAAAAAAGAATTGAAAGCAGGGTCTTGTACACCTATGTTCATAGCAGCATTATTCACAATAGCCAATAGATGGAAGCAACCCAAATGTCCACCGACAGATGGGGCGTACCAGTACAATGGAATAGTATTCAGCCTTTAAAAGGAAGGAGATGCTGGCACCTGCTACAGCATGGATGAACTTTGAGGCCATTATGCTGAGTGAAATAAGCCACTCACAAAAGGGCAAATACTGTATGATTCCACTTGGATGAGGTCCCTACAGTATCACATTCATAGAGGCAGACAGTGTAAGGGTGGGTGCCAGGGGCTGGGGGAGGGGACAGAGTGTCAGTTTTACAAGATGAAGAGTTCTGGAGATTACGGTGGCGTTTAGGTGATGGCACAACAATGTGGATATTCCTAACATCGGTGAACCATTAGAAATGGTTAAGATGGCAGCTTTTGTGCTAGTGTATTTTACCACAATTAAAAGTTATTTAATTAGTTAACTGGAATAAAATAAATACAACGGGGGTCATGATAATAAGTGCATAACAACATAGGCCGTAGCAGCCATGTCGGTGCCCCTCACATATCCCCTCGGCTCCCCCTCTGCAGCAGAGGTGCTGCCTTCCAACCCCCGCGCCACCCTCTGCCCCCCGCCCAGCAGTCCCCCAGCTGCAGGCACGCATCCGTCCTGTCCACACAGGGGAAGTCCAGAGTACAGCTTGGCGCTCTAGAAAGCAGCCCACCATGATGGAGAGGTTTGGTGGTGACAGGCTTGCGTCCCTGCTCCCCAGGGAAGGCTCTGCAGTATGTTGTCCTGATCTCCTGAACCACCCAGAGGGGTTCAGGGCCCGGTGCCCACGGTGCTGCCCTGCCATTGCCTCCCTTCTCGCCTCCTCTCCCTGTCCCCGGGTCACCTCCAAAGTAGTCACTTGGCCTGAACGCTGGTATCCATCTGTTTCTGGGCGAACTGATGACTTTGAGTGCCTGTGTGCCGGTACATACTTGTCATGTTTGTTGATTTTTTTTTTTTTTGGCCATGCTGTGCGGCATGTGGGATCTTCGCCAACCAGGGATCAAACCCGCGTCCCCTGCAGTGGAAGCACGGAGTCTTAACCACTGGATCTCCAGGGAAGTCCTGTTATGTTTGTTGATTTTTTTATTGAAGCATAATTGACTTACAACGTTGTGTTGGTTTCAGGTGTACAACATAGTGTACATTGGATTATACATAGTATACATTACACTAATGTACTATATACGTTACAAAATGATCACCACAAGTCTGGTTACCATCTGTCACCATACAAAGTTATTACAATATTATTGTCTATATTCCCTATGCTGTACCTTTCATTCTGGTGGTATTTATTTTGTAACTGGAAGCTTGTACCTCTAAATCCCCTTCACCTATTTCACTCATCCCCCCAATCCCGCCCTTCTGGCAACCACCTGTTTGTTCCCTGTGTCTGAGTCTGTTTGTTTTGTTATGTTTGCTCATTTGTTTTGTTTTTTAGATTCCACATATAAGTGAAATCGTATGGTATTCGTCTTTGACTTATTTCACTTAGCATAATACCTCTAGGCCCAGCCTCATTGTCGCAAATGGCAAGATTTCATTCTTTTTTATGGCTGAGCAGTATTCCATTGTGTGTGTGTGTGTGTGTGTGTGTGTGTGTGTGTATCACATCTTCTTTATCCATTTTTATCCATTCATCTATTGATGGGCACTTAGGTTGTCTTTATATCTTTTTTTTTTTTGGTGGTACGCGGGCCTCTCACTGTTGTGGCCTCTCCCGTTGCGGAGCACAGGCTCCGGACGCGCAGGCTCAGCGGCCATGGCTCACGGGCCCAGCCGCTCCGCGGCATGTGGGATCTTCCCGGACCGGGGCACGAACACGTGTCCCCTGCATCGGCAGGTGGACTCTCGACCACTGCGCCACCAGGGAAGCCCTGTCTTTATATCTTGACTATTATAAATAATGCTGCTGTGAACATTGAGGTAGATGTATCTTTTCGAATTAGTGGGTTTTTTTAAAAATAAATTTATTTATTTATTTTTGGTTGCGTTGGGTCTTTGTTGCTGCACGCGGGCTTTCTCTAGCTGTGGCGAGCGGGGGCTACTCTTCGGTGTGGTGTGCTGGCCTCTCATTGCAGTGTCCTCTCTTGGTGCGGAGCACAGGCTCTAGGCATGCGGGCTTCAGTAGTTGTGGCACGTGGGCTCAGTAGCTGTGGCTCACGGGCCCAGTTGTTCCGCGGCATGTGGGAATCTTCCCGGACCAGGGCTCGAACCCGTGACCCCTGCACTGGCAGGCTGATTCCCAACCACTGCACCATCAGGGAAGCCCCTTGATTTAGTGATCTTCGGGTAAATACCCAGGAGTGGGATTGCTGGATCATATGGTAGTTCTCTTTTTAGTTTTTTGAGGACCCTCCATACTGTTTTCCATAGTGGCTGCACCAATTTACATTCTCACCAACAGTGCATGAGGCTTCCCTTTTCCCTAAAATTCCTCTCCAACACTTGTTATTTTCTGTCATTTGGAGAATAGCCATTCTGACAGGTGTGAGGTGGTATCTCATTTTGACTTTGATTTGCATTTCCACCTGTTAGGTTTTTATATAAAAATTCCAGTTGTACCACGAACTGGGTGTGTGACCTTGAGCAAGTTACTTAACCTCTCTGTGCCTCAATTTCTGCACCAGTAAGTGGAACAACAACAGTACCTACCATGCGGGGCTGTTATAAGGTCTGTATTAATTTCCTGGGGCCACGGTTACAAAGTACCACAGGCTGGGCGGCTTAAACAAAAACATATATTAGCTCACAGTTCTGGAAGCCAGAAGTCTGAGATCAAGGTATCAGCAGAGTTGATGTCTCCTGGGCCTCTCTCCTTGGCTTGCAGACAGCTGTTTTCTCCCCCTGTCCTCACATGGTCATCCCTCTGTGCCTGTCTGTGTTCTAATCCCCTCCTCTTTTTTTTTTTGGCTGCGTTGGGTCTTCGTTGCTGCACGCAGACTTTTCTCTCCTTGCGGCCAGTGGGTGCTACTCTTCCTTGCGGTGCGCAGTCTTCTCATTGCGGTGGCTTCTCTTGTTGTGGAGCATGGGCACAGGCTCAGTAGCTGTGGCACACTGGCTCTAGAGTTCAGGCTCAGTTGTTGCGGCACACAGGCTTAGATGCTCCGCGGCATGTAGGATCTTCCCAGACCAGGGCTCGAACCGGTGTCCCCTGCATTGGCAGGCGGATTCTTAACCCCTGCGCCACCAGGGAAGTCCCTAATCCCCTCCTCTTATAAGGATACCAGTCATATTGGAGTAGGGCCTACCCCAATGACCTCATTTAATTTTAATCACCTCTTTAAATACCCGACCTCCACAAACAGTCACAGTCTGAGGTACTGGGAGTTAGGACCTCATCATATGAATTTGGTGGGGACACAATTCAGCCCATCATAAGGACTAAGTGAGGTAATGAAGGGCTTTGTACCTGGCACATAGTAAGGGCTATATTCCTTAAATAAAAAATAAGATTTTCTGGGGGCTGCCCTGGTGGCACAGTGGTTGAGAGTCCGCCTGCTGATGCAGGGGACATGGGTTCGTGCCCCGGTCCAGGAAGATCCCACATGCCGCGGAGCGGTTGGGCCCGTGAGCCATGGTCGCTGAGCCTCCGCGTCTGGAGCCTGTGCTCCGCAACGGGAGAGGCCACAGCAGTGAGAGGCCCGCGTACCGCAAAAAAAAAAAAAAAAAAAAAAGATTTTCTGGAAGAGTATAAGTAACTTCAGTGTTACCTCTGGGGGGAGGACTGGGGCTGGGGCACCCTTTGACTTTATACTCTAGGTATTTATTCTCTTAATTCTTTTTTTTTAATATTTATTTATTTATTTGGCTGCGCCGGGTCTTAGTTGCCGCACACGGGATCTTTAGTTGTGGCATGCAGGATCTAGTTCCCTGACCAGGGATCCAATCCGGCCCCTGCATTGGGAGTAAGGAGTCTTAACTGCTGGACCACCAGGGAAGTCCCTATTCTCTTAATTCTTTTTTTTTTTTTAATAAATTTATTTATTTATTTACTTTTTGTGGTACGTGGGCCTCTCACTGTTGTGGCCTCTCCCGTTGCAGAGCACAGGCTCCGGACGCGCAGGCTCAGCGGTCATGGCTCACGGGCCCAGCTGCTCCGCGGCATGCGGGATCTTCCCGGACCGGGGCACGAACCCGTGTCCCCTGCATTGACAGGCGGACTCTCAACCACTGCACCACCAGGGAAGCCCTTATTTATTTTTTCTTGACTGCATTGGGTTTTCTTTGCTGTGTGTGGGCTTTCTCTAGTTGCGGTGAGTGTGGACTACTCTTCGTTGCAGTGCGCGGGCTTCCCATTGTGGTGGCTTCTCTTGTTGCAGAGCACAGGCTGTAGGCGCGAGGGCTTCAGTAGTTGTGGCTCGTGGGCTCTAGAGTGCAGGCTCAGTAGTTGTGGCACACTGGCTTAGTTGTTCTGCGGCATGTGGGATCTTCCCGGACTAGGGCTTGAACCCGTGTCCCCTGCATTGGCAGGCAGATTCTTAAGCACTGTGCCACCAGGGAAGTCCCTCTCTTAATTCTTAAAGTAACAATAATGATAGTAATAGTAAACCTTTCAGAGCAGCTTGCCCAGTTCCAGGTTCCTGGAAGGTGGGTTTCCCTTCCCCTTCTGGGGGTCAGGCCTGGACTGGGGGGAGGGGCAGGGAGAGGAGAGCAATTTCTCTTCCCCCCATCTCCTCACGGAGAATCAGCCTCCTCCTGGTTAAGTTCAGGGGCCCCACTAAAGGGCTGGGGCTTCAGGCCAAATGCTCAGCCCCAGCCTACCCTTCCCAGGCCTGAGCCCCTTCTCCAGGCCTCCTTCTGCCTGGGGAGACCCCATCTGTTCCCTTCTCCTTTCGCTGCTCCGGAGGTCTCAGAGCCCCTCCCCCATCTGACAGTCTTGAGGCCCAGGGAACCAGCTGTCCGTCGCTCAAATGAGGGAAACTGAGGCCAGAGGGTCCCCAGGAAGTCCAGAGTGGCGGGGGTCCCTTTGTAGCCTCACCTACCTTACACTTCAGTGTGAGCTATGAGCCCCAAGGTCACTGGAGGTCACCTCTCATACTTCTCAATTCTGGAAGAGGCCCTGTAGGAAGCAGGGCCCAGCCAGGTCTGGGATATCCTCCACTGAGGGCTCCCCAGAAATGAACAGGGGAGGAGCCTGAGCTGGGGAGGGCAGGGGGCTTGAAGTGTCCTGTGGAGATGCACCTAGGAAGTTCAGAGGCTTCCCCCCACCAGGGGGGACCACCTGTGTCCTGCTGGGGCTGGAGCCCCCAGCAGGGCTTGGGGTCCCACCCCAAGACGGACCTAAAGGACCAACCTGTGGAGATCCCAGTTTACTCTGGCCAGGTTACATCCTGGGGACCGCAGCTGCCCCATCTGCCCGGCCTTCGGCAGTCCTGCCCCTAACAGGGAAAAGAGCCACGGAAGGGAAGAAGGGCTGCCTCTCCTTCCTTTTTTCTTCCTTACAAGTTTAATTGAATGTTTTTCCTTCTGACATGATCTTTTAGGCTCACAATTAACCCCAACGAGTAGCTTGGAGCACTGGCTGCAGCTGCCCAGACTCACTGGGCATTTCTCTAGGCCTTGATGTCCCCATCTGAGCAATGGCAGCCTGGACTCTTGCTGGCCCTCCATGGCAGGCTTGGGGGGAACCCAGCCTCAGAACTGTGGGGCCCACTGGCCCCTGACCCAGCTGGAGGTGAGAGGAGCTGCAGTCAGGGTCTGGGAAAACTGAGGGGAACGGAGTCCCCAGGCACAGTGGTTGGAAGCCTGTGGGCTGAGTCAATGCAGGCTGGTGAGCAAACCGTAAGCTCTTTGTTCCTGTGGCTGGTCCGTGTGCCTGTGCCTGCGTCCACGTATGTCTCTATGTGCATGCGTGTTGTGTGTGCACTGGGCTCCTGTACATGCCTGTGTTCCTGTGTGCACTCACCCATGCATGTACACAAGCCCGTGTGCGTGTGTGCAGGATCACACAGTGACCCTTGTGAACTGGGAATCGCTGAGGAAGAACCGCATCCTTTGCTCTGGAATCTGCGCCCTGGGGGCCCCAGAGCCAATTCTGACGGGGGGGGGGGGCACCTTTCGATCAGGACACGGGGAGTCCCGGTGCGTGCGCAGGAGTGAATCTGGTGGTCCCCACGGTGCTCCATTTGCGCCCCCGGGAGTGTTTGCCGCCTTCCGGTAACGCCTGTCGCCTCCACGTGGGCCTAGAGACAATGGCCTCACTCAAATCCACTCTTCATCCGGGACCCAACCAGGCCCCGCCCCAAGGTTCCTCCCACCTGACCTTTGCTCGTGCGGTTCCCTTGCCCTGGTTGCCTTTCCTGTCCCTAGTATTGGGTTAGGCCCCCCTCCTCCCTAGGTGTGATCACCTCCCCCACCAGCCTTTGCGCCTCATTCGCGGGGTGTGTGTGGGGCGGGGGAATAAGCCCCTGTAACGCGCAGCCACTTGCTCTGCGCCCATTTTTGCAGAACGCGTGGAATTCAGAATCAGTGCCTGGGCCTGGCTGGGAGGATGCGGGGAGGGGTGCCTGCATCATTCCAGGACAGGTCATTCCTGCTCCTGGGCAGGCGCCCACCCCGGGCACCGCAGGGAACCACCTCGCTCAACCTCGCTCAACTGCCCAACTGGGGACCCCTCCCTGAGCCCCTTCCAGTGCATCCCCATCCCTGCAGTCTGGAGGAGCTTGGCTCCGGAGGACTCATCTGTTCCCTTCCACGTCACTGAGACTTTTCTGGTTTCCAGCCTGGCTTTAACAGTGGTGGAGGGTTGGCCGCCTGGACCCCGCTGAGAGCCCGACGTCCCTTTGTAGCCGCCATCTGTGCTTGTCAATCTCGAGACTCCCGCCCCCAGGGACCACCAATCACAGCGCAGGCATCCCAGTTTCGTCATCAGCAGCCAATCAGCGCTTCTGCTGACAGCTCAGGCCCCTCTGGTCCCGCTGCACCCGCAAGACGGCCACACGCCCACGTCCATCTTCAATCACCGCCTACTTACTGGACACCCATGGGGCACCCCGTTCCACCCTCAAAGCTCTGCCTCGCTACTCTGAACCTCAGTCTCCTCCTCTGTAAGATGGGAACAGGTATGCTCTGGGTAACATGATACTGCATAGAAGGGCCCAACCCAGCGTCTGCCTCTCTGGAGTCCCTGCAGGGCTGACCACCTGGAGGTCTGCCAGGGGCCGCGACCACAGGGTGGGCTCAGGACCCAGGTCCCCCCTCGAGGTTGGAAACTTCCTCAGCTTCTTATCTGCCAAATAAGAGAAGTGCCTCCCCTCCTCCCCAAGCTGGGCCTAGGGGTCCTGTTCTCATGAAGGCGTCCTCCCTGGACTCCAAGCTTAGCTCATCCAGCCGACTTCTCCCAGGGCCTGTGCCCACCTCTACCCGGGCCTGTCCTCCAAGGGCGCCCAGACAGCACATCCAGGTCCCAAGGGGCCCAAGCCTGCTGTGTTGGCGTGTGGATGGATGCACACGAGGCCCCTTGCAGTATGGAAAGGGGGCACCCAGGCCCCGCACCTCCAAGCTCGTCAAGGCACACGTGCCAAGGCAGGAGGAAGTCCGCTCTGCTGGTTTGTGTGGGCCTGACCTCTAACCCGGAAACCTGCAGCAGGAGGGTTCCCAGGCCCACCCCTGCCACCTGCCTTCACCCCCAACACACACACACACCAACCCTAGGGGTGCAGACTTGCGTTAACTTTATTTTGCTCTTTCCAGTCTGAAGCTACTATCATGGGCATTTAGAGTTATACAAATGACACTTACAAAAAATAAAAGACCAAGACACCCAGAGTGAGATGCATGGTGGACACTAACCAGAGGGGAAGGGAACTGGCAGGGGCGGGGCTAGGAGCCAGGGACCAGGGGGCTTCCATGGGGCTCCCGGCTGAGGGCGACGCCCAGCTTCATCCTGCCGAGACCCGGGAGTCCAGTCAGAAGAGGAGCACCGATCACACCAGGGGCCCTGGCTGAGGCGGTGAAGGGCCCAGCACCACCAGGTGGGGACACAGGCCTGGGGCCCAGGCACATGGGAGGGAAGGGGCCGGTGAGAGCCCCCTGGGAAGGTGGAGGCAGGTTCTGGATTCAGGGAGGCACCCCACCTACCCCACCACTAGTGGGTGGAGGGCACTGAGGCCCGGAGATGCTGTCTCAAGACTACCCCCCCACCAAGACCCCTTGAAGACCACCCATGGCTACAACCAGGCTTGCCTGGGGCTCCTCCAGCAATAACATTTCACTGAAAAAAAAAAGTTACTGACTTGGTCATTTTCTCCTTCCAGTCAGGCCAGAGTGAAAGAAAAGAGACAGGAGCAGGACCCCCGGACCACAGCAGGATGTGTGTGCAGTGGCCAGGCCCGGGCGGCCACCAAACCAAACCTGCTCCACTCACAGGGGCCTGGAGCCAGCCCCGTCCTGTCCACCAGCTGTCCTCCTGACAACACAGGGATGGCGCCCCAGGGGGGCCACCAACAGGCCTGGGGCAAGAGCTTGGCTCCCGGGAAATGGGGGAGGGGGAGGTTCAGGAGGGGACAGGAGATTCCAGTTACACCCCGCCACTCCCAGGAGCTGAGCTCGGGAAGGCCTCCCAGCCCCCCACTCCTCCTCGGCCTCTTCGGGGAAATAAGGCTCAGAGTTGTCTGAGGTCAGAAGAAAGAAGTTCCAGCCTCGCCCAGGGCAGAGAAGAGAGAGCAGAGGGATGTGAAGTCCCTCCAAGGACCAGGTCACAGCCTCTGGCCTGCCCAGGGGAGGCCACGTGGGACAACAGGTGAGGGCACCATTTGCTCTGGGTTTCCAGTTTGAAAGGCAAGGGGCTCGCCACCCACAGCAGAGCCCACCTGGAGGAGAGAGTTAGCAGGGCGGGTTGGGCAGGGTGGGGAGGGGGATGCCAGCGGCGGGGCCCTAGTACTCCCACAGCGTGGTGGGGTCGATAGTGTCAGCGCAGGCCTTTAGGACCCCCGCGTGGTCCCCCTTCAGGTAATGCCCGCCCACCTTGATGGCCACCTTGTTGTAGTCACAGAACTCGAAGAAGAAGTCCACAGGGCTGTCGCTGCTGCTGGTGACGGAGGAGTCGTTGCCCACCATCCAGTACTTGCCTGTGGAGTCTGGAGCAGGGGCAAGGGGAGGCCCCGTCAGGCCCTGCCTGGGCTCTGCTCCCCACCCTCCAGTCACGGCTTCCAGAATGGGGGTGGGGTCTGTTACATCCACCCAAGCCTCGGGCCCATGCTGGACTGGAGTCCCTTCCCCCGCCTCCCACCAGAATTTTGGTCCCATAACTCGTGTGTGACCCCTCCCCCGCCCAGCCTTTCCAGAATCCCGTCTCCCTCTCTAGCTCTATCTGGGGTGGGCCGGACATCTCCCTCCTGTACAGACAAGAGGGGAAGGGGCTACCCGCCCCCAGCCTAGAGCCTCTGGTGTCCAGATGGGGCCTGGCCCAGGCCACATCACAGGGTGGCCAAGCCGAGCCCCAAAGCCAGGCTCAAGTGGGGCAAGGGTTTGCTCTCTGTGTCCAACATCGGCCCCCTGAGCCCAGGGGGCCCCACCCGGCACTGCCCACAGGAGAACCTGCCTTTGATGTTGTAGGCGCCGTCTCTGAACTCCAGCTGGAAGACGTCGTAGTTGGAGCGGTTGGCGTCCAGGGTGCCTGTGACCTTGCGGCAGCCGATGAAGCCGTGCTCCCCACGGAACACGATGATGGGGCGGTTGATCAGCTTCATGAGGAAGAGCTCCGAGTCCCCTGTCCCAGGAGGTGGAAGAGAAGTGAGCCTCGTGGGGTTGGGCGTGGACACCCAGGGTGTGGCTCAGAGAGGGAGAGCGGGAGTCTGGGGTCACACAGCATGCCAGCCCTAGGGTGAGGCAGGGTGGTGCCAGTCTGGGAGGATGCCCAGCACAGGGCAGGCTTCGGGTGGGGTTCGTAAGTGACCATGGCATACAGTTAGACCCTCCAGGGAACAAGGGCTTGAGGTACGCCCCCAGGTGGCTACCTGCTGTCTCCACCGAGGCAGCCAGCTGGCCGTTCTTCTTGGCTGTCACAAACTTGCCATTGGACGCGCGCAGTATGATCCTCCGATCACGCCACTCAATGTCAAAGTAGCAGCTGGCATCCCTGGGGGTGGCGGGACAGGGTCAGGCGCGCCCCACAGGAAGGCCAGACTGGGCGAGCGCGGGCAGTGACAGGCGGGCAGCGGGGCACTCACTTGGTGGAGGCAGTGGACTGCACACCCCCGGTGGCCGTCAGCGTCCAGTACTTGCCCGAGTGGGTGCGGAAGGCGCACTTTTTGGTGTCGCGGTCGATCTCCAGCTGGAAAGTCTCTTGGTCGGTCTCTTCGTCCTGATTGGCTGACAGGTCCATACCTGCTGGGAGAGCCTCCAGCTAGTACAGGGACCCCCACGCCCCCCCAGTGCTGGCTGACCCTCAGCCCTGCCCGCACACACCAACACAGCAGGGGGCTGCTGAGACCCCACAGTGCGGCTCAGACCCCTCGGCCTTCACCTCAGAGGGCGGAACCCAGGATCCCAGGCAGGACAAGTCAAGGGCCAAGGCCAGCTAGGTCCATTTACACATCACATTCTCTGATTACAGAAGTAATACCTTCCAACAAACCAAATGCAAAAAGATATTGTTAAAAAAAAAAAAAGATATTGTAGAACCAACGGGGAGACTCTCAACATGGTCCAGGAGTAGAGAGCATGGATTAATTATTGTTAATCATGTTGTCATTAAGTAAGAAAATGGCCTTGTTTTTTAGAGATACACACAAACATTTTGAGATGAAATGCCCTGATGTCAGGGATTTGCATTAAATACAACCAGAAGCAATGAATAAAGGGACAGGGAGCTAGCGTGGCAGAATATTGCAGCTGGGAGAGTCGGTATATGGTAGTAGTTCACGATATCCTTCCTGCTTCTGTATACGTGTCAAGAGAGTCATAGCACACGTTCCCTTCAGGGAATTTAGAAAACTCATAAAAGCGAATTCACACACACCCCCACGCCCACCACACCCCCAGAACGCCACCGTGAACGGCGGGCGACCACACACTCCTAGCCTTTTCCCTGTGTGCTCACATATGCATTTTCTTGACCTTCAAGTGCATGCATGCTACAGACCTCGATTTGCAAATGATCTGCCTAACACCTTTACACGTTTCCATGTCCCTAAGTCGTCTGTGAAGGGGGTGGCTTCCGGGGTCTTGCTCCCACAAGCTGCAGCCATGTCGTTTTGCACATCCGTATGGACTCCTCCAGATAAAACCTGAAGTGGGATCTTTGGTCCCAACAAGTTCACATCCCCAAGCGCCATGGATCCTAAGGGCCTCAGCAGCAGGGTGAGTTGGGCCTTGAGGCCTTTATGAAGCCGGGATCAGTGGCGGGCGGCAGGTGTCCTTTTAGATGAGATGAGGCTGGCGGGTGGCAGAGGCTGGCGGGTGGCAGAGCCTGGGGTCTGAGCACCCCCAGGCCCTCCCCCAGGACCCATTCTTAGTTCTCCAGCCACCACCCAGAGGGCCTGAAAGGTGTCAGCCCCATGCTAACCGGGTCTCGTGTCCCATGTCAGCGCCACCCCATCACGAAGGAGAATGAGGCAGAGAGGTGGTGCCCTTGCCCAAGGTCACCCAGAGAGAAAGCTAGGGGTCCAGGGCTCTCGGGAGGAGAGATGGGCAAACTCAGGCCTCCTGCCACGCCCTCTCCCCCAACCCTCCCTCCCCTCTGTGGACTGGTGGATGTGGCCTCCACGGGTCACTCTGAAGCAGACCCTCACAACACTTGGGCTTGACCCTCCAGGCCCCCTGGGTCCCCTTAGCCACAGTGTCAGGGATCTGCTGACTACTGAGGCCCCGGGGGTAGAGGTGAGCTCGATCCCCCATCACGCCCCAGTGAAGCACGGGGCGAGGATCAGCAGGGGCCGGGCCTTCTGGGTGCCCAAGCCACCCAGAGGACGACCATCCTCAAGGCCACACCAGGAGCACAATGTGGGGCTGGGCTCCATCCCTGCTCAGACCTCGCCCAGCAGGCCTGCCCCCCCCCCCCGCCGCTGCTGCAGAGCTGCCACCCCCAGCCTGCCCAGCCACATGGTACCACCTGCCCAACACGTGGCAGGCCGGCTGACGGGAAGGAAAGAACAGACGAGGAGGAGCCCCACCGGGCACCCCTCAGCAGCAGAAAAGACAGACAGGGCTCCCCAGAAAGAGGGGCAAAGGGGGCAGGGAAGGGCCCCGAGTGGCAGTCAGATCTCTAGCACTGACCAGCCTACCTGACATAACAGAGGCTTGCCAGCGAACAAGGCGCTCGCCAGCCTGCCCGAGGACAAACACAGCAAGTGCAGGGGCTCCTTTTCAATGAGGCTTTGGTTCCTGAGAGCTTAGCCAGCCCTGCGCTCCTGCGGACAGCCCTGGGCTTGACTCCTCCCAGCAATTCCACAGAGTTATTTCCAGGAACAAAGGGAGGCTCTGCAGGGGCGGGTACCTCCTCAGGGCCACACGACCACCACCACCTGCTCAGCCACTCAGACCCCGTCCCGCCTGGGTGTGTCCAGTCCTGGAACTGGTTTGATAAACAGGCCTAGGCCAGCCCGCAAGGTATGCAAAGCCGGGGCCAGGTGCCCTTGAGTGCCTCCCCCCACGCAGCCTCAGTTTCCCTCTCTGCCTGTCAAAAGGGCCCGGTCTGAGATGGAAAGGATTTAGCAGCCCCGTGCCAAGCAGACACCAGGTCTTCCGCCCGCGACAGGAAGGGGTGGGAAGAGTATCCCCTCCCCATTCCAGTGGGGTAACTCCTGGCTCCAAGGCCCTGCCCAGATGGGAAAGGCCCCACTTGGAGTGGGGCCTTGGAGTCTCTAATTAGAGCTCGGTTACTATGGGAACAGGGTTTTCTTCGGGATTTTTCTTTTCATCAACAGCAGCACAAAAAACCTGAGTCACAGGCCCACAGGAGCCCTGAGGAGGCAGGAGATGCGGGGGCTCAACAGAGCCCATGGGCACATCCCCCCGACCCGCTCCAGAGAGCACAACTGAGATGCCGGGCCCCGGCGTGTCCCCCCACATCGTGGCTTTCCCCACCTCGAGCCTCTGAGCCATCCTGTACAGTGGCTTGGAGGGAGCACCCCCTCCCTGCCAACACACTTCATGATCCCCATCCCCCTCAGCCTTAGCAGTCCACATATTCCCCTGGCTTGTTCAAATCAGGCACTCTCCACCACCCCCATTCAGTTTAAGGGAGGGGGCCCAGAAGCATCTGTGGCCTCACCTCACCTCCCCTCTTCCCAGTCAGCTCTTGCCACTACCTGACCACTTTAAATCCCTACTCCGTCCTTACACAAGCTGAAATGCCCTGCCTCATCAGGAGAACTCTTACACATCCTGCAAAGCCCAGCTTGACCAGCCCTTTCTCAGCCAGCCAGCCTCACCTTTGAGCGGCTGGGACTGGGCACTTCCTGAGCATGGAGTCCCCAGGGCACAGCTGGCCAGATGCAAAGAGGCTGTGAGACCAGGTGGGAAATGGGGTGAGGCTCTGCCCAGGGTCTGGCTGGAGCCCAGGGCAGGTGAGGCTCCAAAGTAGCATGAGTACTGCTCACTCAGTGGCCCTGCCATCCTCCATCCCTGCCCAAGCCACGTCCCCACCTGTGTGGTCACAGCTACAGCACTTCCCAGGAGCTGGGGTAGACACGTGCCATCTGCCTGGTCACATCAGCTCTTGGGACCCCCACTCCCTGTGGCCGATCCTGCCTCTAATGTAGGCTGTGATGGCCTCCTCCCAGAAATACAGTCTGGCCGAAAAGAATGTGCCCAGGGCAGCCCTGGGCGAGCCCTTTACAAATGGGGAAACTGAGGCCAGAGAGCAGGCTGCAGCTTCAGCAGGGAGCACCCCACCCCCACCAGGCCCTGCCTGTGCAGGCCTACGGGGATGATGATTCACTTCCCCCAGCCAGCTAAACCCAGGATGCTCCTCCTTCCTGGCTGGCGTTTCCCAACATGTGTCGGAAGCACAGCTGAAGCCTCCTTGCCACGCAGGCCTGTCCAAAATGGCCTCTGCAGACACACACCCCCAAGCCCATGCCGGCTCCAGGTCCTCTGGTCATCCTCCACCCCACAAAGAAGACCTGAGGTCAGCCAACATCAGAACGAGATGAGGACCCCAAAATCTGAGGCCAATGTAGCTCCAATCTTTGCTCCCAAATCTCCCTTCCCTTTAAACGCACAGATGAGCCAGCAGCTCTCCTGGTGCAATTTCCGTCTCCTCCTGCCCCATCAGCTTGAATCACACTATGACGCCACCAACGAGCTTTACTAGAAAGGAAAGGGCACCTGCCCAGGCTCACCAGTGCCTGCCAGAAACACCCCCAGGATCTCTCTGCTCCTTTCTGGCGCCAAGGGCTAGGGCCAGGGCCACACGTTCCTGCCACACCTTCCCCAGGGCAGGTGCTAGATGCAGCCCAGCAAGCATGGAGCATGCCTGCATTGATGAACACCCAACCTAGGTCCTGTGGCCCTGCCGGCTGTTCCAGTCCCATCTACCAACCTCACAAGCTTCTGTTCAGCCACCCTGGGCTTTCTGCTCCTTCCTGCCTCGGGGCCTTTGCACAAGCTGTTCCCTGTACCTGCAACACTGTTCCACACACCTGATACATGCTACCTTCTATTCATCCTCAGGTCAGGTCAAGTGTCCTCCTCAGAAAGGGACCTCCCCCATCTAATCTGGGACCCTCATGTACTTCCTGGACCCCCAGACCTTTGCTTGACACCTCTGGGATGTTCCTCATGTCCCAACGAGAACATTGGGCCCAGCAGGGAAGGATCCAGGAGATGCCCATGTGCTCACCACTCAGGCCTCAGCATGTCTCACTTGATAGGGGCTCAGTGTTTGCTGAATAGGTGGGGATTCCTGCCCCACCTCGTACTGTGTGAGACTGGAAAGGGGAGGACCTGTGCCCCAGAGGTTGGGAGGCATCAGGGGGTCCAGATAAGAGCTCGTTCTGGAGCCAAACCCAGTTCTTCATGCTGCTTAC
This sequence comes from Pseudorca crassidens, assembly GCF_039906515.1. NCBI lineage: Eukaryota > Metazoa > Chordata > Mammalia > Artiodactyla > Delphinidae > Pseudorca > Pseudorca crassidens. The sequence goes on along the minus strand of NC_090310.1, from coordinate 3,952,385 downwards.
TTGCTGTGTGATCTTGGGCACATGGCTGCTCCTCTCTGGGCCTAAACCTGCCCATCTGCAGGATGGAGGAAACACCACCCACTTCAATCAGCACACTCAGGTAGGAAACTGCCACCGGCCTGCAACCTCCTTGGCAGAGCCGGGTCAGGAGGGTGGCCGTCAGAAGGAAGGGGAGGGGGGGCTGGGCAATGACTGGGCTCCCATCCAGCTATCTCCAGAGTCTGGGGTCCAACTTCCCGGCTGGGGGAGCCAGACACCCACAGGTTCCCCCAAAGGAGGGGCGAGGGCGCCAGAAGGAAGAGAAGCCGCCTACGGGGAGAATCTAAGAAGGGGAAGAGGAGGGTTCACTTCTGGCGCGCAGGCCAGTAGGAAATCGCCAAGCCAGCGGGAGGCCCCGGGAGAGGACGCATCGAGTTGCAGCCAGTTGTTCCAGGCGGGAGTCTTGGGGGTGGGTTCAACCGAGGGTAGGGGGGGCTTCCCGAGGGTGCCGGGCTGGGGTCTCCGGGCTCAGGCTGAGACCGCTCTCTGGCTCCCGCAGAGCAGAGGGTACCGGCCAGGAGACGCGCGCGGGCGCGGGGCGGGGTGCCTGGCGGGGCGCCATCCACGCCACGCCGTCCCGGGGCTGGGGCGCGAGCAGAGAGGCCGCCTTCTGGGGTGGCTTCGGACGGGGCACTGGGCCTAGGGGCGGCGCGGGGGGTCCTCAGCAGGGGGGAACCCGCAGAAAGTCGATTCCTTCCCCCGCCCGGCCGCATCTGGTTTTCCCATCTGCAGAGACGGAGCAGGACAAAGGGGGCGAGGGAGGGCCTTGTCGACGAGCCCGCCCCCCTGCTCACAAAGGCCGCGGCCTCGAGCGCGGGGCGGACGCGGGAGGAGGGGCTGGGGGGGGAAGGGCAGACACTCTGGGCACCCCCCCTCCAGCAGAGGCCAACCCCTCCCAGCAGCCAGCGGAGGTGGAGAAAGGCCCGGAGGGAGGGGAGGTGGAAGCGCACCCTGCGGAGATCAAAGGCTACCCCCATCCCGCCCGCGAAAGGCGGCCTTCATGGAGCGGGGGCGCGCCCCGCGCCTGTTGCGACCCCTAGTCTCCCTGGAGCCAAAGGCCCACTGCCGGGGGGAGGGGCACGAGGAAACAGGCGAGGGGCGTCCCCTCCCCACGGGCTAGGCCCACGGATGCGAGGGAGGGATCTGCGCGCGTAGGGAGGACCCAGATCAGGCCGAGGGTTCGGAGGGTGGCACAAGGGGCGGCGTCTAATCGCGGCCTAGGAGCCCCAACCTCAAGGCGGAGTGGGGGTTATGCAGCGGCACCCAAGGATGGGCAAAGCCCCACCCCTCGCCTTTTCCTGGGGATCGGAGCGCAGGTCCCGCGGCGGGGTGGGGTGGCCCGCGCGCCCAGCGGGGGCGCACCGGGCGTCGCTCAGGATTGCAGCGGCGCCGCGGGCGAGAAAGGGCGGGAGGCTGCGGGGACTGGGGTGGGGTTCGCTTTGTGCATGGCCCAGAGAGGCGGGGGACGGCGTCCCCACTCACCCTGGCGCGTGGACACGTTCCTCTCGTTGGCCGCCTGCAGCACGACCTGGGCGCAGCTCTGTTCCAGGGCGAAGAGCTCGTCCTTGCCCACCTTGGTGGCCTTGCCCGCCTTGAGCGTGCCGCTGGGCCCCGACGGCGCCAGGTAGCGGCCTTCGCAGTCGCGGAAGGCCACCTTGCCGGAGCGGAACTCGAGCGTGTAGCCGGTGGCGGGCTCGGGGTGCGCCACTAGGCGCCCGTCGTGGCGCAGGAAGCGGTGGTCGGCCGTCTGCAAGCTGTAGCGCTGGTCCTGGAAGGCCAGCGTGATGAGCGAGTCGACGCCCCAGGGCACGTCGCGGTCCACTGCGATCTCGTCGGCCGGCCGCGCGCTCAGGTGCGCGTAGCGCTTGCGGGCCAGGCTGTAGATGGTGACCTGGGGGTGCATGGCGATGTGCACGCTCCACTTCTCGGCCGGCGACACGGTCTGAGCGAAGCACGACAGGCGGTCCTCGGTGCCGCCAAAGTAGCGCCGGTGCGCCTCAGACTGCAGCGACCAGCGGCCGTCGTCGTGCGCCACGATGAGAAAGCGGCAGTCGGCACTGGGCACCTCGTGTTCGCAGGTCACGTTGCCATCCTTGTCCGCCGCCAGGTAGCGGCCCAGGTGGCTGCGCAGGCACACGGCTGCGCTGCCCGCCTCGTCGGGCGGCTGTTCCAGCGTCCAGATCTGCTTCTTCTTCAGGCTGCTGGCCGACGCATTCACCTTGAACCCGAACGTCTCGGCCGTCAGGTACTTGTTGCTGCAGTTAATGAGACCGAACTGGATCTGCAGGGCCTCGGCCGTGCCGTTGGCGGTCATGGTGGCGGCGGGCGGGAGGCCGGCGCGGCCCGGGAGGTCGGTGGCGGGTCCCAGCGGCGGCGCCCTGCTCCTTTGTTCAGTTGCCGCGGCCGTGCGCTCACCCTCAGCAGCGCTTTACAAAGCCGGCCCGTGGCGCCCGAGCCTCTTTATAGGCGGGGTGACGTCAGCGTCGCGAGGTCCCGCCCCCGCCCCGCCCCGGGGCTCGCCGAGGAGGGGGCACCGGGGCCCAGGGAGCGAGCTGAGTCGCGCAGGGTCCCGGAGGGGCGCGGGTGGGGGCAGGGCTCGCCGCGTTCCCTGCTCGGCCGGCCTCTGCAGTCCCCCCTCTTCGGGCCGCCGCCCCCTCCCCGCCAATGCCAAGGCCTCGCTCTCGCAGCACCTCAGCCTGAGGACTCACCCAGAGCACGGGACCCCTCGGAGGCCCCGCACCCCAAGCCCAGCCGGGAGGAAGGCCGAGCCAGGTTTGAGGTTGTGATAGAGACCGCAAGACCACAGAGCACATCAGTACTAGGGCGGAGCGGCCTGGAGGCTCCTCAGAGGAGGTGGCTTTAGAGCAGAGCCTTGAAGGAGCTGAGAGGGGACCCTCCAAGGGCCTGTGGGCAGAAGAGTGGGGGGCAGGCCAGGAGCTGGGGAGGGGCCTGCAGACCCCAACTCACCCAACCCAGGCCTTGCAGCCTCCAGAGCGGGGGCTGGGGTTCCCCGAGGCTTCCCTCCCAGGACACTGCCCTGAAAGCCACCCAGACCCTTCCCTGTGGCCCAGGCACCCAGCCGGGCTGGCCCAAATAGGTCTCCGTGGTAGTGGCTGAGACAAGTGGCAGTGTGTCCACTCTGAGGATGCAGAAGCCACAGGGTTCTGGTGAGGTTCTCCAGGCATAGAGTGAGCAGCGTGCCCTTTTACTGAGCAGGTCAGAGACGTGCTCCCGCTCAGGCAGTACAGCCCCGAGGGGTGGAACCCAGGAGCCAGCGTGCCTCCCACTTGATACCCACCCCCAGGTCCCCACTGCATTGGACGCAGAGCCTGGCACACAGGAAGGGGCGACGCTGGCTACAGCCCTCCTTTAGGACCTCAGCTCTCCATCCTGCTCCGTCAACGTGGATATTCCCTACAGATGCCCACCCCTGCCCCTGTAGAGGAACACTTCCCTTTTCTGAGCATCTCCAAAGGCCAAGACTTTTGCTGGGACATTCCCCACATGCCAAGCAGGCCCCTGGAATGCCAGCATGACCACAGGCTGCCCACAAGGTCTCGAGGCCAAAGGCAGAGGGCATTGAACTAGCTCCTGGGCTGGTTGGTCTGTGCCTGTGGCTCCCCCCAGGCAACCTCCTCCAGGGATTTTTATCTTTCAGGGTAATTTTGTGTTACTTTCCCATCATTTGGGTCAAATGGGTTTACTGGCAGGTCCTTGAGCCCCAGGCAGGCACTGCCCACAGCATCCCCTCCCACAAAGCTCAGCTCTGGAGAGATGAGAAATCAAGTGTCTCTTTTTGAGGTCATCTAATAGACTTGAAACCCAGGGTCTCGCTGGCTGTGTGACTGTAGGCAAGTCACTTAAACCTCTCTGAGCCTGTTTCACCTTTTGTAGAAGAAATTCAAATCCCCCATCTCAGGGTTGTCTGAGAGTCCCTGAGGGCATGGAGCTCAGCAGACACGGTCCCTGGCCACCCTCAGAACCCATTCCAGTCCCCAGAAAGCCCTCGTAAGGGAGACCCCAACCCTCTGGCCAACTACCAAGGCTCAGAGGAGAGGGAGCTGAATAACTGAAGGTTGGGGGCGGGGTCCATGCTGGCAGCAGGACTGGAGTCTGCTGAGACGTGCCTGCTGGGATGGGGGCTGGATGGCATCTCCCTCCTGGCTCTGCAGCTCCCCATTCTGACCCGAGCGAGTCCCCCTCCTACAACTTAGCAGCATGGAGGCCAGGAAGGAGGCTGGGGTTGGGGGCTCCTGCCTCTCAGTCAGGCCAGGAGTGGGAGCAGGTCCAGGCCTTCCCAGGTGATGCTTTTGGCAGAAAGACTGGTGAGCCCGGCTGGGTATGGTGGCAGCCAGGGTTCCTGCATCGGGCTTCCTGGACTCAAATGCACATCCCTGGTTCGTGGTTTTCCCATCTCTAAAAAGGGCATAATGATAGCACCTGCCGCAGGAGAGAAGCTGAGAGGACAGAAGGCGCTGTGAACGGGACTGAGGGGGCTCCCGGGACGTGGCATTCGGTTTTCAAACCAGGAAGGTCTTGGGCAAACGGAGACAAGTTGGTGACTCCACACATCAGGCACCTAAAAAACAGTGCCTGGCACGTGGTCAGTGCTCATAAATGCCAGCTGGTCCTGGGAACTGTCCTGGGGATGGGCCAGACTCCCTCCAGCCCCCAGGGTCACCAGGAATCCCCAGGACCCTAGTCCCGTAGTCAGAGCGATGGTGAAGTACAAAGCTTTAGGATCAGTCGGCCGGGAGCGTGAGCCTTGTGCCAGTTTGCTGAATAAATTAAAATCAAATGGAGCAGTGTGGGGGAGGGCACATAGAAAGGGGACCTTGGATTTCCCTACAGACGAGGGCAGTCCAGGTCGAGTGAACAACATAGAGCCTGAAGTGTTGGGGAAAATCAGGTTAGTCCTGAGACTGGGGGCAAGGGGTGGTGTAGGGGTGAGTATATGAAGAGCTGAGGTTCGTTTCAATAGGTGTGGAGCTAAATTAGTATATTTAATTTTTTTCTGAACAGACAATATATTCACATGGTTCAAATCTCCCAAACCCTAAAAAGGCTTTTGTCCTCCCCCTCCCCCCATTCCCACCCACTACCTCCATACCTGCTGTTAGATTGTCTCCCTTTCCATGAACTTCAAAGACAAGCAAACCTGCATCTGTATTCTTGTAAATCCCTACATCTTTAAACAGTATTTTCAATCCTGCTTTCTTACTTGCATCTGAACCCAGTCTCTGCTTCAGTACCCGAGTGCCTTCCTTGTTTTCTTTCACAGCTGTGTAATGTTCCACTGCATGAATGTGCCATTTATTTAACTGCTGCCATGTGGATGGACACTTGGGTTGTTGCTATTGATGCCCTGCTTTGGCCAGAACCTCCTCCCAAGAGGGATGCCCTCCACCACAAACCAACATGTGTTCATGTTTCTCTTTACCCAGCAGGCAACTTCTAAAAAATTAAGGCTGTCCAGTCTTGGCTTGAATGCCTCTGGTGATGGGGAGCTCACTCTGTCCTCTGTCCAAAGCCAATATGGGTGATACGTATTTGCCTTGTTCTAGCTTGGGGGGAGATTGGGGGGTGAGGGAGCCCTGGCTCACAGCAGCTGCTGGGAAAGAGGGGTCTCCTGAGTACAGGGAAAACTACCAGATGGCTGAGTCTCATGAGCATAGATCTTTGGATGAGGGCAGAGGGAAGCATCTCAGTTTTTTTTTAATTATTATTATGATTAATTATTGCCGAAAAGCCAATATAGGAACAAAATCTTAGGTCAGTTTGGCAAAAGAGCATTTTCAAAACTCCTTCCCTGCTCTGCACCCATGTTCCCGCCTCTTCCATTCCCCGAGTCTCAGTTACACTGGGCACTTCTGTGTCCAGTGCAGTCACATGGTCCTGTCTGCAGGCTCCACCTTGGGTCCCTCTGGGGAAGGACAGGAACACGGACGCTGTGTCCCTGGGCCCCACGGGAACCCAGGCGCCACCTGAGCTGCCCGGAACAAGGGCATGGCACGGGGAGAACGGAGGTGCTTGGCTGGGGCCAGGCCTGAGCCGCTCCCAGGCTGGCCGCCGGGCGCCCTCCTGCCTGGTCTGGGCAGGAAAATGAGGCCACCAGGAAGGGCTGCTCAGCTAGGCCTGAACCCAGTTCCCCGAGTGAGGATTCTGAGCCACAAAGACTCAGACTCCTCCCCCGTCCAGCAGGCTTGGAGAATTCCCTGTGCCCACCCACCACTGATGGTCAGGGGCTTCCTGAAATGACATCCTGGGATGCATCCCAGCACAAAAGCCAAGGAGCAGAAGCTGGAGTCAGTAGGCCTTGACTTGGCTCCTGGCTCTGACACACACTTGCCATGGGACCTTTGACAGGTTACTTCACCCTCAGTTTCCTCACCTGTCAAATGGAAATAATAATACATGCAGAGTTCCTCATGGACAACACAGAGGTAGGTATAAAAATGGCACAGTGTTTGTAAAAGCAGCAAACAAATGTCTTTACCTGTCAGAAACCCTCCCTAAAGGAACCTCCCTGGCGGGCCAGTGGTCAGGACTTGGCACTTTCACTGCTGAGGGCCCGGGTTTGATCCCTGGTCAGGGAACTAAGATCTCTCAAGCCATGAAAAAGAACTCCCTATGAAATGACATGATGCCTGGGTTTTGCCTTAAACCATTCCAGACAGGGTGGTGGGCACATGGGATTGCATTCCGTGAGTCTCTCTATTTTTATTTTTTGGCCATGCCTCGTGGCCCTGACCAGGGATCACACCCGGGCCCTTGGCAGTGAAAGTGCGGAGTCCTAACGACGGGACCGCCAGGGAATTCCCGAGTCTCTCTACTTTAATAAATGTTTGGACATTTCCATGATAAAAAGTTTTGGACGAGGACACTAAAAATAAAAAATAAAATACCCCAGTCCTCCCTTCCCCCAAAAAAACGATAGTTGTGGTGGGGAATAGATAGGATGTAATGATTGTGCCAGCAGTGATGGCACGAGAAGAGACAACATACTGTGTTTTTTATGTCTGCCTGAACATGTTCATAACAATAATGAACCCTGACATTCTGACCCTGCATCTTCGCCTGTGCCTTAGTCCTGTCTCCTGTGTGTGCTGTTTCGTTGTGTTTGGACCTCATCCTGCCAGCCCTCTCTGTACCTTTATTCAGGAATGTATTATGTAGGTAGAGATGGAGAGGTGATAGGTAGATGATAGATGATAGATAGGAGATATTGATAGATATTTAGATAGAGAAGTGCATAGCTTTATTTCTGAGGGTTTTGTTAATTTGGCTTTTTTTTTTTTTTTTTTTGCTCTGCATCTTACTTACATCCCATGACGACTTGGCCCAGTGAATGACCCCCACCCCCTCCATCCCCAGGGCTGTTTCCACCCCATTCTCTCTGGCATGTGGAAGGTCATCAGATTCCTACTAGGCTGTCACATTGACCTGACGTTCCAGGCTTGATCCCAGGGGCAGATGCCTGCCTGGACTAGCTGGGCCCTGACCTGTGCCTGTCCCGGAGCTGAGCCCTCTCACCTGGGCTGGGGCAAAGCTGCGCTGCCCAGGGTCTCCGGCACCTCGGGCTCCCCATGGCTTCTCCTCGAGGAAATCTTCCCAAGCCCCACTTCTCCCAGCCGCCGAGACCCGGGCCCCAGCTCCCACCGCTCCTGGGGTCACTGGTGCTGGGCTCCAGTTGGGAGGCGGGCATTAAACCACTCACAATCACAGGCGCTGGAGGCACTGTGCCGAGGGCTTTATATGCTTTAACTTTCCGACAACCGGGTGTCATGCCCACTTCACGAATGAGGAGAAGGAGCCTGAGCGGCGGAAGAAACACAACCAAACAGAAAGGAGATTGGTGCCTGCAGGGGCCGGGGAACGGGGAGCGGCTGCTTAATGGGGACGGAGTTCCTTTGGGGGGCGGGGGGGGGACGACAGTGTTTCGGAACTAAGTAGAGGAACTTCCCCGGCGGTCCAGTGGCTAAGACTCCACGCTTCCACTGCACGGGGCGAGGGTTCGATCCCTGGTGGGGGAACTAAGATCCGACATGCTGTGCAGCACCACCAAAAAATTTTAAAAATTAAAAAAAAAAGAACTAAGTAGAGGTGGTGGTTGCACAACATTGTGAATGTATATACTAAATGCCACAGGAGTGTGTGCTTTAAATTTTTATGTTGAGTGAACTTTACCTCAACTTAAGAAACATCAATCAATCTTGGGGAAAAAAAGCACGGAAGCAAGTCACGCAGCTAGGAGTGACAAAATCAAGCCTTAGACTGTCTCCCATTGTCCCCCGCCCCGCCCCAGCACCTCCCACTCCTTGCTGGGGCTCCCCCTTCATACCAGCTTTGCAGTCTCACACCCTGTCTTTTGCCTTCCAGGATCTCAACGCTAGAAACCTCCTGTCACACCTGACCAGGGCTGCCGGCTTTCAGGGCATGGGCCCTGCACTTGGTCTTGACTGTTGTCCAGGGACCAGGGTTTGAGGCCCCTCGAAGCTTCAGTTCCTCGTCTGCAAAAGGACAGGATGTGACATCCTGGGAGTTTCCCGCCAGCATCTCTTAGAGCCGTGAACAGGGGGCTCCCCGTCTTCTCTGAGGCTCACTTTCCCTTCTCTCAAAAGGAGGTAAGTGTGTCCCAGGCATGTGTAAGAGGCCAGAACAGCCATCCACGTTGCAGATGCACAGATGTCAACGGCCCAGCCCCCATAGATGACCGGCCTCAGGGCCCAGAGCCTGTGAATGGTGTCTTTGTTGTTCTGCCCCTGTGGCCCCTCGAGGCAGCCTGGTACGGCCTGCATCCCTGCATCCCTCGCATCCCTCACGAGTGCCCTAAGTGGGAGTAACCGATGGACAGCTGTGCCTTCCAGGGCCACAGGCCACACCCCAGCACTGTCGGGTCAGAGCCAAGGAGGGCAGGACCAGCTGTCACCCCATCTCCAGAAACATCTCTGCCAATAGGGGTTCAGGGCCGCCAGGTTACACGTAGGGAAACTGTGGCCTGGACAGAACAGCGAGGCTCTGGTCCAGCTTTTAGGAGGGACATAGAGCTCTCAGGGGCCCAGTCTGTGGCTCTTCTCAGATTTGCCAAGAGATCTGTGACACCCCCTCCTGCCCCTAAATTGTAACCCTTCTAAGTCAGGAACCAAACCTGTGGGTGCCCACGGCGTGGCCCACGTAGTGAGCTGTCCTGGGCGGTGGGGGAGACCCCAGAGTTAACCGTGAGGTCCAGGAGGGCCCCCAGGAGGAAGTGGTGGCCACGCTGGGTGAATAGGAATTCAGCAGGGCAGAGCCAGGCTGGCTGGAGCAAAGGTACAGAGGCTGACCTGCCCCGTGTCTGTTACCAAAAACGTGTCCCTACAAAGCATTTCTATTTCTGTCGTCCTGGACCAGGAAGCCCCGAGGGGAAGGCCTGGATTGGCCTCAGCGGGCAGCTCAGAGGCCGCACCTGGCCATCCACCTGACAGTGTGGCAGGTGCTGGACCAGCTCTGAGCCCCGAGTGTGTTTTGTAAAGTGAGGCTGTGGCGGCAGTTCCTTGGCAAGTGCCTGGCTAATTAAGAGGGCATTAGCACCCTGGGCAGAAGCCCTCTCCTGCCAAGGCATCCTTGCCAGGAGCAGGGCCGATTCCCTGGCCGTGCCAGGCCTCGGCTAAGCCCCACCTGGCCGCCACCCCACTCCTGCTCCTCAGGGCCTGCGGCCGACCTTCGGGGTCCCCCCGCCCCTCTACCGGTGCCCGTGAACCTCCACAGCACAGGCCGGCCTCTGGCCTCAGGCCTCAGGCCCCGTGTGTCAAATGGTGTGTTCATCCACCCTCCCCGAGCCCGCACGGAACCCTTGCTACGTAACGCCCGTAAGTCCAGGGGCATCACGGTCACCTGCGAGGAGCACGGTGCCCGCTCTTCCCCCACCCAGCGGGCTCTGAGCGCTATTCTGATTGACTTCTGACGCCTGGGCGGGGAGAAAGAGTGACGAGCACCTCCACAGGGACGGCAGCCTCGCCCGCCTCCTCCATTACCCCCAACTCATCTACTGGGGCATACTGGCTGCTTCCTCCACGGCAAAGCTGGCCCCGCCTGCCCCGCAGCTTAAAGCTCTCTCAAGGCTCCCCAGTGCCCAGAGCCCTTGGTGGTCCAGCCTCTGTCCATCTCTCCTGCCTCGCTCTCCTCCTCTCCCTGTTCTCCACCTGCAAACCCCTGCTCGTGCAAAAGACCCACCTCAAACATCCCCCATCTCCTCTGGGGAGGCCCCCAGTGTGTGTGGGGGAAACTCTGGCCCTGTTCCCGCAGGTCCGAGCGTCCCAGGGGTCAAGGCAGGCCTCTTTGTGCAGTGATGGAAGTGTTCTGGACCTGCTCTGTCCAATACGGGAGCCTCAGGTCACACATGTGGCTGCGGAGCATTTGAAACGTGGCTGGTGTGACCGAGGAACCTTTCATTTTGCTTCACTGTGCTTCGCTTACGTGTAAGAAGCGCAGGTCCGGGCACTTCTGCTGCGGCCTGGGCAGCCGGCGCCGCCCCGCCCCGCCCCGCCCCGCCCCGCGCCGCCCCGCCCCTCCCTGGGAGGCTAGAGCAGAGTTTGGAGCTCGGAGGGATATCCCACGAGTTGACAGATGTGACAACAAGCGTCCAGTGCCTCGGCCAGTTGTTGGTGACTTGCCTCTTTTGCCCTCCCCCCTCACCGGCGGCCAGGACTGTGTCTCCCCACCCCCGACTCCAGTGCCACAGCTGCAGCACCCATGTCGGGCCCTGCAACATGCAGCAAACCCCTGACGCGTGCATCCCTGAGGCCCACCCAGCAGCCAGGCAGCCCCAAGCAAGACAGAGGGACCCAGAGGCAGGAGGGGTGGACACCAGACCCTCCCTCACCTTCCCTGCTGCCCAGGCCTTTCTTGGCTCAATCCTCCGCGGCCCAGGGACCCTCCCCGACTCCAGACCCTGACAGTTCCACAAGTGGGCACATGGCCTCCGACCAGCACTCTGGCTGCTTCCCCGAAAGAGCCTGGGGCGGAATCTGCATAGCATTTCGGGAGCGCCAGCTGCCTGGGGGATTCCAAATGCTCAGACGGGGAAGGGGAACCTTTCACTATGTGCCTGACTCAGGGGTCCTGCCAGCCCCTCTCTACCCCACCCGATGCATGTCCAGCCCCTCCATGGAGCCCACCTGCTCTCCTCAACCTGGGGTCTCCTCCCAAGGCCTCCGTGTACAGCTGGGGTCGGGGGAGAGCCAACTCAAGCCCACTTAGACAAGCCCTGTGCCCCCGCTTGGGGGCTGTGTCAGCCTGGAGGAAAAGAGGCTTTTATTCTTGCCAAAAGCCACAGCCCCCAGCCAGGGCACTTTTTAGCCACCCAGAGGGGCACCTCTTTCTAATTCACACAAAGGCTCTATGCAGGCCAGCAGGATTCTGTCCTCACCCATCGTTCCCTAGGCCATTCATGGATCCCTTTGGAAACACTGTCTTTCAGTCATGAAATCTTCACGGCAAGAAAACCACACAAACAACCAACCAAAAAAATTGGGAGTTCCCTGGTGGCCTAGTGGTTAGGTTCCGGGCTTTCACTACCGTGGCCCAGGTTCAGTCCCTGGTCGAGGAACTGAGATCCTGCAAGCCTTGCAGGGTGGCCAAAAAAAAGAAGAGGGAAAGAAACTTGACTCAACTGGATAAATATCAATAACAAGTCTAGTAGTTATGGCAAGAAATAAGAAGCCCTGAAGAGGGGAGTTTCCTGGGTTGGGTAATTCTGATAATAGCTGGGAAAGGACCCTGGAACTTCCCCTACTCCTCTCTCTACCATCCTTACTGAGTCAGCTTTACTCTCAGGCTGAGCCCCTCAGAGTCACAAAATGGCTACCAGGCTTCCAGACATCACATCTTCCCAGCATCATCTAAACTAGGCTTTTGACAAACCCCTTCTCAGTATCATGTTTTTAAATGCATAAGACAGAATACGTAGCATTACAAAGGAAGCCAATTACATTCAAATTGTCAACCTATTGTTTACTTGTGATGTGCTAATATGGACTTTCTTTTAATTCATTAAATAATACCTAGTGGTGGGTTTAAGAACTACCACTACGTGAGTCCAAACGACATTCTGAAATTTCTGCAATAGAGGTACTATGTTCTGAAACCCTCGATGACAGTGTTGGTGGCAAAGCCACAGGCCCTTCTGGGGTTTGCTGTTCACAATCCTAAAGGAGGGAAATGCTGAACTCAGTCAGTGACGATCAGGATGTGATTGTTTTCTCATCCGAGTTCAGAGACTCCAGACTCCCTAACTCCCGCAGCTCTCTGTGGAAGGCTGTTCTTTCCCAGAGCCCTCCTGCAGACCTTCCCTCACTTCTCTTAGCCAAGCTGACAACGTGCTTCTCCCCAAATCCACACCCTATAGAATGACTATATGGTCCAGCAATTCGACTTCTGGGTATAAGCCCTGTAGAACTGAATGCAGGGACCTGAACAGGTATCTGCACACCCATGTTCACAGCACCGTTTATTCACAGTAGCCAGAAAGTGGAAGGAACCCAAGTGACCATTAACAGCTTTTTTTTTTTTTTTTTTTTTGGCCACGCTGAGCGGCTTGTGGGATCTTAGTTCCCTGACCAGGGATCGAACCCGTGCCCCCAGCAGTGGAAGCGTGGAGTCTTAACCAGTGGACCACCAGGGAAGTCCCACTGACAGCTGAGTAGATAAACGAAATGTGGTCCATCATACAATGAAATGTCATCTAGCCTTAAAAAGGAATGAAATTCTGAGACCTGCTACAACGGGAATGGACCTTGAGGACAGTATGCTCAGTGAACACGAAAGGACAAATACTGTAGGATTCTGCTTATATGAGGTCCCTGGAGGAGCCACGTGCAGAGAGACAGAAGGTGGAATGGTGGTGGCCGGGGGTTGAGTGAGGGGGAAAAAATAAAACAAAGAGAACTTACTGCTGCCTAACCTTGTGACTTTCTCTGACGCCACAGTAAGGAAGATGGCAAAGTTCTGGAACAGGACCGACACGCAGGTGGATGGAATAGAAGATTGAGCCCAATTGACTTATCCAGTCATTTGATTTTCACCAAAGGTGCCAAAGAAATAGAGGTCAGCACACGGATGGGGCAGCGGTCTCCGAGCAGGGCTGTGGGCAGCTGCAGCCACCGGGGTGCAGGCCCTTGCTCATCCTCTGTCTTCCTTTCTCTCTCGAGCCTCAGCGTTGTCCTCTGTGAAATGGGTACCATACTGCCCACCTCAGAGGGCTGTGGGGAAATGTCCTGAAAAAGATATGTGTCCACGGGAGCCTGCAGGGCAGGAGGAGTTCAGGGACCACCTGGGGTTTGGTCTGGGGTGCACGGGGGCGGGGTGGGGGGAGACAGGGTGGTGGAGAGGCCGGAGCCTGCAGGTCTGTGCTCAGGGTTTATCCTGGGAGTGCTGGGGAGCCATGGAAGGTTTCAGTGGGAGTGTGGCGTGCTCCTGTTGACACCTGGGGAAGTCAGATGGGAGGAGCAGGCCCCGGGGGCTGAGATGGGCAGGAGGTGCCGTGTACAAGAGGGTGAGTCAGCATGCTGGGGCGTGGGGGCCTCGGAGCCCCACATCCCGAGGGTCACAAGGACCAAACAGGGCCCAGAGGATGTGCTCAGAAAGCAGTTTCTGTTTTGGGGGGAAGAACTTTGACACCGTCTGAGGGGCTGGAAGGGGGCAGCATGAGTAGGACCAGACAGGCACCTGGGGGAGGGTCACAAGCCTGCTCAGATCACACTGGCTGGGACCCCACAGTTCCTCCTGCCTCCCCGCTGCCGTCCCCAGACTCCCACCGCCCTCTAGCCCTCACCCCACAGGCGGTGACCAGCAGGAAGGCAGCGGAGGGGAAGACGGGGTGCGGAGGCTGGGAAGTGCCCGCAGGGGGCAGTTCCCTCCCAGCAGCTCTGGCTGGGCCCTGGCAGGCATCGTGCAGTGGCCAGCGGGCTGCAGTGTCCCTTGCCTTGTCTCTGGCCTAGTTATGGATTTTTTTTATAAAACCTGTGCAAGGCAAACCCTAACAGGAAAGCCTTAGAAGCCAGTGTCTCCGGGCACCCCAGGGTCTGCGCACAGTGACGGTGGAGCCGCTGTTGAGCTGATTCCTGCAGCATCAGTGTCACTGAGGAGCCAGGCTCAGAGCACCTCTGGGGGCAGAGGGACGGAGGCCCCTCCCTACCATCTGCGGTGCCCCCCAGCCCTGGGTAGGAGGGTCTCCGTCTACTCTCAGCAGCGCCTCTTCAAGGAGGACAGTGGGGCTCAGAGAGGTGCAGTGACTTGCTCAGGGATGCCCAGCTAGTCCGGGAGGGGTCCCAAACCTGTGCTCTGTGAGGAGACCTCACTCGCGTGCCCCCAGTGCCTCAGTGTCCCCTCTGTTCCCAGATGAGTGCTCCAAGTCTCCGTAGATGGGTTTCCTGGGGCTGCCATAACAAATTACCACAAACTAGTTGGCTTAAAACAACAGGAATTTATTTTCCCACAGTTCTGGAGTCCAGAGGTGGAAGTCAAGGTGTCGGCAGGGCCGTGCTCCCTCCAGAGGCTCCAGGGAAGGCTCCTTCCTGCCTCTTTCGGGCTCTGGTGGCCCCGGGTGTTCCTTGGCTTGTGGCCAAATCACCCCATCTCTTCCTCTGCCTTCACAAGACCTCCTTCCTGGCGTCTCTCTGGGTCCCAATCTCCCTCTCCTTTCTCTTATAAAGACACCAGCCAATGGATGGAGGGGCCGCCCCCAACCCAGGCTCTCATCCGAGATCCCTAAATAATGACACCTGCCAAGATCCTATTTCCTATCCTAAGGTCACATTCTGAGGTTCCAACGGGAAATGAATTTGAGGGGGGGTCACAGTTCAACCCAGTCCAGTTCAGATGTGGGCCTCGCTCAGGTGCCCCTTTCCCTCTGCAGCCCCTGGGAACCCCGGCATCATTCCCGCCATTTGTGGGCTGCTCCAAGGTAAGGACCCGGCTGTCGTGGTGGCCACAGCATCTCTGTGCTCCGTCCAGAGTCTGGCTTGTTAAATTCCCCATGAGGGCGCAGCAACTCCACCACCACGATGACCCCACAGATGGGAAGGAGCGCGTGCTGGGTGACTCCTTTTAGGAAGTTCAAGAACAGTCAAAGCTAGTCGGGGAGGTGCTGGCCAGGTGGGGCTCCAGGGGGCTTCTAGGAGCTGGAAATGTTCGGTGTCAGCCACAGACGTAACTTTAACTGTTCCAGCGGCCTCATTGACACGGTAAAAATAAACCAGTGAAATCAATTTTAATAATATATCTTATTGAACCCATGAGTATGCCCCTAATATGATCATTTCAATATGTAATCAATATAAAAATTACTGAGAAATTTTTAGGTTCTCCTTGCCCTCCAAACTAAGCCATCTGGCCCACCTACACTCCGTCAAGCCGCACCTGGCCCGCTCCCACCACAGGCCCATCCTGGGCTCCACAGGCTGACATCTCGGCTGGACACATCTCAACAGACACATACTTGTACTCAAGGTAGGTGCACTTTGTGTTGGAAGAAAGAGAGAAAGAGAAATAGACGCGGGGGGCGAGGGAGGGAGGAAGGAAGATGTTGTCCTTGAGTGACTGAGTCCCTGAGTCAGGAGGGGGGCTCTGGTGACCGACCAGGCACAGCCTTCGGGCCTCCCTTCCACAAAGGTGCAGAGTAATGGGGACCAGAGGCCCTGGAGGCTGTGGGGGGGCCATCCTTGGGGAAGCTCCCCTCCTCCAGGCAGCTGCCAGAGGCTGTGATTCCACAGGGCCCCCATGCAGCCCCTTATCTCCCTCAGCTGGTAGCCCATTGTCTTGGAAGGAAGGGAAGGGCAGAGGAAAGTCCCCGAGGCCCCTGCCCTGCCCCACCCTCCCCCAGGCTCCCCCACTCCACCCCACCACCACCCCACTCCACCCCCGCCATTCCAGCTTCCCCACCTGTCTCTGCCCTGGACTGGCCCCTGGAAGCCCCAGACCTCCTCCCAGGACAGCACGAAGATGAGTGGGGAGGACCCTGCATCACGTTAAACTGAAAGGAATTGCGTTCTTTAAAAACTGCACGCTTGGCGTGAGTTTTCAAGATGAAGCGAGAAACAGAGAAGACCTCTTCCTTCCTCTCCCCTTTGCCCCTTCTTTCATTTCCCTTCTGGAACAGCTGAGTCCTAAAGCCACTGGCTGGGGCAGAGCAAGGTGGGTTTCCACGCACAGGGTGGAGAGGGCTCCCATGGTGGGGTGTGCAGGAGTCGGGTGGCCGGCTTGGGGACATGAAGCCAGGTGGCAGAGGGTGGTGGCTGCACCCTGCATTGACCCTGGAGGTGGCAGGAGGGGTTGGATTCTCATGTTCAGGAGAAAGAATCGAGAGGCCCCAGCAACGAGCCCGGGAAGTGGAGAGAGCAGGAGGGGGCTTCCTCCAGGAGGGCAGGGCCACTGACTGGCTGAGGACAAGGGGACAGCCCTGACCCCTCACCTGGAGATGTACCACACGCCTCAAGCTTGAATCCAGGGGTCCTGGCCAGTGTTCCCGCCACCCACCCACCCTCTCCCAAAACTTCAGAAGTGCCGTCAGCTTTGAAACAGTTTAAGGTGTTTCTGGGAAGCGTGAGGTCCTCAAGCCCACCCACACCCCTTGCTGGTCCTTGCTGGGCACTGGGAGGCCCTGCCCGGGCATGGCCCGAATGTCCCCTCACACCCACGCTTCCCGGGGCAGCCTGGACCCTCACCCCAGCTTGCCCTCGTGGCTCTTCACAGTGCTGCATGTCCACCCCTACTGTGTGCCTGGCACGGGCAGGGTCTCATCTAATCCTCACAGCTGTTACCAACCCATTTTACAGATAAGGAAAGTTTCAAGGAGGCAAAACTTGCCTGGGAGGTGGAGGTGGGAACAAAGCCTATACACGCTCTCTAGATACCACTGCCAGGTTTTCTTGCTCAAATCTCCTCCTCCAGACACGAAACCTTAAAACTAAATATGTGATTTGCATTTATGGCTTCATGATGTATCTGCTGGATCCTGCTGTTGTTTGGGATCGAGCACATCACTGATAAAGAAAATAAAATTCTGAACAAAGAATCTCGACTACATTAAAATGGCTCACGTTCTGACCATAAACAGTAAATAAATCAAATCCAATCCAATCCCCTCCCTCAGCCTGCAGGCGACCCTTCCCTGACTTAGCTGCTGAGTCTCAGGTGTGCAGGGAGGAAGGGGGGGAGGAGGCACCGATGATCACACCGTCCACAGCCCTCTCCCCCCTCTTCCCACACCTCATTATTTTTTTTTTTCGGCTACTCCTGACTGCTGTGTGACTTGGCCCAGGCTACCTACCCTCTGTGAGCCTCAGTTTTCTCATCTGTAACAGCTTCACAATCAAGTAACTCGAAATCGGTGAGTCCACCCACCCCCACCTCAGCACGAAGGGCAGGGAGGGGAAACAGCGGCGTGACAGAGTGGCGGGGCCTAGAGGGTAAGTTCCTAGGTGGGAATGGAGCCGGGGCGGGGGGGCGGGGCGCGAGGTCTGGGTAGGGAGACCCGGGTTTTCCCAAAGCGGAACCCCCCAAGGCCTGAGTCAGCGCATCTGGGGCTCACAACAACCTCGACCGCAGTTACTATTACAACCCCCGGGCTGTGACTCAACCGGGCCGCCTCGGTCGGGGCGAGAGCGGGGCTTGCAACCTTGGGACCCAGGCCCCCCAAATTCCTTGCAGTCTGCGGTGGGGGTGGGCTGAGCGGGCCCCTTTCTTTGTGCGGGCGGGAGGGCGCGGTCTAGCGGAGATGGACCAATCCGGGGAGGCCCCAGCTCTGGGAAGCCAATGGCGGGGCTGTGGCCGGGACGTGGGCGGGGCCTGTGGAAGAGTGGGCGGGGCTCCTGCTACCTGCTGTAGTTGAGGTTCCTTTGGGGTCCTGCAGAGGCCGTCGGGTGCCCCAGGGGAGAAGGAGGGGCTGGGGAGAGGGGTGCCACGGGGGAAGGGGCCTGGGATCCAGCAGTGGGATCAGGGCGAGCAGAGGCCCCGCCCAGGATGGGGAAGCCCCTGACTCTGGGCGCGGCTAGGAAGGGGGCGCCCCGGGGTCCGCGAGGCCCTGCAGAGCCACGCCCGGACCGCCCCAGCGGATCCCGCGCCCCCCGGGTCCCTCCTCCCTTTGCAACTCCTGCTACCCGATTACTTCCCGAACCGGCTGAGTCCCGAGACGGCCCTTCCCGTCCCCTTCCGCGAGCAGCCTCCCCTCCCCCCTGGTTTCCTGCTGGCGGAGGCGGCAGTTAGAGCAGTAGGAGGTTTGGGGAGCTTGGAGGCTTCTGGTAGGGCCTGAGTGGCTTCGTTCTGGATGTGGTTTCCGGAGTCCTGGGGTTGGAGCCCCCTCACCAAGGTCCTCCAGCTGCATCCTCACCCAGAGCCCCTTCCGCCCTCCACACCTGAGCTACTGCACCCGCTGCCAGCCAGACAGTCCCCAAGCCTGGATGATTACAGCAGCCGCAACCGCCTAAGGGATTTCCTTGTCAGTCTCCTCTTTTCCCTCCATTGTTCTTCCTCGGGCTCCTTCCCCACATCCATCCCTCCCCTTCTTTTTAGGGACAGTCCAGGTGTTCATTCCACTCTCTGCTCGTTCTCTCAACTCCTGAGCCTTGGGCCAACCCCTACTCTCACCTCCCCATCCAGGTCACCTCCCCATCCAGGTCATCATTACTCCAGGGGTGGGCCTGTGACCTAAACTGCCCAATCTGGAGAGCCCTCGGGGCATGCTTGGCACCCTGGCCCAGAGCACTGCTGTCCCACTCCAAGTCACTGTGGCCTATGCATGTGCCACCTGGACCTGCAGCAAGCATTTGGCCGTCCGGTACACAGAGCTGGCCCATGGAGAAGACAGTGCTTAGAGACACAGAAATCGAGCCAGAGCCCTGATCATACCATACCTCACATCCCGTTACCTCTAGACAGCTACAGAACCTCGCATCCCGTTACCTCTAGACAGCTACAGAACCTCGCATCCCGTTACCTCTAGACAGCTACAGAACCTCGCATCCCATTACCTCTAGACAGCTACAGAAGCCAGTATTTGTTGTTCTAGACAAGGTACGTTGGTATTTTCCATTTCTTGCAACATGAAGACCTAGAAATGAAGCCCACAGAAGGACTGCATTATGTGTACGGGGCCCACCCAAGGATTATCTAATTCTCCAGGAAACTTGTTTGCCTTGCTATTTACTTTTTGTTTTTTTAAGATTTATTTATTATTCATTTAATTATTTTTGGCTGCGTCGGGTCTTAGTTGTGGCACGCGGGCTTCTCTCTATTTGTAGCCTGCGGGTTGTTTTCTCTTCTCTAGTTGTGGTGCACAAGCTCCAAGGTGCGTGGGCTCTGTAGTTGTGGCGCGCGGGTTCCAGAGCGCTTGGGCTCTGTAGTTTGCGGCAGGCAGGCTCTAGTTGAGATGCGTGAGCTCAGTAGTTGTGGTGCACGGGCTGAGTCAGCTCCCTGACCAGGGATCGAACCTGGCGTCCCCTGCATTGTAAGGCGGATTCTTTGCCACTGGACCACCAGGGAAGTCCCCCTTGCTATTTACTTTTCTTTTTTAATATATAAATTTATTTTATTTATTTATTTTTGGCTGCATTGAGTCTGTTGCTGCGCGTGGGCTTTCTCTAGTTGTGGTGAGCGGGGGCTACTCTTCTTTGCGGCATGTGGGCTTCTCACTGCGGTGGCTTCTCTTGTTGCGGAGCATGGGCTCTAGGTACACGGGCTTCAGTAGTTGCAGCACGCAGGCTCAGTAGTTGTGGCTTGCGGGCTCTAGAGCACAGGTTCAGTAGTTGTAGCATGAGAACTTCAGTAGTTGTGGCGTGCAGACTCAGTAGTTGTGGCTTCTGGGCTCTAGAGCGCAGGCTCAGTAGTTGTGGCACACGGGCTTAGCTGCTCCGCGGCATGTGGGATCTTCCAGGACCAGGGATCGAACCGGTGTCCCCTGCATTGGCAGGCGGATTCTTAACCACTGCACCACCAGGGAAGTCCGTACTTTTTTATTTATATATAAATTTTATTTATTTATTTTTGGCTGTGTCGGGTCTTCATTGCGCACGGGATTTCTCTAGTTGCGGCGAGCAGGGGCTACTCTTCGTTGCGGTGTGCGGGCCTCTCATCGTGGTGGCTTCTCTTGTTTCGGAGCGTGAGCTCTAGGTGCGCGGGAAGCCCTGAGCCTTTATTTAAAAGTAAACAGCAAGGGCTTCCTTGGTGGCACAGTGGTTAAGAATCTGCCTGCCAATGCAAGGGGCACAGCTTCAAGCCCTGGTCCGGGAAGATCCCACATGCCGCAAAGCAACTAAGCCCACGAGCCACAACTACTGAGCCCATGTGCCACAACTACTGCAGCCTGCACGCCTACAGCCCGCGGTCTGCAACAAGAGAAGCCACCGCAATGAGAAGCCCGCGCACTGCAATGAAGAGTAACCCCCACTCGCCGCAACTAGAGAAAGCCCGTGCGCAGCAACAAAGACCCAATGCAGCCAAAAATAAAAATAAATTTATATTAACAAATAAATAAAAAATAAGTAAGGGCTCAAACTTGAAGTTACAGGTTAACTTGTGGATTTGTGTCTGAGATGAAAGATAACACCAAAGGTTAACTCTTGGTTGCCCAAAAGGACATGAGTCAGGTTTGGGCAGCTTTTGAAATCAAATTTAGGCATCTTATCCTAGCACTTTTAATGGACTGTATAAACCCCAGTTCCACAAATGCTCTTCGCGTGAATTTTACCCCCTTACTGTTCCCTCATTAATTAATGAGTTGAACTAAATCTCTCACAAATGTTCATGTTCTAATTATGTAGGAGTCATGATCTTAGCTTTTCAAAAATCATGCTTTGACACCTGCCTCCCAGAACAGGGCCTTTCTATTTCCCGACCTTGATCAAGTCTGGGTGGGGTGGGAGGTCAAGGCCTGGTTCTCCCCAAGTGCTCACCCCCCACCATTGCTGCCAGGCCAGAGTCACTGCCCGGCCCATCTTAGCACCTGTGCCGAGACCTCCTTATTTATGCCTTTCTGACCTAAGAAGCTTGGAAGGTGCTACTCGTCCAGCGCCCCACATACGCCGTTCCTGATCTCCGTCTGCCAGGGAATGTCCAGCTGCTACTGGCATGCAGGTTCAAGCTGAGGCCCCAGATTTTGTCTCAGGGGCCCTGGGGAGCTTCGGATAATGTTAGGTTGGAAGCAGACAGGCAGGCCTACTGTGTCCCCAGGCTAGGCACAGCCCACAGTGACCTCTCAGTATCTGTCAATGCCAGAGTGAAATGCCAGTGGAGCAAGGACACCATGCTGAGACAAAATGTGGCCAGTCCCAAGCTGGACGAGGCTAGGACATCACCCACCCCATCTACTCCACTTGCCAAATTCCACCCTCTTACCCGAGAAATGAACTTGTTTTGTTCTGTACTTGTTGGAACCAGTCCCACCTTCCAGCCTAGAATTCCCTCTCCCCTCCGCTCCACATTCTACTCACTTTTCAAGGCCCTATTTAAATCTCCCTGCTCTGATAAGCACCCCAGCCACTTCTCACCTGTCACCCCGCCAGGACAGAGACCTCTGGCCCTGCTCTGGACCCCCAACTCAGAAAGATGAGGCGAGTTCAGTCATAACTTGACAGATATATACATATATGTCACATAAATACATATATGTATTGACTCTTAATTTTGCATTTTTTGAATGCAGTACTTTTGGCTGGGGGCGGGGGTGTCCAAACGGCTTCTCAGTGGATCTGGGGTGGCTTCCCGAGCAGCCGCTTCTCAAGGACAAGTCCAGCCCCGCCCAGCTTGGCTTGGCAGGCGCGTCTCCAGCGCCACCTGGAGGCCGCCAGGCGCCCCGCAGCCCGATCGGGCGGTGGAAAGGGCAGTGGGGTCCCTGTGGGCGGTCAGATCCTGGGCGGGGTCCTCCCTTCTCCGGCCCCGAGGAGGGAACAGGCCGTGTGTTTTGTCTTGGTAGTGGGGGACGTCTTCCCTAAGGAGGGCAAGTTGGAGCTGGGCCATGCAGTACTTATTAATTCGCCTTCTCAGTCCAGCCACCCCGGGGTGCAAGGCCAGAGCAAGCTCTCGCCCTGAATTAGGTGGACCGCGCGCAGCTTACTCCAGCAAGCCTCATTCTTGGGGTTGTTGCACCCGTTTTATGCACTGGAAAACCGAGGCATATTCTTAGAATGTTTGCGCCACAGCCCCAGTCCAGTGCTCAGACCTTCTTAACTCAAGCCTGCCCTGGCTCCCCCTCGGAAATGCCCAGTCTGCCAGGAGCGACTTTAAGCTCGAATGCCTTTTGACTGAACGATTCCCTTTATTTAGAGGAAGAAGTTAGTCCCAGAGAGGCTCTGATCCGGCTGACTCACTCAGGAGTCCGGACTGGGCCAACTCTGCTCCCCAGACCCCGGCCAAAGGCCTGGGCTCCCCCCGGGGGCTGAAAAGAGAGCCAGCCTTCACCGCACCCCAGTTCCTTCCAGTCTGCCCCACCCCCACCCAAATCCGGGCTCAAGGATGGAGGTTCCAGGAGGATGGGAGAAGTCCCCGCCCCGCGCCAGGTTTCCCGCTCCCTCCCTCTCTCCCTGAATCCTCCGGCTGTACGCCCACCGCCGCCCCGCTTTCCTCCGCTCCCGCTGGCGCTTGCCCGAGCCTACAGGGATAGGGTGGAGAACTCCAGGGTGGGTGTGCGCCGCCGTCAGCCAGAGCTTGGGGGTGGGGCCTCTGCTCGGGCACCGCCCCCTCCCCAGACTATTTGGAGCATCCCTCCCTCCCACACCCAGCTCCCAGGAATTCCGCTGAGTCACCTCCGAGGCTGCAGCTGCAATCACGGTGAAAACAATAAGCGTCATTCAATTCACTAGGCAGCGGCCCAGCGCTCACCTGGGAGGCTCGGCCACTAGCCTGTTTAAACGCCTCTACGTGGCCAACGACGCCAACCCCACCTCATCCCCTGCCGTTCTCCCCTAGTGCAAGCGGCCACGCAGCCTCCCGCCTCAGGGCCTTTGCACTCTCTGTGCCCTCAGCCTGGCACACACTTCCCCAGGGCATCTGTAGCCTGTGCATCCTCCCCATGGTCACTGCCAAGGCCTCTGCTCCCGTGGGGATGTGTCAGGGAAGAGCGAGGGAGCATCTACGTGCCTGACCCGCAGATGTTCGTGTGGGCATTTGTATTGGAAAAAATGTGCAGGTGCAAACTGCAAACCGGGAGCGCCACGCGCTGCGTGGTGCAAGTGGACAGGTGTATGTGTTCGTCTGACCGTGTAAGAGGCTGCCCTGGGCAACGTGGGGACGGGTGCGCCGAGCTTGCATTCCGCGAATCCCCCGCCATCCCGGATGTCGGTCTCGGAGCTATTGTCTCCCAGCTCCAAGCCCACCCTTCTCAGCGAGGCTCCGGCTGAGGTCTGTAAACTACGATTCCCAGAATCCCTGGCCGACCCGGAATTCCTGCTGGGTTCGGCCAATAGGAGGCGCCGGGGCTCTTAACAGTTCGGGTGTTGTGGGTGGACCCATGTGGCTGCGTTTAGCATCTGAAGATACTTAGGGCGACCCTTCTCAGAATCATGCTTTTTTTTTAAATTTAAAAAAATACTTATTTACTTGGCTGCATGGGGTCTTCTTTGCGGCATGCGGGATGGAACCTGGGCCCCCTGCATTGGTAGCGTGGAGTCTTAACCACTGGACCACCAGGGAAGTCCCAGAATCATGCTTTTAAGAAAAGAAAATTTAAGACTTTCAGTTGTGTGTATTGTATTCTGTATTTTTTAAGTTGTGGTAAACACATAAAATTTGCCTTCTTAGCCCATTTTAACTGTACAGTTTAAGACATTCACACTATTGTGAAACAGCTCTTGAGAACTTCTTCATTTTGCAAACTTGAAACTCTATACCCAATAAATTCCCCTTCTCGCCCTGCCCCCAGCCCCTGGTAAAACACCCTTCTACTTTCTCTTTCTGTTTGACTACGTTAGCTGTTTCATGTCAGTGGAATCATACAGTATTTGTCCTTTTGTGGCTGTCTTATTCACTTAGCATAATGCCCTCAAGGTTCATCCACCTTGTACCATGTGTCAGAATTTCCTTCCCTCTAAAAGGCAAAATCATATTCCATTGTATATATGTTCCCATTTTGTTTATGCATTCATCCATCCACAGACAATGAGAATCATGCCTTTAAGTGCATAAAATAAAATGCATAGAATTACAAAGGAATATACAAAAGGAAACTATCAATCGCAGTTGTCAACAATTTGAAATCACAAATGTGTGATACAGTAACTGATAAAAGTACTTCTTTATTAATGCATTAAATAACATATCTCAAGCCTAGAAACTCGAGACTGTGGGGACTCCAGTGGGATTTCTGGTCCACCAGACCTGGAGTTTTCCAATTTTATAGCTCAAGTGATACGTTAGTATGTGGCCCATCTACTTCATTCCTAAGAACACCACGATCCATTAGCCTCCATCAGAAATTCCTGCAGGAAAAAAAAAAAAAATCCTGCAGGCCAGAACTTTCTGGAAATAGTTCCATCTCTGTGTAATTTGCTCACCTTGTCTCTAGAGCTTAAGGGTCACCGCTCAGCCTCTGCCGTTCGGGGTGCCATCAGCCCCCTGAGATCAGGAGCCCATGGCAGTGCAGCACCACCCCCTCATGCCAGCCCACAGAGCATGGCCGCTGGTGCCTGGGGATGCTGACGCTGCCTCGCCGCTACATTTCTCAGAGACATGCAGGTCACACGTGACAAATCACTCTCTTCTGATTCTTCCTTCAGTTATGCCTGGGAAGTTCTCGCACATCTGCCTCACTGAATGTAGACCACTGATGGGATGCAACTTCAGACAACAGACCAAGCAAATTGTTGGAGACCCTTTCAGTTGCACTAGCTGACACATTACATTCTGACTCTCTGGGATGCACATTCATGCCTGTAAATCCAGCCCAATCCAGTGTCACAGTGCCCCAGTGTCACCCCCACGGGCCTAATACCTGTAGAGTCCATCTCCATAGAGCCCCAGGTTTCTGTTGATGGAAATTAGCAACATTTGTCTCTCTTGGAATATAAGCTGTTTCCTCCGGGTCAACTTTGACCTCTGAGCCCCTGGGGCATGCTGAAATCTGACCCTAGTTCTGGGGCTGAAGGCCACAGGGATGGTGGAGCTAAAGCCTGTAAGAGGTTCCCTTCAGGTGAGGGTGTTAAAGCACCTTCCAGCCAGGGAAGGTTGGATTCCTCAGATACTGCAGGAGGGGCTGCCTTTGCCAGCCAGGGAGGCTGAGAAACCCAGATTCTCAGCTTCATCTGTATCCATCCAGGTGTGCAGACTCAGGGTGCCCAGTTCCATCGTGCACTCGTGTGCATGAGAGGTGGGCATGCCTGGTACCCTCTAGACCTCAGTTTCCTCATCTGGAAAAGGGGGAGAGAAATGTCCGCCCCAACAGTGTGGCTGGGAGGCTGCAGCTGGAGCGTTTGGTGGGTGGATGACGGCTGGGCCATGGGGCAGCTAAGGACACTCCTCTTGCCTGATACTTTGCCATGGCCACTTCTTGTCCAGCAAGGCCTGGGGGAGGCAGGGCCTGCGGAGGTGAGGGAGGGTTGGGAAAGGGGTGCCATGAAGGGGGGTGCCTATGGAGGTCTGGGCCGTACAGGGAGAATCCAGCCAGTCCCTAATTCATCATGTGGGGACATCACAGGTCCACCTGGCCAGGGAAGAAAATGTCCCCACTAGAGGGCACCCGAGAGCAGTGTCTTCCCACTGGTCCTGCCCTCCGGCCTGCCCCAGCTGGCTGTCATTCACTTATCCTCTCTGCTCCCCCAACTGCCCCCAACCTCCCCTTCCTTGGGCCCCCACCTCTCCTTCCTACTCCCAGGGCCTCCCCTTCACTTGGGCTGCTTCATGCCAACTACCTACTCTGTTGTCCCCTGGCCACGCTTCTGTCAATTCTCTCTTGTTCATACCTGCCCTTCTCAGCTAGGTCACCTTGACCCAGTCACTTAACCTCACTGCATTTGGGGGTCTTCCTTCCCTGTCAGGGTCATGATAGCTTTCATCAGAGCACCCGGATGCAGTGCCCACCGGTGGGTGCCCCTAAGTCATGGGAGGAAAGGCAGACTCTCCTTCTGCTTTCTCTTCCCTGTTCCTTCCCGAATGCCCTTTCTAAACCCCCACGCCCTCCCCGCTTCCTCCCTGCTGGCTAGGCTTGCCCACAGCCCTCTGGAGCCCTCTGCGCCATGCTCCCAGGGCAGGGCTCCAGGACTCACCGTCTGGCACCCACCATCCAGTGTGTCCTCACCGCCACGGAGGCTGCCTGTGGCCCCGGCCACCTGGAATCTGAGGCCAGGGGACCTGCAGGCCCGTGTCCTGCTGAGTATGCTGGCCCTGAGCCTCACCTGGAGTGACCCTCGCCCCAGGGACAGGACAGTCAGGACAGGACAGCAGGGCATGGGGTTGGCTGGCCCCATTTGTCAGAAACACGAGCCTTTCCAGCCAGGCCAGGCCAGGCCAGGCCATTAGCCTAAGGGAGCTATGGCCTAAAGACCTTCCCACCCTAGGCCCACACCCCAGCAAGTCCTTCCTTCTCCCAGGGGTGCTGAGGAAAGGGGGAGCCCCACACCTGCCCCCTTTGTCGAGCACCTACTGTGTGCCTGGGGCTCACGTTCAACACTTTGCATGCCCCACATCGTATAGTTCTAATATACTTGCCCCAGAGGGATTACTGATTGGCCCACTGTACAGAAGAAGAAACTCAGGGTCAGAGAGGTTGACCACCATGTCCAACTACCGGCTCTGCGCTTTTCCCCCTCCTTTCCCCCCCCCTTCCCCCCCCCCTTTTTGAAAAGCGTGAAATATTTCGAATGTACAGAAAGGTATAGAGAGGAATATAATGCACCCCCAGATCCGGTAATTATTTCACTATATTTTCTTCAGTTCTGTTTTCTCAAAGAAATAGAGGATATCAGAAGCAGTGGATGCCCACCCTTCTGCCCCCTCCCACCTCCACCCTGGAGCTGTGGTGGCCCCTTCCCATCTGTTTCCATGGCCTTTGTTCCTACCTACATGTCCCTAAACGATAAATGGGAGTGTCCTGTGTGCACATTCCTTTTTACAGTCTGTATTGGGGTGTAATTTACCTACAGTCAAGGTCACCAGCCTCGGGTGTACAGCTGGGTCCTGAGTGTACTGCAGTGGGGTCACCGCAAATTAGCACACAGGACTTTTCCATCCCAGAATGGCTCCCCACGCACCGCCCCCCATAGCCTCCCCCCCACCATCCTGACTGCTGTCACCCTGTTAGCTTTGGCTGTAAGGGGCCTGAACCAGACGGCCTGCGGCTGCTCCATCTGGGTGCTTCTGGCTAGTTACTCCAGACTTTGCACGTATTTCATCCCATACCCTTCTTATCTATCCCTGCTCCTGAGGGCCGGTATTTTGGTGGTTTCACAAAGTGTTTTCACATTTTACAAACTCGACCTGACTGCCTTGCACTTTTCTCCCCGGGGCTTCGCTTAGATTGATCTGGGCAGTGACCTCGGCCTCCCTCGCAGGCATCTTCTGGAGGTCACCCTGCGGGGCCCAGGCGCCTGCCCGCCCCGGCGCCAGACTGTCCAGCAGCTCCGGGGTTAAAGCGCCGCAGACCGACTTGGCTGGGGGCGGGGCGGTGGCGTCCGCGGCGGGTCCCCAGCCCGGGACCCCCCAAGCCAAGCCTCCCAGCCTCCCCGAGGGCGCCCCCAGCCCGGGACCCCCCAGGCCAAGCCTGCCAGCCTCCCCAAAGGCGTCCCACCCCAGGGCCCAGCCGCTGCCGGCCCTTTTGAGAAGCGCGTACGTTTCGAAAGGCGCAGCCGCACCTCGGACCCCTCCCGGGCCCCTCGGCACACGGGAAGTTCAGGGAGGAAGCTGAGCGCGGCGCGCGCCGGGCGGCCCGCGGGCCGGATGACTAAGTTTGGCCGCGCGCCCCGCCGCCGGTTGCCTTTTATGGCGGACTCGCCGGCAGCGGACGTGGCCTCCCGGGCCCCCCCACCCACCCCCGGCCGAGGGGCTGAGGGCACGACTGCGAGGGGCCGGGCGGCGGCGGGGGGTTGCGGGCGCTACCCCGAGGGCCGCCCATCCTCTCCCCCCACCTCCCCCACCCCACCCCTACCCCCAGCTGGCCAGGCCCAGCCTCCCAGATTTACCGAGAGGGAAACTGAGGTCCGGGGAGGGGCGGAGCCCTGCCAAGGTCACATCGCACCACGGCGGGGTGGCACCCGATGACACCCAAAGGCCCTGCTTCCCAGCCCAGGGCCGGGACAAAGATGACACACTCCCAAGGGCGCGCAGCTGCATTTATTGAGCACCCACTGTTTGTCTCCCGGCCTCCAGATTTCTCGGCTTCACAGCAGTCCTTTGAGAGCGGGTTTGGGTCCGCGAACCACAGCCCGACGCGGGCTCTCCCCGGAGGGGAGAAGCAGCTCCCCCTTGGTCCTCCCCCTCACCTGCCCCTGGCTGGCTGTTGTACTTTACGTTTGCGGGGAGATGAAAATCATCTCCCCATTTAACAGATGGTAGACTGAAGCTGTGAGCCCCAGGTCGGGGAGCTAAGTGGCAATGCGAGGGGCCTAACGTAAGTATGTCTGGGAGCAGGTACCCCAATCCTAGGGGCGTCAGAACTCACATACACCCCACACGGAATAGAATTCCTGTGCGTCTGTGCGGAGCTGAGTCGCACCGCGACCCTCGGGGCATGTGTATGGTTTCCTGCTGGTCTTCAGTCCCCGCCCCCGGCCCTGCCACGCTGTGGGCCTCCGTTTGTTCAAACGCAAAATGCGGGGAGTACAGGGGGTCCGGTTTGGAGTGGGGAGCGCGCTCGGGGTGATGGTCTGGGAGGAGAGAGGCAGGGATTTAGAACACCCGGGCGCTGGGCTATGCCCCCCTCCCAACCCGGGGCGCTCAGGCCCGCGACAGCTCCCTGGGGGGAGGGGCATGGGGGGGCGGCCCAGGCAAACCTCGGCGGCTGCCGGGCCTGTGAGGCCAGCGCCCCCTCCCCGGGCGCTCCCAAACCTCGCCTTTTATGGAGAGGAAGTTGGGCCAAGTGGGCCGGGCCGGCCCGAGGGGCGGGGTGGGGACCTGGAGCTCCGGCCCGGCCCGCGCTGGACACGCACTGGGAGCACCAGGCTTATCTCCGAGCGGCCCTGGGACGCGGGAGGCCCCGAGCCACGGCCACGTGAGCCGCGCGGGCCTGGGAACGCCAGATAATAAACACCCCACCCCGGCCCCCAGCGGCCGGCCGAGCCCAGGGGAGGCGGAGCCTCCACCTCTGCCGGCCAAGCCTGGCCCTGGCCTTGGGCTCCTACGACCTGCCTGGGGATGGGTCTGAGCACGCTCACCTTGGGACCCCAGACAGTTACTTACCTGAGGTGTCCAGATGGGCTCCCACCCTCTGATATGACTTAGACACACCCCCTCCCCGCTCCCCTGACCTGGGAGAGTCAGGGCCTCTGTCCTGCAGCTCAGTGTCTCCCGGTCCAGACCCCCAACAAAGTTCTCCTCCACCTTCAACAGCCACCAGCTCCAGCCCTGGCCACTGTACGGGAGGAGGGCCGGGATGGGCTGTGGGATTCTGGGAACCCAGTATTCCACCACATCCGTGTGGTCCAGAGTCCAGCTGGGACCCTGCAAGGCTGGTTTGAGGCCACTGGGCTCCATTTTGCAGGTGGGCACACTGAGGCCCAGAGACAGCAGGGTGTGATTCAGGGTGCTGCGAAGGTTCTGCTCTTCTGTCGTGGGGCCTCATGAACCCCGACCAGGGGGCCTGGACACGGGGAATGCTGTCCCAGCTATGCCCGAAGAGATTCTCCTGAGTCCCCCCCAGAAATCGCCAGGCCTTGGAGGGAGTTCACAGGCCCGAGGAGCTGAGCGGCAGAAGATGGGGCTGCCGCAGGGCCTGAAGACCCTGGTCCAGCCCTGCTGCAAATGCTCCGCGACACCCGCACAATCCCCTCCCTCCTCCGGGGTCAGCAAGACCTGGCCAGGAGTCCTGGCGCTGCCCTTCCTAAGGGTGGGGGCCCCTAAGGTCTCTAGGCCCATAGTGGATACTTCCCCTGTCCCCAGGCCTGGGGTGACATTTCAGTGGAGGATAGGGACAGGTGGGCGGAGGTGTGCACGTATATTTTCAGATTCCTGAGCTGGAAGCCTGGCGTCACACCCCGTACACCCTCCGGGAAAGGTGACTGTCATGACTAAGCCTACATATGCCTACAAGTGCCCCTGGATGACAGGGCGAGGCCAGATTCCAGCCCCTGCACTTTGTCCTTTGCTCTCCGCTCATAAGGACCCTGGGAGTGGGCTAGGGCAGAACCAGGAAGCTTAGCTTATCTGCTGATACATGAACACCTTTCTCCTCCTCCCTACACCCCCCCACCCCCTCCCCCAAAACCAACCATGAGCAGGTACCACAGAGAGGCCACTGGCCCCCGGTTCTTCCCTGGAAACAAGAGCAGTTGTAACCACAGCCCAGCAACTCCGTGTCTTTTTTGGTTTTTTTTGGCTGCGCTTACATGGTATGCAGGATCTTCCCGGACCAGTGATCGAACCCATGCCCCCTGCCTTGGGAAAGCGGAGTCTTAACCACTAGACCACCAAGGAAGTCCAGCTCCGTGGTTGTTTTCGTTTTTTGTTTATTTGAATTAATTAATTAATTTTTGGCTGCGTTGGGTCTTCGTTGCTGCGCGTGGGCTTTCTCTAGCTGTGGCGAGCAGGGGCTGCTCTTCGTTGCGGTGTACGGACTTCTCACTGCGGTGGCTTCTCTTGCTGCGGAGCACGGGCTCTAGGCGCACAGGCTTCAGTAGCTGTGGCACGTGGGCTCAGTAGTTGTGGCTCGTGGGCTCCAGAGCACAGGCTCAGTAGTTGTGGCGCACGGGCCTAGTTGCTCCACAGCATGTGGGATCTTCCCGGACCGGGGCTGGAACCCATGTCGCCTGCATCGGCAGGCAGATACTTTTTTTTTTTTAATAATTTTTTTAAAAAAATTATTTTCTTTATTTATTTTTGGCCGTGTTGGGTCTTCGTTGCTGCGCGGGCTTTCTCTAGTTGCAGCGAGCGGGGGCTACTCTTCGTTGCAGTGCGCGGGCTTCTCATTGCAGTGGCTTCTCTTGTTGCGGAGCACAGGCTCTAGGTGCGCGGGCTTCAGTAGTTGTGGCACGCGGGCTCAGTAGTTGTGACTCGTGGGCTCTAGAGTGCGGGCTCAGTAGTTGTGGCGCACGAGCTTAGTTGCTCTGCAGCATGTGGGCTCTTCCCAGACCAGGGCTCAAACCCGTGTCCCCTGCATTGGCAGGCGGATTCTAAACCACTGAGCCACCAGAGCAGCCCCAGCTGCATGTTTTTTGACGCCTCGACTTACACTCTGGTTTCGTCCTTCCAGCAGCCCCACACAGTTTTTACCCCCTTTTTAAAAAAGTTAATTAATTTATTTTTTGGCTGTGTTGGGTCTTCGTTGCTGCGTACGGGCTTTGTCTAGTTGCAGCGAGCAGGGGCTATTCTTTGTTGTGGTGCGCGGGCTTCTCACTCGGTGGCTTCTCTTGTTGCAGAGCACAGACTTTAGGAGCGTGGGCTTCAGTAGTTGTGGCATAAGGGCTCAGTAGATGTGGCTCGCCGGCTCTAGAGCACAGGCTCTGGAGTTGTGGTGCATTGGCTTAGCTGCTCCACAGCATGTGGGATCTTCCCGGACCAGGGCTCCAACCCATGTCCCCTGCATTGGCAGGCGGATTCTTAACCACTGTGACACCAGGGAAGTCCTCACCCCCATTTTACAAGTGAGAAAACTGAGGGCCTTTGCCAGTAAAGTGACTTGCCCAGAGTCACAGAGATGGCAGATATTCCCCCTCTTGCCATCTTTCCCTGGCTGTGTGTGACCTTGGGCATGTCCCCTCACTCCTCTGGGCTTCACCTGGATTTGGGGAAACATCAAGGCCCCTGCCTCATGGGGCAGTTAATGGGGAGTGAGCAGGACAGGGCCTGCCTCCTAGAGGCTCATGAAGGGCATCTGGGCATGTAGCGACAGTCGGTCCCAGCTGGGGGCTCACCACCTCACCTCATGCAGGTAAGCGTGGCCCTGCATGAACGTGAGTGAGCTGCACGCTCCCCATACCCCAGGCAGGTCCCCAACCTCGACTGTCAGCTTTGCTACCCACGACTTAAAACATCATGATGAAAGCTGCCCTTCCTGCCTCTTGGGGTTGCCATGGGATAAAATCAAATTATAGAACATCAGAAAAATGAAAGAGTATCACAGACACATAGGTTATTATTCTCATTACTATTATTATAATTATTTGTATAGCGCTAGTATTTCTAATACAAACTTCTACTTGGCCAGAGACAGACAGAAATCTGAAATCTGAGGCTACAGAGTTAGTTTGGGAGCCTCCTGGGCCCTTTCATAATGGAGAGCCATCTGCTGAAACATCAGACATGGCCCTCCCCTCTCCCGCTCCCCCACCCTCTATAGCTCCCCATTACCATTGCGGACAAAGTCCCAGCTCCTGAGTTCACGCCAGTCCTCTGAGAACACACCCACCCCAGGCATCCTGGGCACCAGCAAATCTCCAGACCTGAGAAGCACTTTCCCACCTCCTGGCTGAGTTCCAAGGCTGCGTTCTTGCTGTGTGGCACTGCATCTTGCTTTCCTTCTCTGGGCCAAGGCTGAGGCTGACTAGGAGAGGAAGGGGCACGTGACAGCTTTGGGGGAGGGCAGCACAGAGGCCCTGCAGCTGTCACCTGTTGCAGAGTTCTAGTTCCTTGTTTCCAGCCAGTTCTTTGGTGAGTGTCATGGTACCCCCAGCGCTGGACCCCAGAGGCTGGCCCCGTAAACTTGCGTCTGCAGGGTGTCCAACTTCCAGGAGGGCCTGTTTCTTGCCCTTATGGGCTCCAGAACCCAAGCTTAACCCAGCTATTCGAGCCTAGCTCTGACCCTGCCTACCTCAGTCTCCCCACCTGTACAATGGGACCTGAATTCAAGGCCCAGTACATTCCTTCCAAGGGGTAAGGACTCACAGCCCCCACTGAGCTGTGCTAAGAGGGCTCCACCAACCCCATGCCCA
This sequence comes from Pseudorca crassidens, assembly GCF_039906515.1. Classification (NCBI taxonomy): domain Eukaryota; kingdom Metazoa; phylum Chordata; class Mammalia; order Artiodactyla; family Delphinidae; genus Pseudorca; species Pseudorca crassidens. The sequence continues at coordinate 3,919,308 of NC_090310.1, read as the reverse complement.
CCCCAACCCTGCTCACCCAGTTGGGGTCTTTCTCAGATGGGGCCTCCATGTACTCTACTGAGTGTTGGCCAGAACAAAAATGGTGTTGAGCCCAGATCTCCCCATTAAGGTTTCTATGGACTCAATTTCCAAAGTTCCCAGCCACATCAGATATTTGCAGTTCTCCCAACATACCTTCTGTCAAGCCCCCTCTAAATTGTCTCCTTTGTGAACTCCTATTCATACTTCAAAGCCCAGCCAAAAAGACCCCTCCTGTGGAAAGCCTTGCTTGATCCTTGGGCTGGGTTGCTCTTCCTCCAGTTCAGCTCCTCACACGTTCAGGATATCAAACAGTTGTTTTCCCTGGAGACTTCCGGAGAACAAGGCTCAAGTCTGACCTGTGAGTGATATCAGACACTGGGTGAGTCAGCTGCAGCCCAGAGACCTGAGGACTTCTTGTGACACCCAGCCTCCCATACACCCATCCCGTCAACATCCGCTGGAAGGTGTGAGCCCTGAGCTGGCCAAACCCCTTCCTCCCCAGGCCTGTTCCTCATCAGCTTTGGCAGTCCTGGGACATCATTCCTGCTAGGGCTGTGCCCACACCCTCCTGGCACAGGGTGTTCACACCCTTGAGAGCCAGTACATCCATTCCTGCGACCTCTGTCCCTTCTGTAGAGAACTGGATCCATACATCTTCCCTTCCTCCCTTCCTTTCTTCCATCTGAAGATAGACGCCCAAAGCTGGGGTTTCCCTGGTAGAGCAGTGGTTAAGAATCCAGCTGCCAATGCAGGGGACATGGGCTTGAGCCCTGGTCCAGGAAGATCCCACATGCCGCAGAGCAACTATGCCCTTGCGCCACAACTACTGAGCCTGCGCTCTAGAGCCTGCGAGCCACAGCTACTGAGCCTGTGTGCCGCAACTACTGAAGCCCACACACCTAGAGCCCATGCGCCACAACAAGAGAAGCCCCCGCAGTGAGAAGCCCGTGCACCACAACGAAGAGTAGCCCCCGCTCACCGCAACTAGAGAATGCCCGCACGCAGCAATGGAGACCCAAAAAAAGAAAAAAAAAAGAAGCCCAAAACGGTACTGACTATACACCCTGAGATGGGGATCCCACAGTGATCAAAACAAATGTGGTCCCTGCCTTTGCAGCATGGAGGGAGAGAATAAACCTATGATCACACAGATACACCCAAGAATCGGCTGTGACGAGCATGACAAAGAAGTGCAGGAGCCACAAGAACCCTGCCCTTGTCTAGGGATCCCCCTGGACCAGGTGATGTTTACACCGAGCCCTGAAGGATAAGCAGAACTTCAAGAAGCAGAAAGGATGTGTGTGGGAAGAAGGGTCCATTACAGACAGACAGAACAGCAAGTGCAAAGGCCCTGAGGCAGGCGGGAGTTTGGTGCTCTAAGGGCTAGAGGCCAGCATGTCTGGAGTGTAGAGTGAGGCTGGCGGGAGCGGGGGGTGGGGGTGGGGTGGGGGGACGGGCAGCCACACTCCCAAACTAGCTGCCATCTAGGCAAGGACGCACATTATCATTGTGCAGCTACTTGGATTGCCACAAACTGAACACTCACAGTACCCAGCACCCAGATCAAGAGACATGTGCAGGTCCCTCCATCACATCCTTTCCAGTCGGTCCTCCCCAAAGGGCACCGTTGGCCTGACCTCTGCACACAGATGAACACAGGATCATAGAGAATCTGTTCTTGCGTGTGAAGTGGGATCTCACTGTGGTTTGCATTTGCATCTCCCGGATGACCCGTGATGTCAACACTCTTTTTATCTTTGCTGGCGATGTGGAGATTTGGGTGGCCTCTTGTTTAAAATACCCCTTCATGGGAATTCCCTGGTGGTCTAGCGGTTAGGGCCCCGCACTTTCACTGCCGTGGCCTGGGTTCAATCCCTAGTCGGGGAACTGAGATCCCACAAGCCTTGTGGCATGGCTAAAAAAATAAAAATAAAATGCCCCTTCACTTCTTTTTCTCATTCCCCTCCCTGCCTTTCCCCTCTCTTTCTTGCCCAAAGGCTATACCGGTATTCTCTGGTGGAAGAACAATCCAGAAGGAGATGAAGGCTCCCTCCTCCCCACAACCCACCCCTCTTGGGCCCTGCTCTGTGTGTGACAGGCCCGGAGACCAGGGAGAGGCACAGCGCTGCACATGCGCACACATGTCCCCTGTTGGAGCCCCCGCCCTTCCTGCAGCCCCCCAGTAAGCCTGGGACGGACCATATGCGGTACATGGCCTTCGTGTCACAGAGGCACAGTACGCCTGGCCCAAGTCGCCAGCAATGGCCACCCTGTACTGGCTCCGAGCAGGCCCAGCTCCAATGTGTCTGTTGGCTCACCTGTCCCCTCCCTACAGCTCTGCGACGTAGATGAGTGAGTTTGCCGAGGCCGCCAACACACAACCTGCTCAGCTGTGTCCCCAGAGAGGAGATTTCAGAGCTGGACACAGAACTTTCCACCCACTTCTGCAGTCCCCTGCCTACATGTCTGGGAACCAGGATGACCCAGCCCGGGCCCTGCCCTCCAGGGTCCCCCCACCCACAGAGAGGGAGCAACTAGGGGTAGACAGGAGGCCCCTGAGCCAGGGCCTTTGAGGGACCTGGAGTCCTTCTGACTCAGGGAGGGATGAGGGACCAGGCCCTCATCCTCGTCAGATGCACGTCAGCAGGGCTGCGTCTGGCCAGACCTGGACCACCAGGACGGTGTGTGCTTCCTGCCAGAAGGAGTAGGTCTTGCACGGCTCCTGGGCTGTCTCAGCAGGTCGGCTTTAGAGCCATCTTGGCCGAGGGGAGCGGGGTCCTGCACCCATCCTGGACAGACCAGCCTGGTACTCCCGGCAGAAAACTTAGCATCCTCCTCGCCATCCTGGCAGCACACAAAATGCGAAGCCCCAGCCCTCCAGGCCTGGGCTCTGGCTTGCCCCATGTCCTGTGTGATGCTGGGTGAGACTCTGCCCATCTCTGGGCCTTGGTTTCCCCTTTGGTAAGTAGACCGGTGATGGTCACCGTCCAGGCTGTCTGTGACAAGCCCCTGAAAGGTCAGGAAGGCCCACTCAGAGGGCACGATCCACACTCGGTCCTGCTGCCCCTGGTGGGCTCAGGGGTGCCGAGTCCCTTTCCGAGGACATCCAGGGGTGAGGGATACAACTGTGTCCTACTTAACACAGAGCCTGAAAGTGGATCAGAAAAGGAAGGACCAGGGTCCCCAAAAGACGGGACACCGAGCTGACCGTTCTGTGGGGCCTCGCGGCGGGAAGAGGGTGCTATGTTCTTTCCTGGGGTCCCCAGCTGCTCTGGGGCTCCCTTCGCTCTGGCTTAGCTAAGAGGGCACAGCATGCAGCCCCCTGGCCCTGTGCACAGTGGGTTTATCGCTGAGTCCTACCTGGGTCTGGACCAACCCCCCAGCCTGGCCACTACGTGTTCTGGGTCATAGGTGTGGGCACACGTGTCCTCAGGTGCACCTGTGTGCCCCCAGTGCTGGGGTCTCAGCAGCCCGGATGACTCAGACAGCCCGAATTACTCACTGGGGACCTGGGAAGTGGAGGGAACAGGGCCCCTCTGGGGAGGGGGAACCCTGGTTTCGGCCCCCAGCCCCCAACAGGGGCTGCTGTGCCAGGGGAAACCCCTTCCCCGCCTGACCCATCACACCCAAGCCTGAGATGGGGCTTCTCTGGGCTCGTACAGAACCAGTCTCATGGGTTCAGGACTGTGTCCCAGTGGACAGTGCAGGCCAAGGGGAGGGGCTGGTCCCCTGTCTCCCCGGCAGCTGGCACAGGGCTGGGCGTAGGGGAGACATCAGGAAGCTCAGGCCACCGAGCCGGCTCAGGTTCCTGGCCAGCCCAGCCGGCGGCTGAGATTTCTGGCCGAGGAGGGCCTGGTTACACGGCTGCGCAGCTCAGCCGATTGGGTTTCCACTTGGATGGGCCCCAGGCCCCAGGCTGGAGGAGCCAGCGCTAGCTGAGGAGGGCCCCACGGGGGCCCCACGGCCAAGCAGGGAGCCCGCTCTGCACTGCCCACTGACCACCCTGAGCCTCGGTTTGCCCACCTGAGAACAGCAGCCCCCTGGAGGCTCAGGGACTCAGGGCGCCCCCTCGAGACTGGCTGTGGGCCTTTGCGCTGCTCCAGCCCAGACTCCTGGGTTCCGGTAATCAGTAATTAATTGATTCTCGCTCTCACTGATCTCAGCTGGCTCCTCTGAGAAATGGGGAGATTCCTGCTTGGCCGGCAGGGGCGCGGTGAGCGTTCCGTGTGCGCAGGTGGGTCTGGCTCTGCTTCCGCGGGCCCTTGGGGACCCTGCCTTCCCTGTGCTGTCGCTGATGCGCTGCGGATGCGGGCTTCGCCCTGAGGTAGGTGAGCCTGAGGCTCCTGAGTCACCTCGGCCCCACCCACCCGCCTGCACTTTCCCAACGCCTCCCTTCCCCCTTCCTGTTCCCCTTTCACTTCCTCCGGCCCCTCCAGCTGGGGAGCTGTACCTCCGCTCCCCCAGCTCCCCCAGCTCCTAGGGCATTTCGGAGCCCCTGGCCCAGCCAGGAAGGGAGCCGGAACAAGGCCACCCAGCCAGGAAGGGGCTGAGCCCCCACCAGTGGCCCCAGGCGCCTGGGACGGGAGAGCCCACGTCACTGACTGCTTCTGGTCCCCCTGGGGCCAGACGCCCCCCTGCCCCTTTTCACAGCCCAGGGACAGAGGCCTGAGGCGCAGGGTCCCCTGGCCTCCTGTCTGTGCCATTCCCGTGGGCATGTTTGCCAACACTCTGGGGCGTCAGGCCCAGGAGCTCCAGAACCCTGCTTGGCCTGAACTTGAAATTGCTGCTGACCCCACCCCACGTGGTCCAACCTGTCCCCCAGCTTCTCAGGCCTCTGTCTGGGGAACCAGAGGAACCTGGCATCTGAGGGATGTCTTGGTTGCCAGATGACTCGGAGCAGGTCACCACCCACTCCCGGTGGGCTAAGGTGGGCCCAGGTGAGAAGTGGACCTCAAAGGCCTCCTGGGACCACAACTGGGGCGGGGGGCATGAGGCCAGATGCCCCCTGTCTGGCTGGACGGCTGTCACCCCAAGGGGCCTCTGCCTCTTAGCACTCAGGGTCTGCCTGGGTCATCTCGGTTCTCATCTGGAGAACGGAGACAGCTAGCCCTCCCAGCAGAAGACTCCAGGGACCAGCAGAAGGGGCTCAGCTGGGTGTGTGTAGTGGGGGAAGCCCAGGGAAACTTACATCTATTTCTGAAAAATTCAATCAAATAAGCAAGGCTGGGAACTCCCCAGGAGGGTGGCATTTCTCTGGGTGCCCTGGGGGACAGGAAGAGAGAGGGTAGTTTTTAAGGATTTTTAAAAACACTCCCAAGAAGTGTTGGAAGTTCCCAGTTTCTCCGGAGCAGGGATCCCCCTCGGGCGGATAGCTCTGTCAGGGAGGACAGGAGGCCCAGGGCAGGCTGAGGGGCTGGAGGCTGCCCAGTGACAGCCCTGGGAGAGACTCTGGCTAGAGGCCAGGCCAGGATGGGGACCAAGGCCCTGGCTGACGCCCAGGAGAGCACACAGGGCCCAGCCCATCCTTCCCGCCTCCGGGGCCCCCTTCAGCTGGCTGGGCACCTCCTCAGAGGGCCTTCCCTGACTCCCTCCTTCCCAAGAAAATCCGCTGCTTTCCTTCTTGGGCATCAGCACTTGTTCTCTTTGGCTTTCTTGTTTGAGGTCTGTCTCAGGGATCACACCTGCTTTATTCAGTGTGTTGTCTGGTGCTCTTCTTCTCTGGAAGCACGTCTGGCTGGTCGGTGCTGGTGTGTGGAATGCAGGAGCAGTGTGATCCAGGATGTTGAGCTCCTGCCTGTGCTCTTGCTGTGTAATCCTGACTGGGTCAGTTCCCCTCTCTGGGCAGGAAAGCTTACTGCTGTTATGGTAGAGGAGGGAGGAAGTCGTAGCCGACTTCCTGGAGGTGGCAGCCCAGAGCTGGCCCTGGAGGCAGAGGCACCCCAAGCCCAGTCCCTCCCAGGACCTTAGGAATCCAGAAGTCCAGAATTGCCTCTTGAGACCATCCTGGGAGCAGGGGACGAGGGCAGGGGAAAGAGGTGGTGACAGCGTGCAGGCCTGGGGCTCAGGACCCCCTGTTGTGTAACCAAGGGCCAGTGGCTGTCTTCTCTGGGCCTCAGGAGATAAGCACTGAGGACAGAGGTGGGACCCAAGAATTTAGACTTTGGAACAGCCTTTGGTCCCAGTCCCTGAGGACACTGCAGGGGACACTGCAGAGGCAGTGAGAGGCCTCCAGGCCCTACACCTGGAATCCCTCACGCCAGACTCCAAGCCCTTTTCCAGTCTGGCCTCAGTTTCCTCATCTGTAGCAAGAGGCGTATTTGCTAGAATGCTGCCCATCAGTTGCTCCTCACTGAGGACCCACAGTGCGCAGGGGATCTGCCCTCCTGGAGCCAACAGTCTAAGGTCTTCCTAAGGTCTCCCCTTCTCTGTCCTGCCTCAGTTTCTTCCTCTGAAAAATGGAGCTTGGTTTCCCTGCGGGTCAGGGCAGCAGTGGGGCCCGAACACCCAGAGCAAGGCGGCCGGGTGGCCAGTTCTGGAGGAAGGCCGGGAGTGGTCCTTTGCTATGGGCTGTAAAGGTCGCCTGGCCTGGAGGCCTCTCAGGGAGGGGAACCGCAAGAGGAAAAAAAAAAAGCACCAGAAAGGCAAGTGAAGTCCCCATTGGCTGAGCCGGCTAAGGGCCCCGGGGGCTGTGTGCCTGCCCCGGTGACAGCTCTGAAAACTCCCTGCAAGGGCAAAGAACCTGTTCACTTCCTCTCCGGAGGTCTCCTCCCTCTTCCTCTGGCCCCTCCACTTCCTCTTTTCCTCCTCTGGCTGCTGTCTCTCTTCAGCTCCTTCTCTCCCGCTAGGCCTGCGGCCCCCACCCCCCAACCCTCCATCTTCCCAGGGTCCTTTCTCAGGGCCTAGGACACCCAAGCGGTCACTTATTCATTCAACAGATCAGAGCCCTGGGGAGGGTATGGTGGGTGGAGGTGGACGGACCAGAGACCCGAAAGGGCTCACAGTCTGGTCGGGGAGGCCCAGTTATAAATGCCGGCCCTGTGCAGTGGTCTTTGGGGGGAGGGGGGATATGCTGCAGATGCCAAAGGACTCCCTCAAGTAGGGGCCTTCTGGGATGGGCCTTGAAGGATGCATAGGAGACTCCCAGCTGCCGCAGACAGAGGGCCGGGAGTAGTGCAGCCTCAGCTCGGTGCTTCTGCCCCTTGGCCCGCCCCTGGTTGAGAAGCGGCGAGGTGGCAGCACAGGTCCTGCTTGGGGACCAGCCTTGCTCTCCACCCGATGTAGCTGCCTGGAGCCACCAGAGTCTCCCACGCCTTGGCCTGCAGCCCTGGTCCCAGTCTGTCTGGCACCCACCAGGCTCAGTGAACAGCCCGGAGCAGCCCTCATCGGCCAGGAGCAAAGAGGGTCACCCACCCCCCCCAACCCCCACCACAGCTCCTGAATCACAGGGTTGGCAGGTCCCAGGGTGGCTGGCCGGACGCCCGTGAATGAGACACACAAGGCCAGGGACAGGGCAGTCCGGCCCCTGGGAAGCAGGGAGTGGACGGGCTGGGAACATTTGCCCAGGCCCGGGGCGGGGCTGGGGGAGCCACCGAGAGCAGATCCCTGGGAATTCCGCTGGCAGGTGGCTCTGAGCCCGTGGGCTCTGCTGTGCGCTGGGAGACGGTCACCCTTTCTACCTGTTTGTGGCCTCTGCAACCTTCAAAGAGCCCTGCCAGCACTAGCCTCCTGCAGTGGGCTGGACCAAGCTGCCTCTGCCCTGGCCAGATTCCACCTCCATATATGGACGAAGCTTTTGCTGGTTTCAACACACGCTCAGTGAGCACCTACTGTGTGTAGCAAAGCCCTGGGCAGACCTGAGGTGCCTGGACACAGACCACGGGCAACAGGCCAGGGCCTCTACCTGGACCACCCTTCCTGTTTTCCCTTGTGTGAAAATTCAGCTTGTCACCACCTCTGAGAGGATGCGTGCTCCTCCAGGTTGGGCCAGATTCCCCTCTGGGGGTTCCATGGCCTCTGGGTTTCCTTTCACCACACAGTGACTACTGTCGGCCACCCTCTGGGCGGCAGGCTCTGACACTTCTCAGAGCAGGGAACTACCCAGAACACTGTGGGGCACCCAGGTCTGCCCCAGGGTTTGGTGGAGAGACCCCGGGCAGGAGCAGGTGCAGTGGGAGGGTCTCCTCTGAGGGCAGCTGGCCGTCAGCTACTGTCACTGCCGCTCCACCCCTCACCCTCACTCCTCTCTGGCACATTGTGTGTCCTTCCCCAGTCCTTGGTGGCCTCCAGATGGTCCAGGAGGGCAGTTCAGCTGTGGCTGCACATGACAGACAGACGATGGACGGTGGGCCCCGGGCCCCAGAGCTGTGACAAATGGCCCTGCCTGCCTGCACCCAGCAGTGGTTGGCAGCTGCCCGGGTCGCCGGCTAACAGCCCAGGCTTGGCCTTGGCTGGGTGTGACCAGGCAGCTCCGAGGCAGCCCAGCTCCGTGGGAACAGTTTCTCTGCTCTACAGAGCCCACCACTCCCCAGGTCTGCAGCAGCGGAGGTTTGGAGCCCTTCTCACAGGGAACTTCTAGCCGCTGGCCCCTGGGGGTGTGGGGGGGTCTGCCCTGTCCCTGGGGACTGTGGTCTTGAAGCCCCTGTTAAATGGCCACCAGCCCCCCTTACTCCCCCATGAAACACCATAGTCCTCAGCCCCAGGTCTCTTGAGTAGTAATGTGCCCCCATGGCAAACGGAGACCCCCACTCAGCACGCTCAGCACCCCCAGAGGCCCCCCTGTAACCCAGGCTTTCTGGGCAGTGGAGCTAATGTGGACAAGGGGGGTGACTCGCTGCCCACCCCTCCCCCCCAACTGTTCCTTAAGTATGCGCCCACAGCAACCAGGCACCCTCGCATCTGTGCTGACCCTTGCCCACCGGGTCGCTCACTGCTCTGGGGCATCCACACCCGGAGGGTCCCGGGGTGGGGGGACCCGGAGTGACAGGCAGGCCGGGTGCAGGCCTGGCCACGCGGGGCCGGACCGGGCACTGCTCAGCTGGGCGGCGGCCCGGGGCTCGCACCCCACGACCCGCGGGCCCAGCACCCAAAGCCAAAACTCTCTCCCTCCTCCTCTTCCTCAATCTCGCTCTCGCTCTCTACCAGTCCATCTCTCTCTCTCTCTCTCTCTTTTTTTTTTTTTGCAAAAGGAGGGGAGAGGGGGTAAAAAAATGCTGCACTGTGCGGCGAGGCCGGTGAGTGAGCGGCGCGGGGCCAATCAGCGCTGGCCGTTTCGAAAGTTGCCTTTTATGGCTCGAGCGGCCGCGGCGGCGCCCTATAAAACCCGGCGGCGCGACGCGCAGCCACAGTCGAGACCGCGTCCACTCCGTCAGCACAGGCCCCTCGCCCTCGCCGCTCCGCCTTCGTCGCCGGTCTACACCGCTACCAGGTAGGGCCCCGCGCCGGCCGGGCCGCTAATGCGCTGGGCCCGCGCCTCCTCCGGGCAGGCAGCGCGCGATCCCGGCCCCGTGGACAGCCTCCTGGCTGCGGGGAGTGGACTCATGCGCTCCTCGCTCGGAGCCGGAGCTGCGCTCGGGGCGCGCTCCCAGAATGTTTCCGTTGGGACCGCGGGTCTTTGTCCGAGCGGGTGGCTCGCTCCGCCGGCGGGACGGCGGGACAGCGGGGCAGCGAGGTGGCGAGGCGGTAGGGTGGGTGGGCGCGGCGGGGCAGCAGGGCCGGGTGGGGGCTGGGGACACCAGTGCGCGTGCGTGTGCGCGTTAGGCTCGGGAAGCGAGGGCGGGGCGGCCGGCCGGAAGGGGTGGGGTCGCCGCGGCGCGAGAGCGCCTGCGCGCACTTCCTTCTCGCGCCGCCGGCTCCCGCGGGTGTGGCTGCTGAGCGTTCGCCGGGTGGTGCTTTTTGGGCGGGGCGGGGCCGGCGCCCGGTGTAGGGGGGCGGAGGCCTGGCTTCCTGCCGCGAGCCGCGGGGCCGCCTCCAACCCGCGTTTGCCTTTTATGGTAATAACGCGGCCGGCCGGCTTTCTTTGTCCCCAATCTGGGCGCGCGCCGGCGCCCCCTGGCGGCTCGAAGGCGCGGTGCGCCGGAAGTGGGTAGGGCGGGGGCGGCCGCACGGCTCATGGTCCTGTTCTCCCCGCAGTTTGCCATGGATGACGATATTGCTGCGCTCGTGGTCGACAACGGCTCCGGCATGTGCAAGGCCGGTTTCGCGGGTGACGATGCTCCCCGGGCCGTCTTTCCCTCCATCGTGGGGCGCCCCCGGCACCAGGTAAGGCGCCCGCCTCGGGTCTGACTTGGTGGGTGGGGCTTCCCTCTCGGGAGCAGGCGGAGGGAGGGAGGGGGAGGCCTTCGGTTTTCTGGGTGAGGGTCGGTGGGGCAGTGCCTGAGCTGAAGGCGCCTTGCTCCTCCCTCCGCAGGGCGTGATGGTGGGCATGGGGCAGAAGGACTCCTATGTGGGCGACGAGGCGCAGAGCAAGAGAGGCATCCTGACCCTCAAGTACCCCATCGAGCACGGCATCGTCACCAACTGGGACGACATGGAGAAGATCTGGCACCACACCTTCTACAACGAGCTGCGTGTGGCCCCCGAGGAGCACCCCGTTCTGCTGACCGAGGCCCCCCTGAACCCCAAGGCCAACCGTGAGAAGATGACCCAGGTCAGTGGCCCGCTGGCCTCGCCTGGGCGCCACCCCCGCACCCCGTTTCTTGCCCTTCTTTGTCACGCCCTTTCTCACTTGTTCTTTCTTCTGCCATTTTCCTAGGACTTTCTTCTCTGACCTGAGTCTCCTTTGGAACTCTGCAGGTTCTATTTGCTATTTCCCAGATGGAATCTTTTTCTCGTGTTTGCTTTTCTGACTAGGTGTTGAAAGCATAAAGTGCTGTGGGTGTAGGTACTAACACTGGCTCGTGTGACAAAGCTGACGAGGCCGTTGTAAAGTGGTCTTGGAGTGTGTATTCAGTAGGTGCACAATAGGTCTGACGTGAATCCCCGTCCTGGGAGCCCCAGCACACTTAGTCATGTTCCTTGCACTCTTTGCATGTCCCCAGTCTGGCCTCACTGCTCCCGGTGGCTTCCCAAGTGTGACATGGTCCATCTCTCCGTGCAGATCATGTTCGAGACCTTCAACACCCCAGCCATGTACGTGGCCATCCAGGCTGTGCTGTCCTTGTACGCCTCTGGCCGCACCACTGGCATCGTGATGGACTCCGGTGATGGGGTCACCCACACGGTGCCTATCTACGAGGGGTACGCCCTCCCCCATGCCATCCTGCGTCTGGACCTGGCTGGCCGGGACCTGACGGACTACCTCATGAAGATCCTCACGGAGCGTGGCTACAGCTTCACCACCACGGCCGAGCGGGAAATCGTACGTGACATCAAGGAGAAGCTCTGCTACGTCGCCCTGGACTTCGAGCAGGAGATGGCCACCGCGGCCTCCAGCTCCTCCCTGGAGAAGAGCTACGAGCTGCCCGATGGTCAGGTCATCACCATTGGCAACGAGCGGTTCCGCTGCCCTGAGGCTCTCTTCCAGCCTTCCTTCCTGGGTGAGTCAGGAGGTCTCATGCCCGCCCCACACGAGGGTCACTCTGGCCACACTGGAAGTTAAGTCTGGCTTCTCTTTCTCCTCAGGCATGGAATCTTGTGGCATCCACGAAACTACCTTCAATTCCATCATGAAGTGTGACGTCGACATCCGCAAGGACCTCTATGCCAACACGGTGCTGTCTGGCGGGACCACCATGTACCCGGGCATCGCCGACAGGATGCAGAAGGAGATCACCGCCCTGGCTCCCAGCACGATGAAGATCAAGGTGAGTGCCTGGCCTGAGCTGGCCTGGGCACTTGGGGGGTGAGATGTGGCTTTGGTGCAGGTGAGCGTGGTGGTCGTCAAGGCAGCTGCCTTGCTGTAGGCCCCTGGTGTACCAGGGCTGGGACCGCCAGAGCCCTCACTGTGCCTTTCTCTCCCCAGATCATCGCTCCCCCTGAACGCAAGTACTCCGTGTGGATCGGCGGCTCCATCCTGGCCTCGCTGTCCACCTTCCAGCAGATGTGGATCAGCAAGCAGGAGTACGACGAGTCTGGCCCCTCCATCGTCCACCGCAAGTGCTTCTAGGCGGACTCTTAGTTGCGTCACACCCTTTTCTCGACAAAACCTAACTTGTGCAGAAAACGAGATGAGATTGGCATGGCTTTATTTGGTTTTTTGGTTTTTTTTTTGGTCTTTTTTGATTTTTTTTTGTTTTGTTTTTTTTGCGCTTGACTCAGGATTTAAAAACTGGAACGGTGAAGGTGACAGCAGTCGGTTGGATGGAGCATCCCCAGAGTTCTACAATGTGGCCGAGGACTTTGATTGTACATTGTTTTTTTTTTTTTTTTTTAAATAGTCATTCCAAATATTGTGAGATGCATTGTTACAGGAGGTCCCTTGCCTTCCCAAAAGCCGCCCCACTTCTCCCTTAGGAGAAGGGCCAGTCCTCGCCCGAGTCCACATAGGGGAGGGTGATAGCATTGCTTTCGTGTAAATTATGTACTCCAAATTTTTTTTTTTAATCTTTGCCTTAATACTTGTTCTTTTTGTTTGTTTTATTTTGAATGGTCAACCATCGTGGCCCCCCTTTTTGTCCCCCATCTTGAGATGTATGAAGGCTTTTGGTCCCCCTGGGAGTGGGTTGAGGTGCGGAGGTAGCCAGGGCTTACCTGTACACTGACTTGAGACCAGTTCAATAAAGTGCACACCTTATACACGTGGCTGGTGGCTGGCGTTGTTGGATGTTGGGGAGAAGGCTGGGGCACTGGGGGTGCTTTGAGGTGCCTCTCACACTGAAGGGTCTGGGATTGGGTTATGTGGGAGGAGTTAGGAATTCTGGCCTCTAATCCTGTTTAAGTGAATTCCCCGCCTGGCCCTTGTTCCCCTCGGTTTCTCGCTGGGTTCTGAGGTCCAGATGCTGGAAGAGTGGGGAGCTAGGGAGGTGTGGTCCCTGTACCCACCTCGTAGAACTGGGTGGGGACCTTCATCTCTGTGGGTGCTGCTTCCTCACTGTTCTCTTGGGATAGTGGGGTCTCGCAGGCCACAGGCTTTGTCCTCGCCTTCCCTTCAGTACCTGCGGAGAACCAGGGGCTCTGAGGTTAGGGGCGGGGCCACCTGCCCACTCACCTGGAGTGACCCCTGTGGAAGGGACAGCGCCACCCATCCGGGGCCTGTGGGCAAGGGGATGCGGGGTCGGCAGAGATGACCTTAGTTGGAGGGTAAACGTCATCCTTTATTCTTGGGGCCCAGTTTCAAGTGCAGATCTGGCCCGGGGGGAAGCAGCCTGGGGGTTGCGGTCAGTTTGGGACTCTTCTCCAAGCCTGGCTGGCCTCCACTCTGCTAGAAGCTGTGGTTGACATGGAAAGTGGGTGAGGCCTCTCCCACACTGCCAGAGGGAGTGAGATACGGAAACTGGCCCCCAAGTCGATCCAGATTTGGGGCCTTGGGGGACCCTCTCCCCTCCATGAACCTGGGGCTTCCCCAGGGCTCCGCTGGGGACGGTGGGAGCTGTGGCCTGTGAGGATGGGGCGACCCACTGCCTCCCATCTTAGGGACAGTGCAGACCCTCGGGCACCTTTTGCGCAGCACCTTGGGGGTGTGTGGTGGGAAGAGGGCTGTTCGACCTCCTGGTGGCTTCAAAAACCAAAGGGGAGCCCACGGTCCCCGGGCTAACCTGGGCAGATTTTCCTAGGTCAGCACATGAAACAGCATGGCGGGTGCAGAATGTGATATCTGGAAGGTGCTCTGTTCCCCAGGGCGTTGCCCTCTATCACCTGGCCCAGAGGAAGAGCACCGAGGATCCTTCGCCCTGACCCTGTGCAGTCTTAGAGGCCTGCGGACCTGGAAGGGAAGTCCCTCCTGGGTCAGTTGCAGCTCTTTTGGTCTAATTCAGGGATGGTGGTCAGCCCTGGGCTCTGGGAGCTGAGAGTACCTACTCTGTGCTGATGTCTTGGACACAGAGCCTGCCCTGGAGGAGCTGTCAGCCTGGAAACTCCCCTCTCTCCCTCCCTCCCTTTCTCTCTTCCCCGCTTCCTCCCTCACGCTATTTGTGCTAGGCACTGTGCCACGCTGTGGGATGCAGTGGAGAAGAAACCAGGTGTGTTTCCTGCCCTCACAAGGGGCCCAGCTTACTGGGCAAGACAGAATAAATAGGAATGTACAAGTACCAGTGGTGATAACAAGAAAGAGGAGTAGCGGCTGCATGTGGTAAAGAACATTGGGTCGGTCTGGGAAAACGGAGACATTCATCACGTTGATGCGTGATGGTGTCACGGGTGTGGACAGACATCAAAGCTCATCAAAGTACCTCAGTGAAGCTGAAAAAAACCTAAGAAATACAGGTTTAAAAAAAAGGAAAAAAGCAATCATCATTTTGCCTTTTTCCAATAAATAAGGTAATAAAAGACCATAAACCTGGCTGATGGGGGGATGGGGGGATCCGCGGCTCTTGATCAGGAGGCTTTTTCAGACGGCTTCCTGTGGGAGGGGTGCGGGAGCTGGCCACACGACAGTCGCTTGGGCAGGTGGAAGTGTGGGTGTGCATGTCTCAGGCAGAGGCCCTGATCGACTGAGGACAGAGGCCCGGGGATGAATGGGAGGGTGGATGGGGCTATGTGTCTTTTCTATGTGGCCCTGGGAAGTCACGTTACTGTCCACATGCCCATCTGAGAAATGGGAATGTCAGTAACAGCTGGAGGGGTGCTGTGAGCAGGTGCTCCCTCAGTCTTTTCCTTTGAAAGGAGACACACACTTGACCCTTTAGGTGCTGCTCCCTTCCTCCCGGGGCCACAGCTGGGCTGATCATCTGGGCTAAGCCAGAGGGTGCTGCATTACCTGCCGCCTTCCTCTCAGCACCCATCCTACAGATTAGGAAACTGAGGCTCAGGGAGGACAGGTGCGCTGGCCCCAGGTTACCCATCTTATAAGTGAGGAAGCTGGAATTTGACCCTAATACCTGTGAAGCCCAACAGGGCAACGGGCCAGGAAAGGCAAGGTTCAGCCCAACCCAACCGTCCTCTTGTTTTACAGAACTTCGGCTTCTCCACTCTGACCCTCGAGCCACCTCAGCCCTGGGCCAGGAGGCTCCTTGCTTTCTCAGGTGGCTGGCTCCCCCGTGAGGCCGCTCTGACCGCCTGAGGTTCACCTTCTTAAGCAGCTGAAACGTCTCTCGCTGGAAGGTCGCTCCTCTGTGAAGCACCTCTTGCCTGGATGCAACTGCACCCTAACAGGTGCCCTGAGGGGAGGGGAGTCTCGGTAAGTGCGGGGGCTCAGAGCCCTGCGTCCTTCCCTCCATCCTGACGTGTCTTCCTGGATCCCAGCAGTGAGGACACAGGGAGGATGCTCGGATGCTCGTGGTGGCACTGTTGCAGGCCGGTCATCTTCTTTGGGGGGACCTGGGGCTGTGAGGCAGCTCTGAGGGGCCAGTGGCAGGATTGGAACTCACCCTCTAGCCTGGAATCACCCAAGGGACTCGGGATCATTCAGGGCCACGGTTGGCGCCTTCATTCACACATTCACCTTATTCATCATTCAACTTACAGTTCAAGCGGCCACGCAGTTCTAGAGGGAGGGGGTTCAGCAGTAGTATTGCGACATTGTCCCTGCCCTCATAGGGCTGCCAGTCTTTTTTTTTTTTTTTTTCCCCACTGCATCACATGGCTTGTGGGATTTTAGTTCTCCAACTAGGATCCAATCTGGGCCCTCGGCAGTAAAAACGCGGAGCCCTAACCACTGGACTGCCCGGGGCTTCCCAGGGCTTCCCGTCTTGCTGCACTGTCCCCTAGGGGGCCACGAGCCACACATGGCTGTTTATATTTATGTTAATTACAATTAAGAATTCAGTTCTTCAGTTGCACAAGTCACATTTCAAGTGCCCATTGGACAGCACAGGTATGGAACATTCTCAACCTTGTAGAAAATTCTAGTGGATGGCACTGGACTGGTGGGAGGACAGATGTGGACCCAAAACTCATACTGATGGCTCTTAATTATCCATTGGGATAAATGCCTTCAAGAAATACTTGGAGGAATGGCGACAGAGAATAATGGAACAGTGACCTGGTCGGGAGGAGGGGAAGGTTTTCTGTGGATGGGATGTTGAGAAATGAGTCAGAGTCGGGCCGAGAGCCACCTGACAGAGGCAACAGCACAGGCAAAGGCAGAGGGAGCGCCTTCAGGAGTGAGCAGGTCAGAGGTACATATTTCAAAAGTAATAAAATTTAATTTTTAGAGCAGTTTTAGGTTCACAGCAAAATTGAGAGGAAGGTACTGAGATTTCCCATACATCCCTGGCTTGCATAACCTCCTCCACCATCAACATCCCCACTAGAGCCTGAGAGCAGAGTAGAGTGGTACATGTGTTACCGCTGATGAAACCTACATTGACACGTGGTATCACCTGTAATTTACCTTGGAGTTCACCCTTGGTGTTTACATTATACGGGTTTGGACAGGGATCCACCATTACAGTATCATACAGAGCAGTTTCACTGCCCTGAAAATCCTCTGTGCTCTGCCCATTCCTCCCTGGCCTGGTCTCCCTGAGTCCTGGCAACCGCTGACCTTTTTATTATCTCCATAATTTTTGCCTTTTCCAGAATGTCATGTAGTTGGGATCATAAAGTATGTAGCTTTTTCAGATTGGCTTCTTTCACTCAGTAATATGCATTTAAGTTTCCTCCATGTCTTTTTTAAAAAATTAATTTATTTTTTATTATTTTTAAATTTTTATTTATTTATTTACTTATTTTTGGCTGCGTCGGGTCTTCGTTGCTGCTCGCAGGCTTTCTCTAGTTGCAGCGAGCGGGGGCTGCTCTTCGTCGCAGTACGCGTGCTTCTCATTGCGGTGGCTTCTCGCTGCAGAACATGGGCTCTAGGCACACGGGCTTCAGTAGTTGTGGCTCGTGGGCTGTAGAGCGCAGGCTCAGTAGTTGTGGCACACAGGCTTAGTTGCTCCACAGCATGTGGGATCTTCCTGGACTGGGGCTTGAACCTGTGTCCCCTGCGTTGGCAGGGAGATTCTTACCACTGTGCCAACAGGGAAGTCCCTCCTCCATGTCTTTTCATGGCTTGATAGCCCGTTTCTTTATAGTGTTGACTGCTATCCCACGGTTCAGATGGACTACAGTTAATTTATCCATTCACCTACGCTTCTCGGTGGACGCTGTGAGGAAGTGTCACCGAAACCTGGAAAGGCTTGTGACAGAGTGAGAGCAGTGAGGCACTGGGGCTGACTCCCCAGCCCCACACTCAGTGATTTCCAACTCAAATGTTCCTCAGAATTGGGGATGCCCAGGAAATGTGAGACTCCTTCCTCATTAGAAAGAGTAAGAGTGGTAGAGGTTACAGCTTCTGTGTATTGAATAACTCCTCTCTGCTGGACAGTACCTGCATAATCTCATTTAATCAATAATCGATTTGACAAATGTTGATCAAGGGTCTGCTGCAGCCATGCCCTGTTCTAGTGGGGGAGGGAAAATAAACACATCTGCCACAATGAGAAACATACTGATTATGGCTTATAGGGGAAGGAAAGGAAGGGGTCAGGGAGTCAGGAGAACCTGGGCCTCTGTGAAACCCCCAGATGCCTGCCTGAGTCAGAGTTGGGCTTCATTGTTGAGGTTTTGATAGTAAACAAAAAATAGTGGAAACCCCATTAATACATGTTTGCCTCAAGTGGCTCCTAGCCTTTGACCTAACCATGAGCTGTGCCTGTTCCCATGGTGGTCCGCCCACAGTTGGAGCCACCAGAGTTCTCTGGATACAAACTGGCTCAACCTGGTGAGGTGGGAGGGAAATGAGGCCCAGGGAGAGTCTGATATGAAGCTTGATGTACTGGGTTGAATAGTGTCCTCCAAAGATTCAGGTTCACCCGGAATCTCGGAATGTGACCTTATTTGGAAACAAGATCTTTGCAGATGTCATTAGTTAAGATGAGGTCATACTGGCGTAGGGTGGATCTTAAATTCATCATGACTGGTGTCTTTATAAGAAGAGGAGCGGGAATTCCCTGGCAGTCCAGTGGTTAGGACTCAGTGCTTTAACTGCTGTGGGCCCAGGGTTCAGTCCCTGGTTGGGGAAGTAAGATCCCATAAGCCCCAGCGGCGTGGCCAAAAAAAAAAAAAAGAGGAGAGGAGAGGATACACACACGTGCAAAAAGTGAAGATGGCCCCAGAGGCAGAACTTGGAGTATGTGGCCACAAGCCAAGGAATTCCAAGGATTGCTGGCAACCTCCACAACCTAAAAGAATCAAGGAAGAGGGCTTCCCTGGTGGCACAGTGGTTAAGAATCTGCCTGCCAACGCAGGGTACGCGGGTTCGAGCCCTGGTCCGGGAAGACCCTACATGCTGAGGAGCAACTAAGCCTGTGCACCCCAACTACTGAGCCTGCGCTCTACAGCCCGCGAGCCACAACTACTGAGCCCTTGCACCACAACTACTGAAGCCCATGAGCCACAACTACTGAAGCCCACGTGCCTAGGGCCCCTGCTCTGCAACAAGAGAAGTCACCGCAGTGAGAAGCCTGTGCACCGCAACGAGAGTAGCCCCTTCTCACCGCAACTAGAGAAAGCCCGTGCACAGCGACAAAGACCCAACACAGCCAAAAATAAATAAATAAAATAAATAAATTTAAAAAATATATTAAAAAAAATCAAGGAAGGATTCTTCCCTTGAGTCTTTGGCGGGAGCATGGCCCAGTCAACATCTTCTTCTTCTTCTTTTTTTTTTTTTTTTTTTAATAAATTTAGTTAGTTTTAGCTGCGTTGGGTCTCCATTGCCGCGCAGGGGTTTTCTCTAGTTGCGGAGAGCTGGGGCTGCTTCTCATTGCGGTGGACGGGCTCTAGGTATGTGGGCTTCAGTAGTTGCAGCTCGCGGGCTCTAGAGCGCAGGCTCAGTACTTGTGGCGCACGGACTTAGTTGCTCCGCAGGCATGTGGGATCTTCCTGGACCAGGGCTCGAGCCCGTGTTCCCTGCGTTGGCAGGCGGATTCCCAATCACTGCGCCACCAGGGAAGCCTCAACATCTTCATTTCTGACTTCTAGCATTCACATACAGTTCTTTCTTCCCCACAAATTTTTATTAGTAAATGATTTATAAACGCAAAAGGTTACAGGTGAGAGCATATCATCCATACATTAATTTACCCAGAAAATATTTATTCAGCGCCCATGTCAGGGAGCTTTCTAGGTACAGGGCGTTTACAGTTTATTGGGGAGGACAGGAAAAAAAAAAAAAAGGTACAGTAGATCAGATTGTGCAAAGAGTATGGAGAAAAATAACAGAGGATAAGGTTATTTGTTAGGTTAGGTGTGTGTTTGCGAGGATGGGGAGGGGGTGATGCTATTTTCTGCAAGGGGGTCAGGGACCGGCTCTCTGACAGGTGGTTTCTGAACATTGCAGGCACTGGAACCGGCAAATGCAAAGGCCTAGAGTCAGGAGAGTGCTGGGCCGGCAAGAGAGGGCCTGTGTGGCTGGAAAGGGGCGTGCAGAGAGCAGAGGAGCGGGACATGACTTCGGAGAGCAAGTGCGGCCCCCCGGCCAGGATGCCCGCGCTCTACCCAGCCCTACCGGGTCCTTGGCTGCGCGCCGCACCCAACATGGCGGCCGCGCGGGACTCGCCCGCGGGATAGCGGAAGTGCGTATCGGCGGGCGCCGGAAGTAGAGAGCGGCCCGCCCCTGCCCCGGGTCTCTGTGGAGCCTCTGACGCGCCGGCTTTGAGCATCCCTGGCCAGCCAGGCGGGAGGCCCCGGAGCTGTGGCTCCGGCGGCAGCGGCTCGTCCCGCCCTCGACATGGCCAGCATCGGAGAGGTACGGCAGGAGCCTGTCTCTACTCTCCTCCCTGCCCGGCGGCTTTGGTCCCGCTCGGTCCTCCCCACCCCGACTCCGGTTTCCCTGCGTCCTTTCCGTCTCGCTCCCTTTCCCGTTCCATCCTTCCCCTCCTGACCTCGGCTGGCTCTCAGCTTCCCATCCTGACCGCCGCCGCGGCCCTCACTCCGACCCTGGCGTCGGCCTGGCTTGGTCCTTCCTGCCCCGACCCTGGCCTTGGCCTCGCCCCGTCCTTCCCATCCCTGCTCTGGCCTTGCCACTTGCCCCTTGCCCCTTGCCCCTTGCCCCTTACCCCATCCCCCCTCCTTGACCCATCCCGCCTCCTAGGACCTTATCCTGTATCCGAGGGCATAAGCTCTCTCAACTTTCGGTTTTCCATCCGTTTGCCGGTCCCGCATTCCTGATCGGCAGACTTCACCCCCTCTCCCGTCTTCCCCAGAGTTTCCAGCCCCTCTAGGTCTCCCAGGCCCTCTTCCCATGCCCCTGTGCCTTGGCTCAGCCCTTGGAGCTCTGAGACGTTCCTCCTCCCTGCCCACTTCCCTTCCCATCCCATCCCATCCTGTGTCGCTGAACGTTCGGTTTCAGTCCAGCCCGCTTTCCTCTGAGCCTGCTTGTTGTGTGACTTGGGGGGGTGGTGGAGGAAAATCCATTTCACCTGGGAGACTTGTGACTCACCCAGAATTTCTTCCCCAGTGCTCCACAAATCTGGGTCCGACGGAGAAACCCACCGAGTTCCTGTAATGGGGTGCAGGGTATTTTCTCTGTAGACCAGGAAATGGGGGATCCGGACAGTGACTAGGGTCTTCCCTTTTGTTGATTCCCAGCTACCTGTTTGTGTACCTGTGTGCACCTGTATTTATACCTGTGGTCCGGGACTCAGACCGTCGAGCGTATTCCCTAAGCCTTGCGGGCTTGCTCGTGCTCCGGCTAGCAGGAGCGGGTTCGGCATGAGTGCGTGGGAGGCGGCTGGGGTTGCCGACAGCTGTTCTTCATTGGAAGCGGATTTGGCTCGGAAGTGGCCCCTTGATTGAGGGGGAAGGTGTGGGGCCCACCTGTTCGCTGGTAGTAGGATTGAAGGGCCAGGGAGTACCAGCTCCCCCAGGAAGAATCCTGGGGGTATAGCCTGGCTGTGTTAGCAGATTCCCGTTAGTCGCGTGTGCTTGGGCAGGGGGGCTGTCTGGCACCTTGGTCTTACGGGGTCCTGGCGCAAAGGCCCCTCTGTTCCTTGAATCATATGTCGGGGCCCTGCCCAGTGAGGCCTCTTGTCCCATCGTGAGGGTCTTTTGGCTTGAGAGGAGAGAGGGAGAGTCTTGCTCTATCCTGGACATGATCAAGGTCCCTTTCTCTGGGACGGTCTAATTATTTAAAATTTTTTTTTATTTTTTATAAATTTATTTTTTAATATTTGGTTGTGTTGGGTCTTTGTTGCTGCATGTGGCCTTTTCTCTAGTTGCGGTTACCGGGGGCTACTCTTCGTTGGGGTGCGCGGGCTTCTCATTGTGGTGGCTTCTCTTGTTGCAGAGCACGGGCTCTAGGCGTGCGGGCTTCAGTAGTTGTGGCACACAGGCTCAGTGGGTGTGGCTCGCGGGCTCTAGAGTGCAGGCTCAGTAGTTGTGGCACACAGGCTCAGTGGGTGTGGCTCGAGGGCTCTAGAACGCAGGCTCAGTAGTTGTGGCGCACGGGCTTAGTGGCTCCACGGCATGTGGGATCTTCCCAGACCAGGGCTTGAACCCGTGTCCCTTGCGTTGGCAGGCAGATTTTTAACCGCTGTGCCACCAGGGAAGTCCCTGGGACAGTCTAATTATTGATTGATTGATTGAGATACAGTTAACATACCATAAAATTTACACTTTTATTTTATTTTTTTCAGTTTTTTAAAATTTTTGGCTGCACCGTGTGGTATGCAGGATTTTAGTTCCCTGACCAGGGATCGAACCCACGCCCCTGGCAATGAATGGAAGCACGAAGTCATAACCACTGGGCTCCCAGGGAGGTCCCAAAGTTTACTTTTAAAGTGTATAATGCAGTGGTTTTAAAATATATTCACGAGGTTGTGCCACCATCCCCACTCTCTGATTTCAGAGTGGGGGGGTCTGATTTTGAGGGTCCTTGCTGGGCTTAAAATGCAGATGTCTAGGACTGCTCCCTGAGTTTCTGAGGAGTCGGGCTCTGCGTTTTTAATAGCTCTTCAAAAGATTCTGAAGCCGTGGTTTGTTGACACCCAGTTCAATGGCTCTTTCCCTTGGGCATTAGAAAGTGATCCCTGTTCAGGAGCCATTCCTGGCCTAGGGAGGAGACGGGCAAGCAACAAACCAGTACAGTTCACCTGATGAGGCTGGAGACTGGAGGGGGGGGGAGGGTAAGCTGGGGCGGCAGTGGAGGAGAAGGTGAGTTAAATGTGTCTGGGGGATGCTGGAAGGGCTTCCTGGGGACGGAGCCTTTGAGCTGAAGTTCCGAGAGTAGCAGTTCCTTTTGTGTGGTGGCACGTTGGGTGGAGGGGGCAGCTTGTGCAAAGGCTTGGAGGCCTGAGTGCCGTGGGACAGGGGACATTCCAGAAAATGCCAACTGGAGAAGCAGAGGCTTAAGAAGAGGGGCAATGTGAGAAGCATCCCTCAGGTCACTCCTGTGATCAAAAAAACCAAAAACAAAAGTAAAATGTAGGGCTTCCCTGGCGGCGCGGTGGTTGAGGGTCTGCCTGCTGGTGCAGGGGATGCGGGTTCGTGCCCCGGCCCGGGAAGATCCCATGTGCCGCGGAGCGGCTGGGCCCGTGAGCCATGGCTGCTGGGCCTACGCGTCCGGAACCTGTGTTCTACAATGGGAGAGGCCACAATGGTGAGAGGCCCGCGTACCGCAAAAAAAAAAAAAAAAAAAAAAGTAAAATGTAAAATTCCACACACTTGCAAAAGGATGTTGTAATGAACTTCCCTCTATGTACTCATTGCCCATTTTTTTTCTATTTCTTTTTTAAAAAAATTATTATTTATTTTATTTATTTTTGGCTGCATTGTGTCTTTGTTGCTGTGTACCGGCTTTCTCTAGTTGTGGTGAGCGGGGGCTACTCACACACCCCCGCTCGGAGGTGAAGAAGCTCGGAGGCCTCCTCCTTCCCTTGTGGTGGCGGCCCCCTATTTGCTGTTACCTCTGCAGAATTCGCTGCCTTTCCTGAGGGGAAGGTACACGGACTTAGAAATGAAGCCTCCATTCCAGGGAAAAGACTCAACTGTTGCAAACCCAGCACGACCGGGCCTCCCAGGCTTGGCTGTCGGGAGACCGGGGCGGGGCGGGGGGAACCAATCTGACCTGCTGCCCGGGCAGCTGCTTCTCTCGTCCAGGCCTGCTGCCCTGAACGCCTGTCCCAGGACAGGGGGTGCTGGCCTAAGGACAGCACTGGGGCGCAGCATGTGGAGAAGGTGATCGCGTCGGGGGTGCTGAGACTGGACGGAGGAAGCTGCAGCTCACCTCCTGTTTTGTTTTTTTTTAATTCATGTAATTTCTAGGTGGTTTTGAGAGAAATTCAGTATTCCGTACTGTAACTGGAAATGATATGATGCTGGAGTTTCTGGGAGTGTCTTGCCCTGTGTTCTCTTTGCTCTGCAGTGGCGTTCTTACTTTGATAAATCCGCGAATTGGGCATCAGAAGGGGTCAGCCTCAGGCTGCTCGGTGGAATTCAGGCCCAGCTCTTCCCACTTGTGCCCAGGAGCCCTGTATACCAAGCTTGCCTGATAAGGATTGCCCCTGGGCCCAGCCTCTCTCTCAGGAGATAGAGTCCCTAGGTCTAGGATGTGGCCTGGGAAGCTGATTTTTTAACAGGTGTCTGGGATGATCCCAGATGATTGGGTCTGGGAAATTTGTCAGGAAAGTCACGTATGGTTCAAAACACTAGACCCCAGGATACAGTGACCCGGGGCAGCTATGGAGCTGGGTCTGATGGCTGCCTTCTGCCCCTGTAATGGTGGGAGGAGGGAGACAGGATTGAGGGCACTTCGGAAGGAAGGAGGGAAGGGAAGGCAAGTCTGGCTACTGCCTCTCAGGAGGAAGGGTGAGTGGGAGGGGCCGATGCTGTTGAAAGGGTGGGCAGTAATCGGGGAAACCTTTCCCGTCCTGGCAAGGGCTCGGCCGGATGCAGAGGCTGAAGGGGTGTCGCAGTCATAGCTCCCGGGAAACCCCTGGTGCCTGTGTGGGGTGTGCAGACAGGCCCTTCCTCCCTGGACTTAACGGTTGCCATGGCAGCAGCAGGGCTTTCCAAGCCTGGAGGCTTCCATCCATGCAAATATGTATGGAAAAAGAGGCAGGACAGAGGAGGCGGGGCTCGTAGACAGAATCACTGGAAAAGGCAGTAGAAATAGTTCTGGGTGCTCTCCCTCCTGGGAGTGTCAGAGAGGCACCCCATCAGTGAGGACGTTTAAGGCAGGAGGGGCCCTTCAGGAGGTGTTGGGAAGATACAGGGATTCCTGCCCACCATGGGCTTTTCTTAGAGCATCCCAGTTCCTTTGGCCTTGATTTGGGGATTTCACGGCACACTGACATAGGTCTATCCCCTCTTTGTCTTGGTTGTACAGGCACTGGTCAGTAAGATGGGAAGCCCACATTAGGGCAGAAAACCTTCTGTAGATATTTGCAAAAGCAGAATGAAACAATAAGATGAGTGGACATCTTACTGGAAATACCAACATGGATTTCTTTCTTTTTTTTTTTCTTTTATTTATTTTATTTTTGGCTGTGTTGGGTCTTCATTGCTGCACGCGGGCTTCCTCTAGTTGCGGTGAGCGGGGGCTACTCTCTTTTGCGGTGCGCAGGCTTCTCATTGTGGTGGCTTCTTTTGTTGCAGAGCACAGTCTCTAGGTGCGGGGGCTTCAGTAGTTGTGGCTCGCGGGCTCTAGAGCGCAGGCTCAGTAGCTGTGGTGCACGGGCTTAGTTGCTCCGTGGCATGTGAAATCTTCCCGGACCAGGGCTCGAACCCGTGTCCCCTGCACTGGCAGGCAGATTCTCAACCATTGCGCCACCAGGGAAGCCCCCAACGTGGATTTCTAACCAGGAAGTCTGATAAGTGGAGAGAAGTTGTGCCGTTCCTATTGTTTGTTACGAATCTTGAGATTTAAAAATGTCATTGGTCTGGTAGGTGCTGTTTCTTATTTATTAGGGCCTCATAGTTTCGTTCTCTCATTTGCATCCAGCGCTGTCCTGAAGAGCTGATACACGTATCATACACATAATGGTAACTCATTACCCATCAGAGCAACCCTGGGAGGTGAAGGCACTGTTGTTATTGGTGAAGACCAATTATCATTGATTCTTGATGGAATTCACCGGCCCAAGGATGTTTTAAGAATACAGCCTGCCATTAGGGGCAGAGCAGGTGGGGGCAGAATAGCAGCTTTTACAAATGGACAACCTCGCCGATGGTCATGAGTTGAGTTGGAAACCTGCCAGACTTGTCTGGAGACCTTCAGTAGGAAAAATCTCTCTTAAATTTCAAATCTGTTACTTTTTTTTTGCGGTACGCGGGCCTCTCACTGTTGTGGCCTCTCCCGTTGTGGAGCACAGGCTCCGGATGCGCAGGCTCAGTGGCCATGGCTCACGGGCCCAGCCACTCCGCGGCATGTGGGATCCTCCTGGACCGGGGCACGAACCCGTGTCCCCTGCATCGGCAGGCGAACTCTCAACCACTGCGCCACCAGGGAAGCCCTCAAATCTGTCACTTTTGAAGAGCGATCCTGGTGTGCAGATTGAAAGGGGCTTTCGGAGAATGTTGGGGACTCTTTAATCCGCAGTTAAGGTTTTTGGTAACAGCCTCTTCTTCCCCATGGACTGTGGTGAAGGCTTCCCTTGCCTGAGGGCCACCCTAGGGGATCCCGTGGAATTTGATGCCCCTTGTTTTCAGGACGCATCCAGCGCCGGCGATGTGCCCCCTGCAGCGGCCGCGGTGGCAGATGGTGCCCACCTCCTGGGCTTCTCGGACGAGATCCTCCTGCACATCCTGAGCCACGTCCCCAGCATAGACTTGATTCTGAACGTCCGGCGCACCTGCCGGAAGCTCGCAGCGCTGTGCCTGGACAAGAGCCTCACCCACACGGTGCTGCTGCAGAAGGACTATGAGGTGAGGGGCTTGGGGGTGGCGCTTGGCATGCTGGGGGCAGAGATGGGGAACAACCGAGGTGCCCGACTGAGGCCCCGCACAGCCTGGCAGTGGTGGGGCACTTGCAGGGATATACGGCAAAAGCCAGGGGCCCAAAAGTGCAGGTAGTGTGCCATCTGGGCCAGAGCACAGGTAGAGCAGGCGCTCTTCTGGAAGGGTCTTGGGCCTTGGCACTGGGCCAGGAGGGAGACTGACTTCCTGGTAGGTACCCAGGAGTGGACATGCGGGCCCACTGTCAGTGTTGGGCTTTCCTGTGGAGTTAAGCACAGTTGGAGGCACCACCTCTCCCCACCAGCGGCATCCGAGCGTTCTGGTTGCTCTGCATCCTCGTCAACACTTGGTGGTGTCGGTCTTTTCAGTTTAGCCATTGTGATGTGTGGGAGGTGGTACCTCGTTGTAGTTTTAACTTGTATTCTCTGGTGGAGGATGCTGTCGATTATGCTTTCTTCAGGTGCGTGGGCCATTTGTATATCTTCTCAGAAGTGTCTGTGCAAGGCTTTTGCCCATTCATTATTGTCTATCTTTTTCTTAGTGAGTTTTGGGAGTTCCATATATATTCTGGTACAAGTCCTTTGTGGGGTGTGTTGTGAATATTTTCTCTTATGGTCTGTGGCTTGCCGTTTCGTTTTGATTAATAGTGTCTTTTGAAGAGCATAAGTTTTTAATTTTGGTGAGGTCCAATTTATTGAATTTTTGAGTTCATGCTTTTTGTATTCCGTTGAAGAAATCTTTGTGAAACCTGAGGTCATGAAGATTTTCTCCTATGTTGTCTTCTTTCTTCTTTTTAACTTTTTAGAAAGTTTTAATTTATTTTTTTGGCTGTGTTGGGTCTTTGTTGCTGCACACGGGCTTTTCTCTAGTTGCGGCGAGCAGGGGCTACTCTTCATTGTGGTGCACAGGCTTCTCTTGTTGTGGAGCAGTGGCTCTAGGCGCGTGGGCTTCAGTAGTTGTGGCACGTAGGCTAATAGTTGTGGCTTGCGGGCTTAGTTGCTCCGCGGCATGTGGGATCTTCCCAGACCAGGGCTCGAACCCGTGTCCTCTGCACTGGCAGGTGGATTCCTAACCACTGCGCCACCAGGGAAGCCCCTCTATCTATTTTTTTAATAGGGTTGTTTCTTTGCTATTGAGTTGTATGAGTTCTCTGTATATTTCGGATATTAACCCTTTATCAGATATATGATTTGCAGTATCTTTTCCCATTTAATAGGCTGCCTTTCATTTTGTTGCTGGTTCCCTCTGCTGTGCAGAAGCTGCTCAGGTGATGTAGTTCCTCTTGTTTCTTTTCGCTTCTATTGTTTTTGGTGTCAGATTTCAAAAAATCATCACTAGGACTGATGTCAAGGAGCTTATTACTACTTATATTTTCTTCTAGGAGCTTTATGGTTCCTGGTCTTACGTTCAAGTGTTTAATCCATTTTGGGTTAATTTTGGTGTATGGTGTAGATAGTGGTCCAGTTTCATTCTTTTGCCTGTGGCTGTCCAGTATTCCCAGCACCCTTCTATGTTGTCTTATAGAAGTTTATAGGTTTAGCTCTTATGGCAGGTCTGTGATCCTTTTGTGTTCATCTCCACATATGCCGTGAGGTCAGGGTGAGGCTCACTGTTCTGCCCACAGCTATTCACGGCTTCCACCACTACTTACTGAAAAGATTATCCAGTCCTCGCCGAATTGCCTGCAACCTGGAAAATCAGTTGATGACCTGTTTTAAAGATAAACAGAGGCCTTGCCCTTAACTCAAATTTTAGGGGACTTGGAGGGGCTCCTACTGCTGTTGCTGGCTGGGCAGTGATGCCTTTGAAACCCAGAATGAGGTCCCTTAGAGCTCAGTCTCTTTCTGTGAGAGCACTGTGCTCCTCCCTGATGGAGAGCTGAACTTACTCCCCAAAGTGCTGAGGTCAGGCTTCCTGCCCACGAGGGTTCTTTACTGTAGAGGAAGGGCAGGTGCACAGTCTGTCTGGAGCGTTTAGAATGTGTGTCCCTCGTCTGCACAGTTCTGCGTGTGCATTTGCTGTAGAGAGTGATCACGTGCACAAGCCTTGTGTACATGGATGCTGTGTCGTCTGAAGGCCTTGGTGGCCACTGGGCCCCCGACTGGACGTACTGTGGCTCCCTCGGCCGTCCAGGCCAGGTTTTTGAGGAACATTTAATGATATGAAAGTGCATGTGACGTAAAGGAAAGTGACAGTGAAAGAACACTTCCAGGGCGTGATTCCACTATGTGATTTCAAAAAACCCCACCTAACATAAAACTTCCCATCCTAACCACTTTTTTTTTTTTGGATACGTTAGGTCTTCGTTGCTGTGTGCAGGCTTCTTATTGCAGTGGCTTCTCTTGTTGCGGAGCACAGGCTATAGGTGCGCAGGCTTCAGTAGTTGTGGCGCATGGGCTTAGTTGCTCCATGGCATGTGGGATCTTCCCGGACCAGGTCTCTAACCTGTGTCCTCTGCACTGGCAGGCGGATTCCTAACCACTGCACCACCAGGGAAGTCCTCTAACCACTTTTTTTTTTTTTTTGCCGGACGCGGGCCTGTCACTGTTGTGGCCTCTCCGGTTGCGGAGCACAGGCTCCGGACGCGCAGGCTCAGCAGCCATGGCTCACGGGCCCAGCCGCTCCGCGGCATGTGGGATCTTCCCGGACCAGGGCACGAACCCGTGTCCCCTGCATCGGCAGGTGGACTCTCAACCACTGCGCCACCAGGGAAGCCCCCCTAGCCACTTTTAAGTGTACCATTTCGTTAGCCCTAAGTACATTCACAGTGTTACGCAACCATCATCACTCTTTCCGAAACTTTCTCATCACCTTAAACAGAAACTCTGGAGCTATTAAGCGATAGCTCCCATGTCCCCTTTGCCCAGGCCTCTGGTAACCTCTATTCTACTTTCTCTTCCTGGTTTTGCCTGTTCTGGATCTTTCATGTAAGTGATCATACAACATGTGATCTTTATGACTGGCTTCTTTGGGCATCATGTCCTCAAGGTTCACTCATGCTGTAGCAGCGTCAGGATCTCATTCCTCTCCATGCCGAGTAGAATTCCACTGCATGGATGGACCCCATTGCCTTTACCTGTTCATCCGTTGATGGACGGCTGGGTTGTTGCTGCCTTCCGGTTGTTGTGAACGGTTCTCCGTGGACATGGGTGTGCAGGAGTCTGAGTCCCCGCTTTCAGTCCCCTTGGGGGTACACCTGGCTGTGGAACTGTGGGTCACGTGGTAACTCTGTTTGGCTTTCGGAGGAGCCACCAGACTTTTCCACAGGGGCTGCCCCATTTTCCGTTCCCGCCTGGCTGAGGCTCCTGACTGTCGGTGGAAGGTAAGCATGCGGGGGGGGGCGAGGCGCCAGCCCTGCCCTCATTGCCCCTCCTCAGCTGGAGCGGGGCCTCTGCCGCGCCCCCCGCGGCTCCCTGACTGTCACGGTGGAGAGCGCGGTCTGGGGGGTGAGGGTGGAGGAGACGCCGGTGCCTGCAGCCCCTCTCTCCCCCCCTCCGCCCACCCACAGGCCAGCGAGGACAAGGTGAAGCAGCTGGTGACGGAGATCGGCTGGGAGATCCAGCAGCTCAGCATGGCCGGCTGCTACTGGCTGTCGGGCAGCACGGTGGAGCACGTGGCCCGCTGCCGCGGCCTGGTGAAGGTGAACCTCTCGGGCTGCCACCTGACCTCCCTGCGCCTCTCCAAGGTTCTGTCGGCCCTGCAGCGCCTGCGCTCCCTGGCCATTGACGTGAGCCCCGGCTTCGACGCCAGCCAGCTGAGCGGTGAGTGCAAGGCCACGCTGAGCCGTGTGCGGGAGCTCAAGCAGACGCTGTACACGCCCTCGTACGGCGTGGTGCCCTGCTGTACCAGCCTCGAGAAGCTGCTGCTGTACTTCGAGATCCTGGACCGCACGCGCGAGGGCGCCGTGCTCTCGGGCCAGCTCATGGTGGGCCAGAGCAACGTGCCGCGCTATCAGCACCTGCGCGTCTTCTACGCCCGCCTGGCCCCCGGCTACATCAACCAGGAGGTGGTGCGCCTTTACCTGGCTGTGCTCAGCGACCGCACGCCCGAGAACCTGCACGCCTTCCTCATCTCCGTGCCCGGCAGCTTTGCTGAGAGCGGGGCCACCAAGAACCTCCTGGAGTCCATGGCCCGCAACGTGGCGCTGGACGCGCTGCAGCTGCCCAAGTCCTGGCTCAACGGCTCGGCCCTCCTCCAGCACATGAAGTTCAGCAGCCCCTTCTACTTCAGCTTCAGCCGCTGTGCCCTGTCCGGCGGCCACCTGATCCGGCGCGTCATCGACGGCGGCAGGGACCTCCGGAGCCTGGCTGGCCTGAACCTCAGCGGCTGTGCGCACTGCCTGGCGCCCGACTCCCTGCTGCGCAAGGCAGAGGACGACATCGATAGTGGCATCCTGGAGACGCTGGTGGCAGCCTGCGGCAACCTGCGACACCTCAACCTCTCGGCTGCCCACCACCACAGCCCCGAGGGCCCCGGCCGGCACCTGTGCCAGCTGCTGGCACGGCTCTGCCACCTGCGCTCCCTGTCGCTGCCCGTCTGCGCCATCGCTGACTCGGCGCCGCGGGCCGACCGCGCGCCCGTCCAGCCTGCCACGCACGCTGTGCCCCGCGGCTTCGGCAAGAAGGTCCGCATCGGCGTGCCGTCCGGCCCCGACCCTTTCTCCGGGCAGGCGGGCCCCCTGCCGTCCTCTGTGTTCTGGTCGCTGCTGAAGAGCGTGCCCTTCCTGGACCGCCTCGAGCTGATTGGGTCCAACTTCTCGTCTGCCATGCCGCGCAACGAGCCCGCCATCCGCAACTCGCTCCCCCCCTGCGGCCGGGCACAGAGCGTGGGGGACTCGGAGGTGGCCGCCATCGGCCAGCTGGCCTTCCTGAGGCACCTGACGCTGGCCCAGCTGCCCAGCATCCTGACAGGCTCCGGGCTGGTCAGCATCGGCGTCCAGTGCCAGCAGCTCCAGTCCCTGTCCCTGGCCCACCTGGGCACGATGGGCAAGGTGGCCTACACTTCGGCCCTCGCGGACATGCTGAAGCACTGCAAGCGGCTGAAGGACCTCAGGTGAGGGCACCCGGCCGCCCCGCCGCGCCTCTGCCGGCCCTGTGGGGAGGCCGTAGGGGCGCACGGCCTTCTGCTCGGCAGTGTTGGCGTACCCGCCGCGCACCTGCCGAGGCGAGCAGGGTGCAGGCCTGTCCTTCGGGGCTGAGGGTCTTGGGGGGGTGCTGACAAGGGACTGTGCAGTGGTGGGGCTCGGGGGGCGCGGGGGCTCGGGAAGTGGCAGTTGGCGGCGCCCAGGGAGGGTGTGCAGGAGGCGGTGCCGCCCGAGCCTGGCACATCGTCCTCGTTGCCTGGGCTCTAGGACGCTGCTGCGTACGTGATCTTATTAGTCCTCGTGCCTGTCCCACGAGGTGGACGCTGTTCTTGCCAGATGACGGAGCTGGTAAGTGGGGGGCCGGGAGTGGAGCCTAGCTTTGCGACTCTCGAAGGATGAGTCGGGGTTAGCCAGGAGGTGCAGGCGCAAAGCTTTCCGGGAAAGAAGGCAGCGTGTGTAGAAGCCCCAGAGGCTTACAGACAAGCAGCGAGCTCCGAAGCCAGATGATTCTGATCGGGGGCACGGGGGCATCGGTGAGGCGAAGGTGCTGAAGGACTTCGGCCCACAGAGGGAGGGGTCAGGTTCCAGCTTGGAGACGTCCCTCTGGCCTCCCACCTGGACTGGAGGGGCCAGGCCGGGGGAGGGGAGATGGAGAGGCGGGCTCAGAAGGGGGCCGCACACTGTTGAGATGTGGCAGTGCCCGGAGCAGGACGGCCGGACTGACCTGAGGGGCCGCCCCTGGAGAGTGCGGGGTGGTGGGGCCCACGGACCTTGGCAGGGCTTCCCCCACCCAGGCAGTTGTTGGAGGGCCACTGGCGATTTCCTGGGCCCCGAAGCGGAGTGATCCCCGGCGACTCGTGCTGTAGAGTGAAGGCTGTTCTCGTGAGGGCCCAGCATTTAGACGGCCAGCCTTTGTTAACCTGAGCCGGATTTGAAAATGTCTACAGATCTGATCTTGAAAAACTGCAGTTTCCTAAACGTCGTGGTGGCCTCAGGCCTCAGCTCTGCGAGGGCTTCGGGTGGGGGAGGGAGTGGCCGCTGGGCTTGGTCTCCATGAGGCTGGAGCTGGTGGGGCAGCCGGATGAGGGCGGCATCGGGGCACGGGGATGCGCGCGTGTCGTCATCGCCGCACCAGTGAGCACTCGCTGTGTGTCTTCGCTGCGGGCCGGGCACCAGGCTGGGGGCTCTGTGGCGCTGTCTGGCTTGATCTCCTCACTAGGCCCTTTGTCGTTCCTGCTTCATGGAGAGGCAGCGGACGCCTGAGGGAGGAGCTGAGGTCCGCCCGGGTCATCGAAGTCCAGTGCTCGACCTGGGCCCCCGAGCCACACAAAATGGAGACAAGCGTGTCCTTTTCGGACCTCCACTCTCCCCGTAGAAGGCAGGAAATGAACCAGATTTGAGGTGGAGCTTTGCTGCCCCGGCCCTGGAGCCTCCCAGAGCTTTTCTGCCAGGCTGCCTGCCACCCCCAGGGCAACACACGCTGCGGGCCCCCCGCCCAGTCCCTGCCAGCGTGAGGGTTGCGGCCCGGGGTCCAAGCCTGGCCTCCCACGTGGCTTGGCCCCCTCCTGCCCTGTGGGGCGGGGTGCCACCTGTGAGTGAGTGGGGAGGGGCCCTGGCCACAGCCCCTGCCCCTCGCCCTTCACAGGGTGAGCCTGGCTGCCATCTCAGACGATGCTGCCCCTCTTGCCCAGATCGCTCTCAGCTCCCTCCCTTTTCACTGGTTCATCTCCATCCAGTGCCTCCTCCCACCTTGTCCCCTCCTGTGCCTTCACTGTCACATCAGTGGTCTTTCCAGAAGAACTGTTGTGAAGTGAGTGGTCAGTGGGCCATGCGTAACTTGAAGCTGCAGGTGGACCACAAAATACATCCAACAAACGAAAAACCACCAGGTCTGCTGTCCTGTTACCCTGTTGGATTCTCGTGATCAGGAATTGAATGTCCCTTAGTTCGGGGAGCCTGAGGGAGCATTTGAGTTCTAATTTAACTAAACTCAGAGCCAGAGTATTTCTGGATCTGTCATTTTTGTCCTCAGTGTTTTGGCTTTCTTGCTACCCTCTTAAACCTGGCGCCTTTTCTAACCACGCTGTGGTCAAACCACGTGCTCGTTATTGAGGAGTGTTTGATCAATAGAGAAATCAGTGAAAGTAAAATAAACTCATACATTCACGTAGTTTAAAAAGTCACGGGGCTTCCCTGGCGGTCCAGTGGTTAAGACTCCACGCTTCCACTGCAGGGGGTGCGGGTTCAGTCCCTGGTTGGGGAACTAAAATCCCATGTGCCTGCGCGATGCGGCCAAAAAAATAAAAATAAGATAAAATAAAAAGTCACAGTGCTTCAAGGCAGGTAATGAAAACTGGCCGCCTCTCTCCAACGTCCTTTCTGCCTCATATCCACAGTGTCATATTTTAAAATTAATTAATTTTGGCTGCGTTGGGTCTTCATTGCTGTGCACAGGCTTTCTTTCTAGTTGCGGCGAGCGGGGGCTACTCTTCGTCGCGGTGTGCGGGCTTCTCATTGCGGTGGCTTCTCTTGTTGCGGAGCACGGGCTCTAAGCGCGCAGGCTTCAGTAGTTGTGGCTCGCGGGCTCTAGAGCGCAAGCTCAGTAGTTGTGACACATGGGCTTAGTTGCTCCACGGCATGTGAGATCTTCCCGGACCAGGGCTCAAACCCGTGTCCCCTGCATTGGCAGGCAGATTCTTAACCACTGCGCCACCAGGGAAGTCCCACAGTGTCATATCAAATGTCTGCTGCCTGCATGGCCACCTGGAGACGGCAGGTGCTCCCAGCTCACCTGGGCTGCTGGATTCCCTGCACGAGGCCTGTGCTTGGCCCCTTCAGGGCTGCTCTGCCTGGAGGAGTGAGGAGTGGGTGTGGCGTCCAAGCTGGTCCCATGTCCCTGCATCTCCTCGTCCAGGAGACAGACCCTAGCCTTGGGTGGAGGCAGGCAGGACCCACGGCAGGGGCCTCAGAGTCAGAAGGCCTGGGTGGACCTTGGGCTGTCTGTGCCCACGTCCTTGTTTGGTAAAGTGGGGCTGTTCAGACCAAAGGGATTCATCCTTATAAGACACTTAGAACAGGACTTGGCACTTATAATACACGTTATGGTTCTTCATCCATTCAGCAAATAAATGAGCATCTCTTATGCCAGGCACTGTTCCAGGCACCCAGGACACTGAACAGAACAAAGATCCTTGTCCTCGGGGAGCTTACGTTCTAGTGGGGAAAACAGACCAACAGTCAACGTAAAGGAAGCGTATGGTATGTTAGACGGTAACAGACGCCGGGGAGGAGAAGCAGAGCAGGGCGAGGGATGCCTGGGCGCAGGGGTGGCATTTGGGGTACATTTCATGAAGGAGGTGAGCTTTGAGCAGAGAACCCAGGGAGGTGAGTTAGAAAGCAGAACCTGGGGGAAGAGTGCTCCGGGCCAGGCAGGTAGGGTCACATCAGCCGGAACGGTATCCACGACCCACAGGGTGACTTACGTTTACATGAACTAAAATGAGATGAAACCAAGCATCGAGTTCCTTGGTGGCATCAGCCATGTCTCAGGTGCTTAGTAACCACGTGTGCTGGTGGCCACTGTGCTGGACAGAACACATACAGACACTCCCCTCTGCCCAGAAGGTTCTGTTGGACAGAGCTGAGAGCGCAGGGCCCGAGATGGGTGTGCCGGGGTCTCAGGAGCCAGAATGGAAGCAGGGCAGGTCTCGCTGCTGTGCCGCAAGTGGCCTGGGGGCAGCGGCAGGGCCACCGTCAGGGGCACGTCAGACATGCAGGGAGCAGCCAGGCGAGAGCGGGGGTTGGGGCATGGCCAGAAATAGCCAGCTTCTGGCTTCACGGGGAATCTGCTGATTGATTGGGTGCATGGGATGGGTGCTGAGGCTAGGGGGGTCCAGGCGGTACCAGGGCTTCTGGCCTGAGCCGTTGAGCTGACGTGGCTGCCATGTGGCTGAGAGAGGAAGGCAGGGGTGAGGCTGCACACATGTGGGTTGGAGAAGGCTGGATGCCCCCTGGCCCTCCCCCCAACCCCCAGAGAGGAGGACCGTCCCCCAGGTCCGCCAGCTGGCGCTTGCACTGCAGAGATCGCCCAACAGTATCTGGTCAGGAGGATGAGGACTTGGTAGGAGCTGTCGGGGAGAGGAGGTGGGGGTGGGGATGTTCTGGAAGCTGAAGGGAGAGACTGCCCTTTAGGCTGCTGCAGACTGTGGCTGCCCCCATTGGCTTGTATTTGTACGTCCGCCACGTGCTCTCCCCGTGCTTACAGGTCTTTGACGTTTTAACAACCTTGGGAGTGTCGATATTATCATCCCATTTTGCAGATGAGGAAAGTGGGGCCCAGAAGGTTAATGAACTTGCTCAGGAGACACGGCTGGTCTGTGGGCAGCTGGGAGCGGGTCCTGTCTCGTGGGGTGGCTGGATGTCAAATGGGGTAACCTGGTGTTTAGTGGTCACCAAGTGACTTCCGGGGCCTCGGACGTGATCCCCGTGGCCCAGACCTTCCCCCGGGGCAGGGCCGTGTGAGCAGTGTGGGTTTTGTGGGCCGACCTGAGGACCTGACCGCCTCTCATAATGGGCTTTCTGTGCGCGCGGCTGCTGAGCCCACACCTCATCGGAGCTGGGTACTGCCTGTTCGGAACAAACACCAGTTTCTAGAACTTGGCCAAATGGCCCCGTTCCTCTGGATTCCTGCCTTCTGTGGCAAGCGGAGCCCGGGGGGATGGAGGGAAAGGAGCAGATGGTGCCTGCCTGTCACACCGCTCCCAGGGCGGCCTCCCGGACAGCTTCCGCACTTCCCTGGTTGGCCTCCGCCGTCCCCACCAGCGAGGTCTGTGAGCTGCAGCTCTTTGCCAGCTGGGGCCAGGGCCGCTCCTGCCGGAACACGTCGTCCCGCTGGGGCCTCACAGGCTCTGGATTTGTGGTGTACCTCGCCAGCGGGAGGATGCCAAGCTGGGCAGAGCAGGGCACCTGATGAAGCCCTGCCT
Source organism: Pseudorca crassidens (assembly GCF_039906515.1). Classification (NCBI taxonomy): domain Eukaryota; kingdom Metazoa; phylum Chordata; class Mammalia; order Artiodactyla; family Delphinidae; genus Pseudorca; species Pseudorca crassidens. The sequence goes on along the minus strand of NC_090310.1, from coordinate 3,883,251 downwards.
GGTGGAGAGGGGAAGGGAGAACGTCACCCTGAGTCACCCTGGGCTGCCCCTGACCTTGGAACTGGGGCGGCGTCTGGGCGTAAGCGAGAGGGCTTCTTGGAGCCAGGCCCTGGAGGCTATGCCAGGGCAACCCTCCAGGCCTGGGCGCTGCTCGGAGGGGCGCCTGAGAGGTGGGCAGGCAGATGAGGGGCGGCCCGAGCGCCGGTCTGTGCCCACAGAGCCTCTCGGAGAGCAAGCGTCGGAGGCCAGACCCTTCGAGGTCGGAAGGCTGAGGCCCGCCCCCCAGGGCGAAGCCAGTCACAGAGGCGCCCCTCTTCCTCTGCCCTGAGCAAAGACACTGCCCGTCACTCGAGTCAGGTTAGCTCTGCCAGCCCACCGCCCGGAGGAGCGGGACACGGTGTGGATGTGCCAGCCTCACCCGCCCCACCAGGCCTGCCCGCCCTGAGCACCCGTGATGGGGGCTTCCTTCAGGGGGAGGAATCTGGAGTGGCTGGCAGGCCGAAAAAAAGGTTCAAAAGCGTGTAGTACTCAGCTCCCTCTCTCTCTCCCCTCTGTCTGCTTGAGATCCCCAGCAGGTAGCGCAGACCCGCATCGCCACCTAGTGACCGAGGTGCTGCAGGCCTGTCCTTCCCGCCGCCCGCGGTCCAGCTTCCTCACTGCTGCAGGGACGACTCGCGGGTCAGGGCTTTTCTCCCCCCTCCAGTTTTCGCACTTTCAGGTCTGCACAGTATGCTTACCTTAGGATCTTTTAAAAAGATAGAACCAAATAATATGTTCAGACATTTTCTTAAGAGACATAAGCTTCTCGGAACATTCACACCCATGGGCGAGATGCACTTGCTTACTCTCTGGGCCCAGGGTGTTCGGGGGCTCGGGTCCGGGTCCGTGGCCCACAGCTCTGAGAGGCCCGGCTCGCGGCTCCCTCACTTCTTCCCGGTTTCTTTAGGGATGAAATTCATTCAGTGGCGTCCAGCGGGTGAGGCATCGCTGAGCACTGCAGCCCTTGGGGAGCCCTTTCCCTGGTGTTTGTGCCTGAGCAGCCCTGCCCGGGGGCTTCCTTCCTGCTGCACCCGGAACCCTCGACGGGGTGAGGCTTTTCAGAATCATACCCCAGAGAGACCTGCGTTCCCCCGACAGTTTTAGGAGCTTGCTAGAACTTCTGCTTACGTGTAATTAAAATAAAAACGCAGTCTCGCTGCTGCATTTCAGTGACTGGTGGCTCCCGTACCGGATGGCTCCGAACAGACGTGCCGTCACCGCAGACTTGATTTTTTTTTAATTAATAGTAATTTTTTATTTATTTATATATTTTTATATTTATTTTTGGCTGTGTTGGGTCTTCGTTTCTGTGCGAGGGCTTTCTCTAGTTGTGGCAAGTGGGGGCCACTCTTCATCGCGGTGCGCGGGCCTCTTCACTATCGCGGCCTCTCTTGTTGCGGAGCACAGGCTCCAGACGCGCAGGCTCAGTGGTTGTGGCTCACGGGCCTAGTTGCCCCGCGGCATGTGGGATCCTCCCAGACCAGGGCTCGAACCCGTGTCCCCTGCGTTAGCAGGCAGATTCTCAACCGCTGCGCCACCAGGGAAGCCCCGCAGACTTGATTTTAAAGCCCCTCAGCCGTCCTGTGACTTGTCAGCATCCCCAGGTGTCAGGGCTGTGGAGGCTGTGTCCGAGGCTCGCGTGGCTCTCGTTTGGGCCTGTGGACGGCCCCTCACCCTCGTCCAGGTCAGCCTCACCCGGGACGTCACTGTGTCCAGAGCGCTTGGGCTCCCCTTCCGCCTGGGGGGCGGTGGTGGTGGCGACTCTGTCCTTCCGCCTGGGGGGCGGTGGTGGCGACGCTGCCCTCACTGCAGGCCCGCCGCCTCTCGGGGATGGGGGAGGGCCGTCCCACTCAGCCCAGAAGCTTCTCTCCTTTGATGATGAGATTCTACAGCTGCAGACGAGCCTCTCAGGGGCGTCCCAGGAAGTCACCCACTCGGCCTCGCCAGTTTACGGGGAGAGACAGGCCTCTCGGGGTTCCCTGTGGGTCTCGCACGGAGATGGGGTCTTGCCAGCTGCCCCGGCCCACCTGGAGGGCCAGTGGCTGTCCCGTGGGCAGAGCTGAGGCTCAGAGAGACCCACAGTCCCGGGCAAGACGCCGTGTTTGTGCAGTGCCTGGGCCTTGGGGGTGGCCAGCCTCAGGGGACAGTGTCACCCCGACCTGAGGCACTGTTTCCACAGCTCGGGCACAGCCTGGCAGAGCGCTGTCCTCCCGGGCCGGCCGGCTTGCTCGGAGGGCTGAGGCCCCACGTGGCTGGCACGATGTCCATCAGAGGCCTTCGTGGCTCGTTGAGAGAGAGCCTTGCTGGGTGCCCAGTGGCCACCCTTTGAAGCGTCCTCCTTTTCAGCCATCGGGTTCAGACGTAGCCCCTGAACTGCAGTTTCCTGCACACGTGCCCAGATCTCCATCATCCGTGAAGCCCTTCTCCCGCCCGCTGCAGTGCCCGTGTGCCTTCTGCCTGCTTTGGGTGGAAATCTGCCTGGCCTCTCCCGCTCGTGCCGCCCGCCTTGAAGCGGCTCTGGCCGGGTAACCGGGACTCCGCGCAGCAGTCAGAATGGTTTTAGAAGCGTCAAGTGAGGCACGTGCCTGTCTGAGAAGGACCGAGGTGCCGCTGAGTGCTATAAAACGAGGACGGTTCCCCAGTCTGGTGCTGATCTCCAGGGATAGCCCTTGTTAATAGGTTTTCTTGTGTTTTCTTGTGGGAGGATTTTGGGTAAACAGGATCCACTTTGACCTCTGTCCATGGGGCCGTCTTGGTCTTTCTGTGTGATTTATTGCGAAACGATCTCCGTGCTCTGTTCATGCTCCAGCTTCCTCTCCCTGGCTTCTGTGCTAGTGTTCTGGGGCTGCCCTGACAAATGACCACCAACCGGGTGGCTTAAAACAACAGACAGTCACCCTCTCATAGTTAAGAGGTCAGAAGTCCCCGGTCAAGGTGTCGGCAGGATGGTTCCTTCTGGAAGCTCTGGGTCGGGGCCTGTTCCAGGCCTGTCCCCTAGCTTCCGGCGGCTGCTGGCAGTGCGAGGTGTTCCTTGGCTTGTGGACGTGTCACTCCAACCCCGAGCTCCCTGCGTGTTCCTGTGTTGCTGTGCCGTCACAATGCGTCTAAGGAACCGGTCACTGGACCCACCCCAGTCCCACGTGACTTCATCTTAGTCTGCAAAGACCCTGCTTCCAAATAAGGCCATGTGTGCAGGTACCAAGGATTAGGAATGCAACAGATCTTTTGGGGGACACGATTCAATTGCCACGCGCTCTTCTGGGTCTGTAGGCGCACCGAGCAGTCAGAGCGGCGAACGAAGCAACTTGGCTGGGTCTGTGGGCATCTGGTTGCGTCGGGCCTGCAGGGTCTCCCCCCAGATCAGGATCACCAAGGGAGACCCCAGGGGTCTGAGTCCTCACCCGGCACCCCTGGGGGCTGTGGTGTGGATGGGCCTGGGGGCAGCCAGTCTGGGCCCTGGACCAGGAGCCCCGCTCAGCGTGTGTCCATCTCCGCAATCTCACGCTGTCCGTCCTCTCTCCCTGCAGGCTGGAGCAGCCCTACTTCAGCGCCAACGCCCAGTTCTTCCAGGCGCTGAGCCAGTGCTCTGCGTTGCAGCGCCTGTGCCTGGTGTCCCGCAGTGGCACCCTACAGCCCGAGGCCGTGCTGGCCTTCATGGCGCGCTGTCTGCACGTGGTCGTGTGCCACCTGTTCACCGGCGAGTCGCTCAGCACCTGCCGGAGCCTGCAGCAGTCCCTCCTCCGCAGGTGAGTGCGCGTCGCGGGGGCTCGGGCGCTGTTCCTCCCTAGGCTTCCCTGGGGGCCAGAGGTTGTTTCTCAGAGTTACAAAGTGCTGGGCGGTGATGCAGTGAGCCCCCTGGCCTTTCTGCCCCGGGCTCAGCGTTCTGCGTAGTGGGAGCCCCTCTCCCTCGCGCGTTGACAGGACCCTCTTCCCCATCCAGCCCCTCACGTGTTCCCCTGGCACAGCTGTCAGAGGCGGGAATGTGCGTGGTGCTCACCTGCAGCCCTTAACATCCCGTCCGCTTCCCCATCTCGTCCTTGTTCTGTGCGGGACTCGCTTCAGAGCCCTCGCCATGCCTGGTCTCCTCGGCCTTCTAGGCTGTGACGGGCGCAGCCTTTCCCTGGCTTTCGTGACCTCGACACTTGGAGGGCACTGGCCAGGTGTCCGCGTTTCTGTTGAAAACAGCGCGTTCATCCTGCGCCTCTGATTCCAACCCTGCATCACAGGGCTCATCACACTTTGTCCCCCTCTTTCCTCGCAGCCTCTCCCTTCAGCAGCAGACGGCCTGGCTCTCCATTCCCTGAGCTGTGTTTGCTGATTTGTCCCGTCCCCCCGGTGTGCGCGTGGGGCAGCTGCTCTGCTCCTGGGGGGTGGCACCTGGGTCGCCCCATCAAACACCGTCTTCGAATGACCTGGGGCCGGCCTCTTCTCGTCTCCCTCAGCTTGGCCATGTTCCTTGCTCTCACTGCCTCGGACTCCACTTTGCGTTCACCCCATATCCTGCGTGGCTTGCTTCCTTGTTTTTCTGGTGTTCGAAGCCTTACTGAAGTCGGAGGGTCAGAGCTCTTGTGAGGGCCACCCCTCAGCCTCCTCCTGTCCCCACCCCCCCGCATTGTCCCCACCCCCCCGTACCCAGAGACAAATGTTCCCGGTTCTCAGTTACCCTTCCTATGTTTCTTTTGTAGGATTAGCAGGTACACAAATGTTTTCCCGATCCCCTTTCTTTTACTCAGTTTGCTTTTTCACTTAATAATGTATCTTGGAAATCGCTCATTCTCAGTTCATCCAGCTGTTGCTCATTCTTTTTACAGCCCTGCGTTAAAAAGAAATCCTGGTAAAGTACGCATAACAAAATTTACCATTTTAACTGTTTTGTTTTTTTTCCATTTTAAGTGTTTTCACCATTCCAAACTGAAACTCTGTCCCCATTAAACATTAACCCCACCCCTCCCCCAGCCCCTGGCGCCCACTCTTCTACTTCCTGTCTCTACTCCAGGGACCTCCTATAAGTATAACCATATAGCGTTTGTCCTTTGCGTCTGGCTTTTTCTGTGTTGCTTTGACATTTGAGAGACTTAAAAGATAGAAATAAAGGATCATCATATATTGATTAAAATAAAGCCACTTTGGCTCCCTGAACCTCCAGTATGAGTTTACTTTTTAAATTTTAGAAGTCCATCCAAGTATCCATGAGAAGCACAGTGTTTTGTTTCCCTGTGTCCCAGCGTCCCTGAATGTGTAATGTTGCATCTGGGTGTGCAGCCTGTGTTGTCCACCCAACATTGTTTTGAGATCTGCCATGTGTGGCTCCCGTGGAGCTAGTGTGTTCCTGCTAAGTGCTGTGTGTGGCAGCCCCCCACGCGGATTCATCATGCCGTGTGTCTGTTCTGTTGAGGGAGATCCTGGTGGTTTCCACCGTTTCTCTGCTCTAGTGAATATCCTCGTGCGGGCTTTCCTGGGTGCCGCTGCGCAGGTCCCTAGAAGCGGCACTGTAGGGTGTGTTCGGGAGATTGCCCAGTTGCTTGCTCTCCAGGACGGTTCTCCTAAGCCCAGCTTCCCTGTGGGCGTGAGTGTTCTTGGCCCACGTCCTTGCTCATGCGAGACACTGCCAGACTCTCCCGGGGCTACCGGGTGAGCATGTCCTCCTGCCGTGTGAGCTTGTGTCGCGTCTGTTTCCAAGGAGCATCGCTTGATGTGCTAATTGCCCGGTATCGTCTCCTCGTTTGTGACCATCTCTTCACATCCCTTGGGGACTCTACTGTGGGGTTCCTTTCGGGAGGGGGTGGGGGACTTGGGACCAGCGAGCCTGTGCTGCGGCCGCCTGTGCTGGCGCCTGTCGTGGGCCCCTGGCCTCGAGTCCTGAGGCTGCTTCTGTCCTCCCGGCTTTCCCTGCCCACTGTGTTCACTGTTGATTCAGGTTACGGCTGTGGGTTTAATGCCATCCTGCACTGGCCCCCGTATACCCTAAGCTTCCTCTTAAATCTGCCACCTCTCCTGTGCCTTGATCTGAGAACCTAGGCAGCAAAGCCTCTTGGTTTGTGTGCAAAATACAGCTCCGTGGGCTTTGAGTGATGGCTATGGGGAATCTCCCTGGCGACTGCCAGACGTGAACTTGACTGCTGCGTGTACAGAAGGTTCAAAGACTTCCTGTAAATGCAGGTCCCGCTGGGTGTTAACTGAGCGAGTTGCCAGATACCTTTGGTCAAGTGAGTATTTACTGTCTGTCCAGCAGGAGGTGGTGACTTGGCTTTGCCCGAGATCTGTAGGGAAGCAGTTCAGTGAGGTGGTGTCCGCAGGGTCCACTCGGGCGGGCTCCGCCACATCTGTGACTTCTCTCACTTGTGTGCCTCTGCAGTGCTCTGGAGCTTCTCCTGGCCCAAGGCGGCCTGTGTGAGGGCCGCTGATGTCAAGTGCAGAGACCTTTGGGATTTCTGAGCCTTCCAACTCACGCTGGCGAAGTCGGGGAGGGGGTGGAACTTATGTCTCCGAATAATTGACTGCAGTTCCCTGATATCAGGTCACTTACCTCTGTCTCAGGTTGACCTCAGATGGCTCATCTGGAGTCAACCGTAGTGAGGGCTGATGGCCGTGCGCCCGCTGGCCAGCTCTGCTGACGTCCTTTGAGATGCCAAGGTCTGTTTTTCTTAATAAGAGGAGATGGTATTTTTTGAAGACCTTTTAATACGCATCATCTACAGTTTACTATTTCAGACGTTTCAGGGTGTGCAGTTCAGTGGCGCCGAGCACATTCACAGCGGGACCTCCACTCCACCTTGCTTCTGTGAACCGAGGCAAGTTTGACTGAGTTTCCCGTGTCTCTGCGCTTTGTTTGCATTTAGGGGCAGCAGTTGCTCGAGTGGTTGTGGGGATTAAAAGGCAGAGGGTTTAAAGCAATTTTCCCTCCTTCCGGGGCAGCGCTCCCCGCCCTTTGCCCTCCGTCAGGGGCCTTTGCGGAAGGCGTGTGGCCTTGCCTCTGCTGCTCCCCGCAAACCAGGCCCCGCGTTCCCCTAGTGGGTGGGTCCTGGAGTTTGATGGTTGGTCCAGCTAGCACTTAGATAAGTGCCCAGGATTGGAGTGCAGGCCTGGAGCGGCGCTTCCTGGGGGGGATGTGAGCTGAGCAGGTCGCTAGGGGCGTGAAGCGCTTAGAGCCTCTGGAGCGGAAATCCGCCCATGTCAGCGGTGCCCCTGGCGGAGCGCTGAGGGTGGCCGCCTCGTTGAGGCACGGCCTAGAGCGTCGCAGCCTTCCTCTCCCAGCTTTCCGTGTCCCTCGGGTGGCGGGACGTGACCACGAGGAGGCCCAGCTGGTCACAGAGTTACAGAAGTGCCCTCGCCAGGGGGTCTCCGGAGGCACAGGGCTCCGGCCACCCTGCCGGACAGTCCTTGTGGTGGCCCCCTGTCCTTGTGGTTTGCTGTTGAGTGTCCCAGGAGGAATCCTAGCTGAGGCTTTCCCCTCCCTGGTGTTTATAGTATCTCTAAAAATTCAGGGACTTCCCTGGTGGTCCAGTGGCTGAGACTCCGCGCTCCCAATGTAGGGGGCCCGGGTTCGATCCCTGGTCGGGGAGCTGGATCCCACATGCCGCAACTAGGAGTTCGCATGCCGCAACTAACTAACTAAATATTAAAAAAAAAATTTAGACTCTACGCCTTCAGCTGTTTTCAAGTGCGAATCCCCTTGGCTCCACCGGCTGGCATGGCCAGCACATCCAGGCTGGAGTCATCGAATGGCTTTGTGCTCTGATTGTTTTGAGTTAACACTGCATCATGGGTGTCTTTCGTGTCATTCAATAAAGCTGCACGTAGTTATTTGTTATGCCATTCGCTGTCCGTTACAGGACGTCGTGGTGATTCTGGTCTGGCCGACACGGCTAACTCTGTGTACTCTTGACTCTCCTTCACTTCGGCCTGGGTTTTCCCGGCTGGGGAACCTGGGGAAGGGGCCCGCTCACCGCTCACCGTCGTGTATCCACCCCTCGGTGTCCCCGTTTTCGCGATTGAGCTGATGCTAAATTTAGCTGGTGGGCTAAACGGGATACAGGCTGTGCGGCGCCCAGGCACGTGGACTCTGGGACAGACGGTAGCTGTTTGGAAGACAGGGTGCCGGGCAGGTGGTGTGGCCGCTCCACCCAGTGCTCTCTCCCTCCTGCTCTCTGCCCACTGGGCTGGCGATGGGTGTGTGAGGAGGGGAGCCTGCTTTTCTCGGGCGTGGCGATCGTGACGTCATTGTTGCTCTGCCTGCCTCTGCCCTTGAAGCGGCCGGGAGGAACATTGGTCCTCTTCACCCTCGCAGACCTGCAGTAGGTCACATTCACGGGGGCTCCTCTCCTGGGAGCTGACACCTCCCTGCTGGATGAGTTCTGCTCCAGGGGCTCCGAGACCCGTGTAGGATTCGGTCACTCCTCAGCCTTGAGGGGTGACTTCCTGCAGTGGGGGGACCAGCTTTGGGCATTGCTGCTTTTCCCACTGTGTGTACACGCAGGAGCCTTCTGCAAAGTGGAGGACATCTGAGGTCACCAGGCAGTTCAGAAGAGCTGCGCTTGTGATGGAGAGGGTGGGAGCATCCCTCATGGGCGCTGTTGGCTGATGGAGCTGCTCTGTCGTTCTGACCCTCAGAATCCATCTCAGCACAGGGCTCCAGGCCAGTGATCGGACTTGGCACTAGGTGTGGGTCGCTGCCCTGGGAGTCTTGTGCTCACTCTTGGTTCTGCTCGCGAGGTCCCTGTCTGCCAGCCTCTTCCTGCCGGCAGCCTGCTCCTGTCCTTGGGGCCCACGCCAGTGCAGCCTCTCACTGGGCTGGGAGCTCCCTCCTCTGGCCTCTCAGACAGCACACACCTGCCCCTTTCCTAGGGCGCATAGCACTCTCCCCCCAAAATTATTGCGTTCTTTGCATCTCCTGTTAGATAATGAGTTTTTTGAGGGCCAGCGTGCAATAGCTCTTTTTTCCTTCTGGGTGCTCGGTGCACGGTATTCGAGACCAGGCCTGAGGCTGGCGTTGGTTAAGTGAACTTCCTGGGCGGAAGCTGTGCCAGCCCCTCTGTCCCCTGTGTCCCAGCCCTGGCACAGGCCTGGGCCATGACGCATACCCGCTGAGCGTCTGCTGCCGGCTGAGGTGCTGGGAGCCCTGTGTGTGCTGGAGCGTGGCCCCCTTTGTGGGCTCCTCCAGCCAACATTCTTCCAGCTCCTGCTTTGGGCCCTGTCCTGGATGCCAGGGGCCATGCTAGTGCCTCTTCACCAGTGCTCCCTTGGTGCCGGTACTGTGTACTGTCTCTGTTGTTCTCACCTCCAAAAGCCCTTTGAGCTACACGCCCTAACCCCCAGCATTCAGGTGGGGAAACTGAGGCTCCAAGAGGCCGGTGATGGTGCAGCAGGACCCCAGCACTGGAAGGACAGCGTTTGTGTCCCCTTCAGGCCTTTGCTGCGGCGCAGTGGGGTCCCAGCTGCTTTTCTGCGAGGCGCCCAGCAGGTGGTGCCGTGGCTCACCGTAACCGGCCTGCCTGGCGCTTCCGGTGCTTCACAGCAGGCCCGCATTCCACCCCGGGGGCGCATGAAAAGGAGAGGCTGGAGTTGTCACTTTTTCTTTCTTTTTTAAAAAATAAATTTATTTATTTATTTATTTTTGGCTGCGTTGGATCTTTGTTGCTGCACGCAGGCTTTCTCTAGTTGTGGCGAGCGGGGGCTACTCTTTGTTGCGGTGCGTGGGCTTCTCATTGCGGTGGCTTCTCTTGTTGCGGAGCACAGGCTCTAGGCACGCAGGCTTCAGTAGTTGTGGCGCACGGGCTTAGCTGCTCCGTGGCATGTGGGATCTTCCCGGACCAGGGCTCGAACCCGTGTCCCTTGCATTGGCAGGAGGATTCTTAACCACTGCGCTACCAGGGAAGCCCCTGTTGTCACTTTTTCTGATGCGTTTCTTTCTTCTCACCCTTTTCCCTGCCTCAAGCTCAGAGGATTATTGAGGCACCTGCCTGCTCACCTGTGTGACATTGGGAGGCCCCCCTGTTCCCTGTGACTCAGCCAGCGGGGCTGGTGTTGTGTCTGCAGTCCCGTCCCTAGGAAGGCGTTGCCTCTCCCCGGGTCAGCACTTGTTCCGGTTCCCATGCCTGCCCCGCGTGGAGATGCGTCTCAGCCGGTGGTCGTCGGCAGGTTCTTCTTGTTGTCGTGCCCTCTGTGGGTTTGGCACCGAGACCTGCAGCTCTGGGTCCCTGCACCGCGAGGACCTCTGGGGTGGCGGTGGCCTCGGATGGGCTGCCTAGGTTCCTCCCTCGTGAGGTGAGTTCACGGCAGGCCCACGTGGGAGGTGCTGTGTGTACAGCGGCATCCTGTCAGCGTTCGTTCTCTTGTTTTATCTTCTGGATCTTGGCTTTGCTCTTTCAAGTTTGAAACGTGAGCCTCTGGACCTTTCTCGGACGTCCGGTGGCAGGCGGCCTCCGCGAGGCTTTGGAGTGGCTGCCTTCTGCATCTGCCCTCACCTCGGGCCCTTCCGGTGGCCCCAGCGCCAGGCGGGACTTCGTTTGGGCCCGTGCCGCTGAGAGCAGCGATGCCTTGTGGCTGCTCCGGGGAGCAGCTCTCCTGCCGGCCTCCCTCCCCGCTCCTGCCCTGGGAACGCCCTGAGTTCACTGGATTCCCATTGGGCTCCCCCGACCACCTGGCCTCGGGGACACCCTGTCCAGTGAGCAGAGCCAGCCTCTCTGTTTCACTTCCTGTCTCTCCTAGAAACCCTGAGTCACCCTTCCTGGCCAAGTCAGTACCGCCTGACCCACCGAGGGGCCCTGTGGCCCGTCGCGGGGGTGCCCTGGGCGTCTCCGTGCTGTGCACCCAGCCACGCCTCTGCTGTCCACTTTCTCCCAGACATGCAGTGGGTGGGGCGCCCTTCCCAGGGATTTCACAGCTTTCTTGATTTCCTTTGACTCTCACATTCCTGAAAGTTCCCTTCGAGGCCTCGTGAACTCTGGCCTGGGTGAGGGCGGTGTCCTCACTTGCTTCTCTTTTGGTAGTACGCGGGGTGACACGTGGCATCCCGCTGAGGTCAGACCACCCCCCACCCCCGCCCGCACCCTCAGATCCCATGACGTGCTCACCTCCTGGCCTCGTTGCTCTGTGACTTTGAACCTGTCACTTCCCTCTCTGAGCCCAGTGTCCTGTCTGTAAACCGGCAGCCATTGTCCCTGCTTCCCGGCGCCGCTGTTTCCTGGTGGTGGCTCGCTGCCGACTGTGTGTGCCCGCCTTGGTGGCGTTGCTCAGGATCCCCTACGATCGCCTGGTGGCGGTGCCTTCTCCCCCCTTGACAAAAGAGGCAGCCCAGCTCTGTGAGGTTTGGGGGCGTCCTGGTCATCCCGTCTCGAGGGTAAATGGCCCAGCAGGTGTTGGAGGCCAGTGTGGCCGTTCTGCCACCCTCTGCCACCTCCTGTAATAACCCACGGTGCCCGGTCCGAGGGGCAGAGGCGCTTACTTCAAGGAAGCAGGATGGTGGGGCGGAAAAGGCTCTCACCCTGACGTGTCCCTGTCCGAGCCGAGCCATCCGGGGTGAGGACGCGTTGGTTCTGAAGCGGGCTGAGCACTTTCCCACAAGGCAGGGCCTTCCCGGGCCGCGCCCTCGGGGGTCTCGTCCACTCCAGGCCACATGTGTTGACTGGCTGCAGCCCCCTTTCTCAGGAGCGTCGGGAGGACCCCGACCCTGGGGCGGGAGCGGGCTTGGTCCTCCGTCCCCCTGGGCCCAGCATCCCACTGGACGGGGTCACGTCTCTGGAGCCCATGTGGAAATTCCTCCCCTCCCCCTGGACTGCGAGGAATGTAGGCCCACGAGGCCAAGAGGCAGCAGCCCAGGCCTGAGCAGACACAGTCAGCTGTGCTGCTGATGGGCGCCTGGGCTCCAGGGCCTCCCGCCCAGATGCAGTGCTCCCCGCCCCTCTGTGTTTGTGTTCTGTACGCGAGTGTAGAACCAGGGAAGTTTACAGATACAGGGATACATTGTTTAAGTCTGGGGCACACTGGGAGCTTCAGAGTTGAAAGTGGATTCTAAAATACAGAGTTAGCGTGCTGTTCCGCCACCGTAATTGCATTAAAGGGGCAGTGGGACCCCATCTTGGATCCTCAGCTCACTGCCGCGCGGGACAGGTCTCTGGGGTCCGTTTGTCCTTCCTACCTGGAATGGTGATCTGGGAGTGTCACGAAAAATACCAGGCCAGCAGGGTTTCGCTGCTGCAGGCTCAACTGGGGGAATCCTTGGCCTTGACGCAGAGCTCGCTGGCTGGCGAGTTCTGGCTCCATTTGTGGTGGACACCCAAGAGGCTGGTCTGGGAGCTGGCAGGGCTTGGGCCGCGTGCCGTGGGCCCCAGCGCAGCAGCCAGCGGGCCACGTCAGGGGCGCGCCTGCAGCCCCGGCGACTGATCAGTGTGGGAGATGTTCACTGCTTAGCATCTCCTGTGGCCAGGGCTGTCCAGGCCACCGAGGAGGGGGCGAGGGCGGTGGCTGCACCTGCTGCCGGGCACGCGGCCTCTTCCCACCGCCGAGTAGTTCCCTAGAACAGGAGTTCTTTCGTCGTCACTGGAGCCCCTCATTTTCCAGGTGAGGTCTCTGGGGCCGGAATCACCGTGGCTCTGAGCAGGGAGCTGGGGCCGGGCCCGAGGCTTGGGTCTGCGGTCAGGCTCCAGCCTCCTGCTGCTGTTCACGCCGCAACAGCACGGAACGTCCCTGGGGACCTACTGGTCGCCAGGCCGTGCTTCGCACTCCTGGGTCCCTCCCTCGAGGACGACGTAGGGTGGCTGTTTTTTCTGTGACGAGAAACGCAGCTGTGTTCTGTCGTCCTGTCTCTGCCGTGGTTCACACACCTCCCTTTTCTTAGGGGTCTCTTGGAGGATTGATTCCAGCGAAGGCCTGGGGACAGTGATGCCTGGTGTTCCTGGCTTTGGGCTGTGGAAGACTGGCATGAGTCCCCAGCTGGCAGCACCAGCCCCGTGGGAGGTGAGGGCGGACGACGTGCGGCGCCAGGTCACCAGGGTGGTTGTGAGCGTTGGGCATCTCTCCATTTCTCTGAAGGCAGATTCTGTTCCTTCCTTTTAAATTTTTTATTGTGGTAAAACATTTATAAGATAATAGTTATCATTTTAGCCATTTGTAAGTATACAGTTCAGTGGCATTAAATGCTGTGGTGTACCTATCACCACAGTCTATACCCAAAACCTTTTTATCGTCCCGAACAGCAACTCCATATGCGTTAAACAATACCCCCCTTCTCCTCTTTCCCCCAACTCCTGCCAAGCACTGTTCTGCTCTCTGTCTGTGACCTTGACCCCTGTAGGTACCTCACAGAAGCAGAATCCTACAGTATTTGTCCATGATGTCTGCTTTATTCCACTTAGCATGATGGCCTCGAGGTTCGTCCATGTTGGAGCAGGTGTCAGAATCCCTTACTTTTAAGGCCGAGTGAGATTCCAGCCTGTGGATAGGTCATATTTTGTTTGTCCTTTTGTCTGTTGACACTTACTGTGGTTTTCAACTCATATTTTTTGTGAATGAAGTTGAATATCTTTGCGTGTTTTAAAAAGTCATTTACAGAAAATGACGAACTAGGAGAACCATCTGCAGGTCCTGTCACTGCCAGAGGTCGGATTGTCCTGGCCTCCTGCCTGCCCAGCAGTAGCACCGTTCAAACCAGGTGGGGGTCTGAGGGCACAGGACAGGGGTTGCAGGTGTTAACTGAGAGAAAGCACCCAGCCTCCCCCGTGAGAAAACCAGGAACTAAATTACAGCGAACAACTCTGTTTCTGGAGAGTTCAAAAGCAGGCAGTGGTCCACTCTGGTAGGGGTCGAGGAGGTGACTGCCAGGGGGGCCCAGGGCTTCTGGGGCGTGGCTGCTGGTCCCATGGGGCTGCACTGCCCGGGGTGCACTTCGGTATAACGTTTTCCACCCCCTCAGGCAAAGCCTGCTTGTGTTAGTGGAGGGAAGAGACCAGCCCGTGGCCCAAGATAGGTGTGCCACCTCTGTGGATTGGAACGCACACCCCTGACCCAACTAAGCTCCCGCCTTTAGGCTTCGGTTCTATGGACGGGCTTATCCATGGGGTTTGCATAGAGCTCTTCATGGCGGTGCTGTTCGATTTAGCAAAAGATTGAAAACAACCCAAGTGTCCATCGGTCGGAGACTGGGAAATAAATTATGATGCCTCCAGTTGATGGAATGAAATGCAGCTGATAAAAGAACAGGAAGCACTTGGGGTCACCAAAGGGAATCTTTCAAAGTGTGTCTCAAACAAAAGCAGGGGCGTAATCTGTTTCTCTGCTGGCACGTGCGTAAAGTGTTTCTGGAAGGCTGCGTCGTTCCTGGGGAGAGGCCCTCCCTGACAGCGTCTTGGGGGGGGGAGGAGCCCTGGGGACGTCCCAAACCTGCTCCTCCGTCCTCTGTTTTGTCCTGGCCTTTGTCCTTCAGGCCTTTCTGGTGACAGAGCCTCGCACTGGAGTTACCGGCTCCAGGGGTCAGGCCCTCGGATTTACAATCCTGTCCACATGGGACCTGGGGGCCGCACGACAGCTGACACCGAGGGTCTCTCCCACCCCCTTCCTCTGCGCGAGGGCAGATTCCAGGCTGCTCCTAGGCGCCCTGTGGGTCCCAGCAAGTTTGGTGGGGAGCTGAGAAGGGCGCACCCCACACACCTGCCCAGAGCATCATCTGAGTTCTGTGAACCTTTGATGGATGTTTTATTCTTGGCTACCGCCCACCTCTGTGCTTTTTTTTTTTTTTTTTTTGTGGTACGCAGGCCTCTCACTGTTGTGGCCTCTCCCGTTGCGGAGCGCAGGCTCAGCGGCCATGGCTCATGGGCCCAGCCGCTCCGCGGCATGTGGGATCTTCCCGGACCGGGGCACGAACCCGTGTCCCCTGCATCGGCAGGTGGACTCTCAACCACCGCGCCACCAGGGAAGCCCCAAAACAGTGCCTTTTTAAAAAATAATTAATTTAATTAATGGCTGCATAGGGTCTTCGTTGCTGCGCCTGGGCTTTCTCCAGTTGCGGCGAGTGGGGGCTACTCCTCATTGCAGTGCGTGGGCTGCTCATTGCGGTGGCTTCTCTTGTTGCGGAGCACGGGCTCTAGGCGCGTGGGCTTCAGTAGTTGTGGCGCGTGGTCTTCAGTAGTTGTGGCTCACGGGCTCTAGAGCGCAGGCTCAGTAGTTGTGGCGCACGGGCTTAGTTGCTTCGCGGCATGTGGGATCTTCCCGGACCAGGGCTCAAACCCGTATCCCCTGCATTGGCTGGCGGATTCTTAACCACTGCGCCACCAGGGAAGCCCAAAACAATGGGTTTAAAACAAGCACAATCTTGCTTGCTTCCTTGGAGGCTCAGAGAAGGAAGGTATTTTGGGCAGCTGGCTTTTCAGATAGCCGAAGGCCCCATTTTAAATCCCCTGGTGTGTTTTTAACAGCCTCAGGTAGACAGTTTTCTTCGATGTGATCTCCCTTCCGGCTGTTATAAATGGCAGAGAGTAAGTATGGTTGAACTTTCCTGAACCTCTGTGTTTTTGAAAGCCCTGAGTCACCCTCAGACCCTTCGGGAGGGGCGTCTCCACGGTGGCGTCTGCAACTCGCTCTGCAGGTTTCAGAGCGAGTGAGCGGCCCCTGTCGCGCGCTTAGCGTGTGAGCTCCGTAAATCTTGCCTCTGTCGCCCCCAGGTGGGATCCAGGCTAGCACGGTTGCAGGGGCAGGGCTCTGCTCTCTCTGCTGCCCAGGATGGCATGGGGGCAGCTGAGTGCAGAGCTGGGCCTGGGGAGTGCGTGCACTGGAGGGTGCCCAGGGAGTGGGGAGTGCGCCGTGCGCCAGGAGGGCACGCACGCCTGTGCCTGAAGGTGAACCCATGGACCTCGCAGGCCTGGCTTTGTGCTCGTGACTCCAGGCCAGAGGCTGCAGCCTCGGGTCTTTAGTGATGTGATTAGCCCTGGTCAGGGGAGTGGTCCCAAGAGGTGGCCTGTCCTGCTGGCGGTCATCAGGCTAGTTCTGAATGTGGGTAGCTGGAAGGAGTTTTATTTTATTTCATTGTGTCTGTTTACCTAAATCTCAAACTATATTTGAATCGCACAAATGAACATTAGAACACATGTGCAGGTGACCCAGCAGAACCCGCGAGCTCTCGGCCCGCACATGAGCCCCAGCCGAGAACTTGCCTCCTTCCGCCGGCGGAGCCCCAGCCCTGCACTTGGAAGGGAGTGATCGTGCTCTCTGCCTTTGCCCCTTGTCCACTGCCTTGTCGCCGACTCCAGGCTTCACTCTGGGTGGGGACAATGAGGCTGCAGCTGGGGGAGCGCGCAGGCTCCTCAGGCCGGGGAGGGGCTTTACAGAGAGGCGGGTGCGGGCGAGGCCCCCCAGCCCTGCCCAGGTCGGAGCCGACCCAGGTGCCCACCCCGTGGAGAAAGCCTTGAGAAGGAAGTCGGTTTGATTCTGGGGCGGCCCCTCCACCCTGCGTGCACGTCGGCGGTCAGGGCGGCGGGGAAGGGACAGCACGCCGCCACATTCCTCGCTTTGGGTGAGAAATTAATCCCCCTTCAGCATCTTGACAGCAGCTCATTAAGAGCCTCAGGATGGCAGGCAGGCAGGAGCCTTGCACGCACATCCCACACCTGAGGGTATTTTGTTTCAAGCAGAGTGGATCGCACAGAGGGTTTGCAGGTGAGGACTTGCCGGTTCACGGTCACAGACGCCGCTGCCGGGAGCAGAACGCGGCGCACAGAACCGGGAGGTATTTCCTCGGCATTTTTATTGCCAAAACATGAAGTTTTATGAGTGCCTTTCTGGCGTCCATTTCACATATGTCGTAAATCCAGCAAATCCAGCTCAGTGTTGCTGGGGGGCCGGGGGCAGGGGGAGGCCGGGACTGTGCTTTCCTCGTTCCCTGAAGCAGGCACGGGACTTGGGACCTGGCTTTAGCTTTGGCAAATTGTGTGGGCACCTTCCTGCCTCTCGCCCTTTGAGCCCCACGGGATGGAAGTCTCTCCCGTGACCAGAGTCACCTCGGGTTCCAGGTGGGAAGGGGGAGGGTCACCTCACTGGCTGGCCACTGGGGCCAGCTCCGGTGTGGGGCCTGGCCTGGCAGGTGCTCCGTGGATGTCGTCTCACACCCACGGGGTGGAGCCTGTCGCCCGTGGGTGTGGAAGGTGAGAGGTCGTCTGACGGTTACTTGTCACGTGTTCCTTGCTTTGGTCTCCTGGCAGAGGGGCTGCCTCACCTGACTTGGGCGTTCATGTCCCTCGAGGATGGCCTGTGGACATGAGGGTTTGGCCACCTGTCCCCTCTCTCCACTCCCCTGCGGGTGTCCTGGCCGTGGGGCCTCCAGTGACCACAGACGCTGTTTCTGCAGCCCCCTGGATGTTACCCTTCAGGGACCCCCGCTGCCTGGGAAGGCAGGGGCCTGCCCCGACGGGCTGCCCTCCTGCCTGCTCCCTGGAGCCTCAGCGTGAAGGGGCCCTGGAGGCGCATTCCGGTGTCAGCCGCGGCTCTGGGACACAGCCTGACCCTGGCCACCTCCACGCCCTGAGCCCAGCCTCCCTCCCTCCGTCCCTCCCTCCGTGGTCCTGCTAACAGCCTGCCTCTGGTTCAGTTTCCAGGCCGAGCGGCCCGCGCTGAACGTCGTCATCTTCCCTCTGCTCCACGAGGGCCTGACCGATGTCATCCGAGACGTTCCCATGGTGCACCTGGACGAGGTCACCTTATTTAAAAGCAGAGTGGCCGAGGAGCCGCCAAATCTGTGGTGGTGACAGGAGTGGCCCCACCGGCCCGTCGCCACCTGTGGCCGCTGCGTCTCCGTGGCCGAGGAAGCAGGACTGCCCCGGTCAGGTGTGTGGCTTCCGGCCTTGCCACGGCCGCCGCGGCTGCTCCCCTGCCCGAGGACGCCGGATGCCCGGTGGGTCACCGGAGGAAGGAAGCCCCCTCCCCAGCCCTTAGGGGCCTCCTCTTGTGAGGAGTCTGTGCTCAGTGACGCTCTGGCTGAGATGCGTGAGGCAGCGGCGGCAGGGCCGGTTGTCGGGCGACCTGCGGGCCTGGCCGGCGTGGTCTTGGGCTGAGACACCCATCGCCAGGACGCTGACTCCTTGGGGGCCAGGTCCCCAGAGCGCCACGTGACCCCACGGCCGTCCCCCAGCCCCCAGGAGAGGCCCTGTGCTCCTGGTCACCTGCCTCGGGCTCCGTGGTGGGCGGCTGGGAGCCCGAGGCGGGGGGGGGCTTGCAGGTGCTGTGGCGGATTTGGGGCTCTCCCCTCCTTCCAGTTAACCCAGTTACACCTCTGGTGTGCGTCCAGCCACGTGACGTCAGACAGGTTCGGGCCAGCAGCGGGCTGCTGGGCAGGGAAGCTGCAGGTCCCTGTGAAGGTCTCTGTTTCTGGGGAAACACGGATAGACCTGCTTCATTAGAAAACCTTGAAATATTAAAACCCAGAAGGGATGTGTGGGGCTGGAGGAGTGATCACATTACCCCGTTTCAGACAGCTTTATTTAGCACTTTAAAAAAATGCAACGCAGCTATTCCCAAAACGAGGGACGTCCTCCCAGTGTCCTGGGCCTCTCGCCACGTGCCGCCCACTGCTTCTGCCTTGTCAGCCGCGAGACTTCCCCAGAGCCGTCATCCCTGCGGCTGGTGGGCTTCTGAGGGGCCCCAGTTGGGTTCCCTGCACCCAGCGTCTTGCCCCAACGCTCCCGGTGACGCTCCTGGAGACTTCCAGGGAAGGCTGAGTGGCGTCGGGGCGGCTTCCAGCCGGGGGTACCTGGGTCTCCGCAGAGGTTGCCTCCCCAGGACCCCAGGGACTGGTCCCATCTTGCCCCGGCCTCCCTCTCCCTCTGGGCTGGGGGTGCAGGTTCCCCAGGCCCTCCTCACCGCTGCGGCCCGTCTCGGCTGCCGTCCACTCTGTGGCCCCTAGCCCAGCCCGCTTCCCACTCTGTTCCATGTGATGGTCACCTCGTGTCGTATAGTGTGTCCTATAGTTTGCCTGTTGCAGGGCCCGGTACCTGGACCCTGGGCCTGTGTTCGCCTGCCCTTCCCTGGGTTCTCAAGGGGCAGACAGTTCAGCAGTCCCCGCCCTGCCAGGCCGAGGGGGTCCAGGAGGCCTTCCGATGGTGGAAGTGCTTGGAGGGCCAGGGTCTCGGGACGCACACAGGCCCCCGAGTGCTCCAGTCGATTCTCCCTAAGCGCAGTCTGTCTGGCGGCCTCCACCCGTCCCCGCGGCCCCGGCCCTGCTCTCACCTCCCCGCAGCACCAGGTGGAGCTGGGTCTCCTCCCCCTGCGCTGTGGTTTTCTTGCCGAGGGTGCAGTTGTCTCCTCTCTGGAGCATGGGGTGCCCTCCTCCCTCCCTCCCCAGCTTCCGCTGGCGGCTCTTCGCCTCCTGCCCAGAGGGACCCCCACCAGACCTGCAGCCCTCCCCTCCGCAGTCCTGACCTGGCCTGAGAGTCACAACCGGGCCCGCCCCTCTGGCCATGCAGGCTGCCCTGGGCCCTGGGCCCTCATTAGGGCCACACGCTGTAGATGAGGGTCTGAGAGGTGGTGGGAGTCCCCCACCCCATTTCTGGGCATGTCTTTCAGTTGCGCCTTGAGACCACCGGGAGGGTGCTCAGGAAGGGTGATGTGGGGACTGACTGCTCGTTGCCGTCACAGCAGGAGCGTGGCCAGTTACAGCCCGACCGGCAGAGGGACGTGGCCCAGGATGGGGGCAGGTGGTCTGGCCGACCCCGGGACCCCTGGGGCCCTGGGTACACGTCTCCTTTCGTCCAGAGCAACCCGGGCTCAGGCCAGAGGATGATCGTTCCATAAGAATTTATCCACAGGCTGCCATGGTTTTCGTGCTCTGGCCCGGATGGCCTGTTCTCGTGAGCAGGCAGTTTGAACCAGCAGTGTCGTTTATGCCAGCAAGCAGGGCTGGGAGGGGCCGTTCACGAGAGGCTGGGGCACGAGCTGACTTGGAAGGCAGCCCCCGAACAGGAGGCCTTGTATCCTTAGTGTCCCCCTCAGCCATCCTTTCCTTAGAGCAAGAATTTCCGCTGCTTCTCCACCCAAGACGGATCCACCAGATGTTAATAATGTGCTTATTCTCGCTAAGTGCATTTTGGCACCGGTGTTAATTGCAGCTTATATTCTGCAGCATTTTATGCTGGGAAAAGAACCCACCCTAATGGTCCCCAATTGGCAGAACTGGGCTGTTAAGCGACGGACCATATGCTGCCTGCTGAGAGGGGCCTGGTCAGCACTGGCGCCTGCGCGCGCGCGCGCGTGTGTGTGTGTGTGCGTGTGTGCGCGTGTGTGTGTGCGTGTGCGTGGTGCGTGCATGGACGTCTGTGCGCCTACATGTGTGAGTGTAGTCTGCTGTGGATGGGCTCTTGTTCCTGGTGTGCACGTGTGTGTGTGCACGGTGTGTGTGCACGTGTGTGTGTGTGCGCTGTGTGTGTGAGGCAGACACTGGGGGAGGTGGGAATGAGGGAGGAGGGGATCAGGGAGATCTCTCTGTTAAAAAGAGAAGCCCCCGGCCTCCTGAGGCCGCCGCTCTGCCTGTGGCCCCTCCTCGCCCCTAGACCCCTCGGCCCCGCCTGCTCCCAGGGCTGCGGCTTTGCCGCCGCAGCGTCAGGCAGCCTTGGTGGCCGGGCCTGAAGGTGCTCCCCCAGGGAGGCTTCTTGAGCCTGAGGAGAGTAGAGACCCGCAGGCCCCCTTCCCTGCTGTCGGCGGCTTCTCTCTCTGTCCCGTGCGAGTGTTTTTATTCCCGAGCTGAGGGGCTGGATTAAGGGCACCTCACTCTCATACAACAAGGGGATGGGTTTCATCCCCACCCGTCAGCTGCCCGTCCGAGGACCCAAGGAGACAAGTCCGAGGGTCCCTCCTCCGCAAGGCCCCCGAGGGCCTCTCCACTCAGGCCTGGGACGACGCCCCTCCTTGGGCAGGTCAGCAGGGCTGGGTGCTGAGGGTGACACTCCCTTAACCCCCTGCGCCAGGATCCAGAGCTGCAGGCCGCTCGGCCCAGGGGGCAGAAGCTTGCCAGGGCCCAGGGCTGGGTAAGTTGGCCAGGGGATCTGAAGCCAGCAGTTGCAGCCTCACTGTGTCAGGGGCCTCCCTGGGTGTACGGCCTTGGCGGGTCTCAGGCCCCCCTCCCTCACCCGACCCCGCCTGGCAGGAAGGGGACCTGCCCTGATGGGCCCACCCTCGCGTCCTCCTCTGAGTGGCACTGGAGCAGCCGGCAGCCTCCTGCTTCCTCTCGTTCTCACTGTTCGTTCCTTTAGGATTTGAAAATTGCTGAGACCTTGTGGGAAGCAGTAAGAGAAGTTCGTGGGTGAGGATGATGCAGCGCGGCCGTGGCAGCAGGCTGCCACGGCTCCAGTCACAAAACCCGAGGTGAGGGGGACGTGGACGCTGCCACCTGTGGTCCTTGTGGCCTCAGCCCCAGTCCCCCTCCCCCCCCCCCGACGGGATGGGGTGAGGTTGTGCCGAGGGGCTCGGGGATGGTTGCTGGTCTTGTCTGCATCTAGGGCGCAGGATTCCACTGGGCGATGAACAAATACCCACAGGAATTCAAACAAACTGTGGGTCCGACACAGGCCAACCAACATCGTCTAAATTACTTTCTAAAGCTCTTTCAAAAGCCAGTGAAGTGTGAGGTTTCGCATTGATGTCACAGGGTCAGGGCACCCCCTGCACCAGACTCCAAGCCGGCCGGCCCCAGAGGCCTCCCTGCCGTGCCCACTGCGCTGGGGGGGGGGGGTACGAGAGGTGAGGGTGCTTTTGCACATGTGCCCGTGGGCACGTGGCACCCCGCAGCCACCCGCGGCGCTCAGCCCTGGGACCGCTGCCCTCTGACCGTCGCCCACCTGCCGGCCCCTCTGACTGGACAGTCTTGCTTGGCACGTTACCAATGGGAGGAAGGGTGAGGTGAGTGCCAGGGTTTCTCACGGCATGCGCGTGACCAGGTGCTACACGACCGAATACACGTCACCTGCCTTCTGATGACCGACCTCCTTGTCCTCCGGTGAGGCCACTCCTGAATTTCGCGTTCCAGCTACATTTTGAATGGGTATTTTCATGTAAATTTGTGGCATGTGAAAAGTTTCAAATAAAGTGGACCTGATTTAGAAAACCTGCGTGGTCCTTCCAGCAGGGGCGCGCCCTGGCCTTTCCGCTGTGACCCCCTCTGCAGCCCCGGAGGGCGAGCTTAGGCAGTGGCGCTCCGGTCACCCGCTGCTGTTCAGGTGCTGAGGACAGAGTCTGTGCTTGGCCCCTTGGGGGTCCCTGGATGGAGACGTGAGACCCAACGCGGGGCACCAGGCGCTGCCAGGGGCCATCAGCAGGCGACTGCTGTGAGGAGGGGCGAGGCCAGGATGGGGCTGGCGGGCAGGGGGGCAGGGACACTGGTGTGGCCCGAGGCTGCTCCCCGCACAAGGGCTCCGTGAGGCTGGCAGAGGCAGGGTCGGCACAGCCCTTAATCTGGGGCCCGTGGGGACTGAGTCAGTTTCATTTTTATTGAATACACATATTTGTAGTTTTCAATTGTGGTAAAAAGTACGTAACATAAAATTTACCGTCTTAACCTTTTTTATGTGTACAGTTCAGTGGCATTAAATAGATTCTCGTCGTCGTGTAGCCATCACCACCGTCATCTCCAGAACGTTTCCATCTTCCCAAACTGAAACTCTGCCCCACTAACCACTCCCCTCCCCCGCCCCCAGCCCCCAGCCCCTGGCACCCAGCCGTCTACTTTCTGCCTCTATGAACCTGGCTCTCCTGGGGACCTCATATAGTTGGAACCATAACAGCAGGTGTCCTGTTGTGACTGGGTTGTTTGCAGCCTCAGTTTTAGGCAGATACTTCCTCCACCAGACCTGGGTTCTGGGAAGGGGCTCTGCCCGCAGCCAGAGGGGGATGGAAGGTGGCAGTTGAGGCGGGGATGCCCAGGGCAGGCGTCTGGGGAGGAGTGGGTACCTGGACTTGGGAGGCGCCGTGGACAGAGGTGGGCCCCAGGGATGCTGCAGGACAGAGTGACAAGGGCAGGGACCGTCAGGTAGGCCGAGGAGGGCTCACTGATGCCTCCCGAGCCCCCGGTTGGTCCTCGAGGCCAGAGTCGCCTGAGCTGCAGCGGCAGCGTGGAGAGAGGAGCCTCCGTCCCTCCCGGTCCTGCCTGAGCTGGTCCCCCAAGCCTGGTGCACACCCACGGGACTCCCCACCATGGTTCACTTCCACCCGGGAGCCGGGGAGAAAGCTGAGGGGACAGTCCTTCAAGGGGTCAGCAGTGACCT
The DNA here is from genome assembly GCF_039906515.1 of Pseudorca crassidens. NCBI lineage: Eukaryota > Metazoa > Chordata > Mammalia > Artiodactyla > Delphinidae > Pseudorca > Pseudorca crassidens. The sequence goes on along the minus strand of NC_090310.1, from coordinate 3,859,981 downwards.
TCCCAAGAGGGGCAGGACCGACCCTCTGCCCTGCTGTGTCCAAAGGCAGCAGCAGGGGGAGATCAGATGGGCGTGCGGGTAGGAGAAATCCCGGGGGCTCTGCTTCACACACGCGTGAGACGCGATCATTAGGGCGACGGGTAAGTGGGGAGGGGGAGAAGCAAGGCTGAGGGCCCATGACAGACCGCCCCGACTCCAGGCTATAGGGAGCCTCTTGCAGGGGCTGGATCTTCTGGAAGCACCTTCACTCACGTGGGGCGGTTGGTGCTGGCTGTTGGCCAGGATGCCCACCTGAGCTGCGTTCCCGGCCGTGGTAAGCGCCACCCAGGAGGGTACGGCGGGGAAGGGGCCGCAGTCTGGGTTGGGGGTCAGGGAGGCCTCTGCGGAAGGGTGGGCTCTTCCGTGTCCTCAGAGCAGGCCTCTCTCTCAGCAAGGACCCGGTGTCCCTTGTTTGGCGTCTCTCCTTGGTCCTCCCCGTGCGATGGGCACCCTCTGGGTTTCAAGCCTGGCTGGGCCCCGCCCCAGGGTCTCCTCCGCGAGGTCCGCATCACGCTTGTCACGCGGCCGCTGGCTCTTATGTTGAGCTGAAGCCCCGGCTCCCGGGCTGGGGGAGTCGATGGGGAAGGTCTAGGAGCAGCACGGCCACTCTGGGCCCTCACCGGGCGCTCCTCCCTGCTGGGGGCAGGTTGGTGGACAGATGCGAGGGGCACAGCCTGTGCAGAGGGGCCGCCGGGGCTGGGCTGTCCACCGGCGGCTGGCGAGGCCCAGGGTGTTGGGGGCTCCTGCAGCCCCCTGTGCAGCATGTGCAGAGCCAGGCAGGTGCTGGGGGGTGCGGGGCACCCGTTTCCAGGGCTGGTGGGGCCTCTCCCGGGTGGGCAGTTTTGCGGGGAGTCCTCTCCCCGCCGCAGGGCGGGCAGGGGGGCTGCCCCTCCAGAGACGCGCCATCAGTCACGGGCCTTCACGTGTGTGCACACACCCAGCGTTCACACACACTCATGATTACGCTCACATGCATTCACAACTGCACACAGATTCACAGACGCACTCCAACACACACACTCCCGGCCATACCCTCCTGCGCACACCTGACATTCACACACTCACGCTTACAGTCACACCCACTCTCGCAGGTCCACAAACAGCCCCATATTCGTATTCATATCACACACTTAAACCCCACCCATCACACACATTCACACGAGCACTTGCATGATTTACACGGGCATGTGATCACACACTCGGTCCCACACCCACACTGATGCCCCCCCACATTCACACCCATGTGTACACACGCGTCCACTCAATACATACATTTGCACACACACGTTGATACCTGTAGCATTTGTCCTCACACCCACCCACGCATTCACGTTCACGCCCAGTCACGCTCAACGTTCAGACGCACACTCCAGTTCCCTGTCGCTTGCACTCTCACACATGCACTCACACTCATGTGTAACACGCACACGTTCACACACCCACACAAAGGACTGGATTAATTTTATACACCAGTCAGTTAACACAACCAGTTCACTCGAAGGTAGACTCTTCTGTTAGGTTCATCCAGGGAACTTGAAAAATTCCGAGAGGTAGAACAAAGGGGAAGAGAAGTCGCCGCCGTCCTCCGCAGCCGGAGAGAACGTCTGCTGACGTTCTTGTTAATGTCCTTCAAGCCTTTGTTCTCTGCTTTAAAAACCATCTGTAGCTGTGATCATCCGATTCCCGGTGCAGCGTTACGCTCGCCACGATGAAAGCATCTTGCCTGTGTTCTCCCGGACTCATCCTTTTAATGATGAGGCTTTGCTGTCACAGGCCCGCTGGTCCCCCACTGTCGGACAATTAGGTTGTTTCTAATTAGTCAGTCTTCCAAGGAAAGCGGCCCTGGACAGCCTTGTGCTGGAGCGTTTTTCTATATTTAGAATTATTTCCTTAGGAGAGACTCTCGTTAGTGAAATTTCTGGGTCTAAGTGGGAATTTTTTAGGGCTGGGAGGAGCTTAGAGTTGTATTTAGGGAGTGGGTTTAGCATCTTTGCACAGGGTGACAGCCCCCGTCTCAGTCCCTGGCTTCCGAACGTGGAGGTCAGCTCCCAGCTGCTCCCAACCACGGGTGTTTTTATTTGCTACATTCCCTGATTTCGAAAGTACTAATCCCCCAGGACATAAATGACTTCTAAGGCATACAAATGAGCAATGCAGATAAACTAAAATTAATACATTGAAGATGACGTAAATCCTACCAAACGGTGATTCCCCGCCATTTGCATTTGTGTCCAGGGAGGGCAGTGACCTCCAGCCGGGTATTCCAGGATTGAGGAGTGTGGTCCCAGCCAGAGCCCTGGTTCCTCCCTCCCACTCACTTCGTACATGGGCTCTGGGCCTGGGTCCTGGCAGCATCAGGCCCGGGCATCTGCAGAGGTAGAATCTGGTCCCCAAAGACGTCCACACCCTAATCCCCAGATCCTGTGACTATGCTAGGTCACTGGCAAAGTGGAAGTACGTTTGCTAGTCAGCAGGCTTTGAGATGGGGAGGTTATCCTGATGGGCCCAGTGGGGTCACAGGGGTCCTTGGAAGTCCAGGAGGGAAGCTTAAGAAGGATTCAGCCCTACACTGCTGAACACCATTCAAGGAATGCAGGTGGCCTTGAGAAGCTGGAAAAAGCCAGGACGTGGATTCTCCCATGGAGCCGCCAGAGGGAACACGGCCCTGGTGACACCTTGATTTTAGCCCAGTGAGACCTGTGTCAGACTCCTGACTTCCAGAGCTGTGGTAATTGACACCATATCAGCAACTAGAAAGGGATACAGCATCGGGGGCTTCTCTCACTCCCTCTCCCATCTGTCCTGCGCTCAGCCCACCAGCAAATGAGGGAGGAAAACAGGTGACTGAAAGAATGACTGGAAGGAAATTCAGGCACGTTTCCTGTGGGGGGAGGATTTCTCCTTGTGTGTGTTATTAATTCTCTTCTTTTTCCAGACTTTCTACGATGGGCACAGATGAAACTAATTCTGAGATGTAAACAGAAAAACACACACATAAAAACATAATTTCATTCAAAAACATATTCTAGGATGAAGCTCTCAACGAGAACAGATCGTCTCCGGATCTATTAAAACAAAAAATGTTCACGGTATATTAGTCCCAAAGGCAAGTAGCGAGATCTTGCATATATGTATGTATCTATTTTGGTTGGAAAAAAAGTCCTTACCAGGATAAGTTTGTGCAGAGCAAAATGTGGACCAGCGCAAGGATGCACCAGCCATTAGTGGAGGGGTCTTTGGGGGAGTGGGCTACCCCAAATGAGGCTGGGGGATTCCCTGGCAGTGCAGTGGTTAGGGCTCTGCACGTCCACTGCTGGGGGCAGGGGTTTGATCCCTGGTCGGGGAACTGAGATCCTGCATGCTGTGTGGCATGGCCCAAAAAAACAAAACCAAAAACAAACCCAAAAAACACATATATTTCTTTAAAAAAAAAAGAGTCTGAGTCCCGTGAGAAGGAAAGTTTGGGCAGTTCAGACCATCGCTGGGGGTGGAGAGGGGCCCTCCTTAAATCAAGGTGGGGTGAGGAGAGCCCAGAGCCAGCCCTGGGAGGGAGGGCCAGGTGCTCCTGCCTAGGTCTGGGGGTGAGAGCGTTTCGCAAAGCCTCGGTGGTCTGAGGGAATTCTTCAAAGACACAGCCTGGTTTTCAGCAGAGAAGCCATAAGCTTTGTGCATGGTTACCTTGCTCTCCAGAAGAAACCAGGGGGCTCAGCTCCCTCCCCACCAGCCGTGGCCTGCCCGCCAGCCACCTGCTCCAGGCCCTATGCTAGAGGACACTCAGTTTCAAGCCACAAAGCAGTGCTACCCTGCTCGGCGGGGACGGCGTGGAAGGCCTGCGTTCCTTTTAACATTTTCTTAAAAAAAGAAAAAAAAAAAGTACAGAAAATCAGAGAAAACAAACAGCTTGATGAGTTGGCATAAATGTACCGAGAAGCAGAGTTCCAACACTCCAGCCATGACCACCTCCCTTGCACACCAGTCCGAGCGTCGCCTCTGACACCGCAGCTCCGTCTCGCAGTTTCGTTGCTGGGTCTAAACGTCCTGTCCAGAGGGTCCCATCCATCCCTTTCTTTCCTGAACAATTGATATTTCGGAGAGCCTAGGCCGGCTGACCTGGTGAACTTCCCACGTTCTGGCTTTTGCTGACTGCATCCCAAGGTGCCATTGTACCCGGTCTGTGTTTCCTCCAGGTGGGCAGCTGGATCCAGAGGTTTGATCAGACTCGCGTTCATTTCTTCATCGTTCACAGTTATTCTTCTTCACTGGTTTTGATTTTAAGTGTAATTTTTGAAATAAGAATGTATTCATGTGGTTCAACAATGAATAAAGGGACTTCCCTGGCGGTCCAGTGGTCAGGACTCCGCGCTTTCATTGCCGTGGCCCGGGTTCAATCCCTGGTCGGGGAACTGAGATCCTGGGAGCCGCGTGGTAGGGCAAAAGCAAACCAACCAATGAATAAATATGAGAAGATTCCCAGTGAGAAGTCCTTTCTTACTCCTGTCCCTCAGCCACCTAGTTCACACCACGCATTCCTCTCTCGCCCTCAGGGAACCACTGCCTTAGTTTTCTATGTCTCTTTCTAAAGTTTCCTTATATACAAGCAAATATGGATATATACTCCGTCCCTCCCCCGCTTTATTAAACTACCGTAACCCTTTTTAATTGTACAGTTTCGTGGCATTAAGTGCATTCACGTTGTTGTGCAGCCGTCACCGCAGCCCATCCACAGAAGTCTCTTCATCTTCCCAAACTGCAGCTCTGTCCCCATTAAACACTGACTGCCCATCCCCCTCCCCCAGCCCCTGGCACCCACCTTCTACTTTTCTTCTCTATAGTTGACTGCTCTAGGTCGTTCCTGTAAGTGCAATCATATAGTGCTATGGTCTGAATATTTGTGTCCCCCCAAATTTATATATTGAAATCCTGACCCCCACGGGGATGGTATTAGGAGGTGGGGCGTTTGGGAGGTGATTAGGTCATGAGGGCAGAGCCCTCACAAATGAGATTAGTGCCCCAGAGAGATCCCTTGCCCACCAAAGATGTTAAGATCCAAGTATGTCAGAGCTTTTCAAAGCCCTCCGTAGACATCTCATTCCTCAGCTATTTGGTCAGTCTGTTACCTATTTATTACTTATTTATTTATCTTTTATTCTGGTTAGTCTGTTACTTGCTCCAACTATTATTCATTGCCTCAGGCAGCTGCAGAATTAAAACATTTGCTTGGGACTTCCCTGGTGGCGCAGTGGTTAAGAATCCGTCTTCCAAAGCAGGGGACACGGGTTCGAGCCCTGGTGCAGGAAGATCCCACATGCCGTGGAGCAACTAAGCCCCTGCGCCACAACTACTGAGCCCGTGTGCTACAGCTACTGAAGCGCACGTGCTGCAACCATTGAAGCCCACGCGCCTAGAGCCCGTGCTCCGCAACAAGAGAAGCCACCGCAATGAGAAGCCTGTGCACCACCACGAAGAGTAGCCCCTGCTCTCCACAACTGGACAAAGACCCAGCGCAGCAACGAAGACCCAACACAGCCAAGAATGAATGAATGAATGAATGAATAAGAGTATTTCTTTAAAAAAAAAACGCTTGTAATTGTTTTAGATAAATGCCCCTCTGTGAAAGGCTTTTTAGCACTGAGTGAGCTCAGAGTTAGGTTAAATAAAGGTAATTTTTTCCAATGGGGTCTTCCATGGAACCACCAGACATGTCCAATAATGCCAGTTTTGGGGGAATAAGCGTTTGGAAGAGCCTCAGATCAGTTCTGCTACTTCTGGGGCTGGGAATGTGGGCTGTTAGTTTTCAAAGCTGAGAAAGGGAGGTGGGATAAGACAAATTAAAAATCCACCAAGCTTGCTCTTCCTACTGAGATTCAGTCAGTTTTCTTAAATAAACACACTCCAGGTTGCTGCAAGCCTCTGGTTAATTTCCAGAGCTCTGAAGAAGTTGATTCTGATTTCTGCCCGTTTTTTTCCATTGATTTTATGAGGAGTGAATTTTTTTTTTTTTTTTTTTTTTTTTGCGGTATGCGGGCCTCTTACTGTTGTGGCCTCTCCCGTTGCAGAGCACAGGCTCCGGACCCAGCCGCTCCGCGGCATGTGGGATCTTCCCGGACTGGGGCACGAACCCGTGTCTCCTGCATCAGCAGGCGGACTCTCAACCACTGCACCACCAGGGAAGCCCGAGGAGTGAATTTTTGAAGGTTCTTACTCAGTCATTTTTGTTCCCATCACCTCCTCATTCAGTTTTGACAGCTGCGTAGTATTCCACTGGATGGTGTAATATCATGTATTTAACCCATCTCCTGTGGTTGGACATTTAGATGGTTTTCAGTCTTTTGTGATTACATGAAATGCTACAAATTAATCACTTGAGTATCTGTTATTTTACACATGTGCATGTATCTATAAAGTAAATTCCTTGAAGCAGAATAGCTGCATCAAAGAGTATATACATTTGTAATTTTGGTAGATACTGCTCAAATTGTCTTCCACAGGGATTGGTTGAACCAATTTACATTCCCACTAACAATATACGAGAGTATCTGTTTCCCATAGTCTTGCCAGTAGAGGGTGTTCTCTAACTTTTGGATTTTGCAAACTTGGTGGGTGAAAAACAGTAACTCAGTGTAATTTTACTGAGCATTTCTTTTATGATCAAAGTTGAACATCTTTTCAGGTATTTTATTTTATTTATTTACTTTAGTTGGCCACACCGTGCGGCTTGTGGGATCTCAGTTCCCCGACCAGCGAATGAACCCGTTCCTTTGGCAGTGAAAGGGCAGGGTCCTAACTACTGGACTGCCAGGGAATTCCCATCTTTTCAGGTATTTTAAAGGCCACTGGGACTTTCATTTTTCTGTTATTTTTTCTTACTGATTTATAGATACTCTCTGTATTAGAGAGATGAGGACCTTTTCTTTTTTTTTTTTTTTTCTTTTTTTTTGGGCTGTGCCGTGCGGCTTTCAGGATCTTAGTTCCCCGACCAGGGATTGAACCCGGGCCACGGCAGGGAAAGCACTGAATCCTAACCACTGGACCGCCAGGGAATTCCCGAGTACCTTTATTTTTATATAAATAAACGTGTGCTTCCCAACACTTTTTACTGCTCGCACGTCTTGCTCTCAGCAGACCCAGAGACAGTTCAACCCAGATGCTTTAAGCTCCCACACTGGCTGCTTCTGCCCTCTAGGGGCAAGGCCGGGAACCTGCGTCTTCCTTGGGGACTTGGCTGTCTGAAGAGCCAGGCCCAGGGACACACATGGGTACCAGTTGTCTCCTGTTGGTTGCACTTTTTCCTCTGCTGGGGTTTGACTTTAGCGAACATTGACATGTCCCTCAAAATCCAGGGGCTTTGACATTGGTCTAGGAGGGTGTCTCCCTGCTCCTGGCGCTGCCAAACAGAATGAACCACTTCTTTTCCTACACTACTTCTGTACCTGTTCAGACTTTCCCTGTTAATTGCCATCATCCTACTGAATTCGTTTTTTGTTTGTTTGTTTGTTTGTTTTTGCGGTATGTGGACCTCTCACTGCTGTGGCCTCTCCCGTTGCGGAGCACAGGCTCCAGACGCGCAGGCTCAGCGGCCATGGCTCATGGGCCCAGCCGCTCCGCGGCATGTGGGATCTTCCCGAACCGGGGCACGAACCCGCGTCCCCTGCATCGGCAGGCGGGCTCTCAACCACTGCGCCACCAGGGAAGCCCGGTTTGTTTGTTTTTTTTGAATTTGGTTTTTAAATGTCTTTTTTTTTTTTCCTAATAAAATAATGTTCATTTAGGACTTCCCTGGAAGTCCAGTGGTTAGAACGCGGCACTTTCGCTGCTGTTGCCTGAGTTCAGTTCCTGGTCGGGGAACTGAGATCCTGCAAGCTGTGCGGTGTGGCCAAAAAAAATAAAATAAAATAAAATAAATAAATAAATAATGTTCATTTGGAAAATCTAGTGTGGGTAAACAAAAGGAAAAATAATTCAAGTCCCAATATTAATAGTTTGGAGTACAACTTTCTAGCCTTTCTCTTTGGAGTAATAGTGTATGTATATATTGAAAAAATTAAAATGGGATTATACCCTACAAACAACTTTGCCCAATGTTCTTTTTTTTTTTTGTGGCTGCGTTGGGTCTTCGTTGCTGTGTGTGGGCTTTGTCTAGTGGAAGCGAGCGGGGGCGACTCTTCGTTGCCGTGCGCGGGCTTCTCATTGCAGTGGCTTCTCTTGTTGCGGAGCACGGGCTCTAGGCGCGTGGGCTTCAGTAGTTGTGACTCGCGGGCTCCAGAGCGCAGGCTCAGTAGTTGTGGCGCACGGGCTTAGTTGCTCCATGGCATGTGGGATTTTCCTGAACCAGGGATCGAACCCGTGTTCCCTGCTTTGGAAGGTGGATTCTTAGCCACTGCGTCACGAGGGAAGTCCCCAATGTTCTTTTTGATTGTTTGTTTACGTGGTGCACATGTTTCTGCCTCACATAATCTTCTGTGCCGTGATTTGTGACAACTTTAATTATTTACTCGAGTTATTAACTGATCCCCAATGTTTGGACATCTAGATTGTTTCTAGCTTTTTGCTTTTGTAAACAGTGCTGCAGTGAGCGTTCTTACAAACTTAATATTTGTGCATAATTTTTTCTTCAGGACAGAAAGCAATTTTAGAAATAAAATGTCAGGGTCTAAATATGTTTAGAATTTGAGATGTCAGTACACACTGCTTTTGTTCACCCCCAGAAAAAACAGACACCATCTCCCCGGTAGTATGGCTTCGTATCTCGTGGCCCCCTTGGCTTCTCTGTTCCTCCGGGAATGGTAAGACCCCCCCTCCACCCAATGGGAAGATGCTGCTTAGTCCTCCCTGTCTGAGCGCCCAGGCTGGGCACGGGGTGGGACTGTTTGTCGCAAGTCAGGCTTTGGGAACCCTCGTGTCTGTAAAAACAAAATCTGACGCTAGGGATTTTTGTTCCTAAAATGTGTTTAAAGTTCTAAATGTTAAAACAAACCAACAAGCAACCACAGCAAACCCTGGATGCAGCAATGCCGTCATCCTCACGTACATCAGCCTGTCTTTGCGTGGGTGTGGGTTGTACAAGGACCGAGAGGCCGCTCCCGAGGGTCAGTGACACACACCATGGGGTGCAAGAGAAAAGAAGTGGTCCAGCCCCAACACTGCTGCCGTCCCGTTCTCCCCCCACCCCTACCTAGCAAGGGCAAGGCTGGCGCAGGGCCGCTCTATACCGCTTGCAGTCTGAGCCCCTTGTGTTCTGCATCTCCCCAGGCCCAGCGCACAGTAGGTCCCGAGTAATTGTGTGGGGTTTGGGGGCCTGGCTGCGGGCCCCCAGAATACGCTGAGACGCGAGCTGCCAGCCCCGCTGGAGGTGAGGGAACTGGGCCCAGACCAGGCCCCGGGGCGTGGGGTGAGGGGAGGGCAGCCGGAGCCCCCCGGCCCGCCGCCCCCTGCAAAGGCCCCCATGGCCCTGGAGCATTTGTTCTGCGGCTGCAAAGCTGTTTTTCTTCTCCCTCTACCCCTTGCCCGTTATTTTTATCTTTCTTTTTGGAAGCAGTGCTCTTTGGAGATAATAGTGCTTCTGGGAAACAAGGCTGAGAGTCTTGTTTGTTCAAAGAAAATATTTTTCTTCCACACACAAGTGCTATGTTTATGCCATAAATCGCCCTCCTCCGCTTCTGTCCTCCCGCCCACCTTTCTTCTGGCATCTGTCCCCTCTTTGCGTTGGGCCCAGGCAGGGGGAGAGCACAGTCATTACTGCCCCCGCTGTAGGGGGGCTGGGGGCCTGGCGATGCTCTGCTTGAAAGGGGCTGTACACCCTAGAGGCCCTCCCTGATGGATCGCAGCCGGGTCCCCCGCCTGCGTGGGGGGGGTTCTCCCCAACCCCAGGGCTGCCCGTCAGAGGCTTTGCGTATGTTTGAGATACTTGAGACGTGATAGGGAGGGGTGTGAGGGGGCCTTGAGGCGGGGGACCCTCTGGCCTCCACCCTCTGCCTGGGCTTGGGGGCGCCGTGGTAGCGGATCCCAGCAGTGCCACAGCCCCTTCCTGGCTCCACTCAAGGGGGGAGGGGCGAGGGCACCATCCTTGAGGAGCAGCTGCCGCTTCTTCCCCCTGAACGCGAGCTTGGGGGCGGGGGTGTGGGCAGGGCTCTTGCCTGCTCCAGGCCCTGTGCCTGCCGGGTGCGTGGTGTGCAGCGTGCGTCTCTCCTGACCTCTCGGAGCCCACAGGCGGTCACCGTGCGTCCCTGCCTGCTCGCTGCCCAAGGGGCTTGCCTGCCCCAGGCACTTGGACAGGCCTGGGGCCTCGCTGGCCGTGGCCCCTGTGCCCTCCCGTGCGCCCCTGGGCCACACGCCCCGTCACCCACGCACACTTGTTTCTCTGTTCACCTGCTTGTTTCCAGGACTTGGCTGTTACAAATAAAACCACTCGGAGCGTTCACGTGCCAGATTCTGTGTGGACGTTTGCTTTCATTTCTCTTGGGTAAATAAATAACCCTGGAGGAGAATGACCATATCATGGTAGGTGCCTGTCTAACTTTGTAAGAAACCGCTGAACTGTTTTCCAAAGTGACTGCAGCATTTACGCGCCGCCCAGCTGAGTGTGAGCGTTCCCACTGTTCCACATCCTCCACAAAACTTGGTGTAGTGACTCTTTCATTTTAGCCATTCTGGTGGGTGTGCGTATCCCCTTGTGGGTTTTGGTTTTTTAATTTTTACTGGAGTGTAGTTGATTTAAAATGTTGTGTTAGGGACTTCCCTGGTGGTTCAGTGGTTAAGGATCCGCCTTCCAGTGCAAGGGGACGCAGGTTGCATCCCTGGTCGGGGAACCAAGATCCCACATGCCGCAGAGCAACTAAGCCCGCGCCGCAATGAGAGAGAAGCCCACGAGCCCCAGTGAAGATCCTGTGAGCCGCAACTAAGACCCGACGATAAATAAATAATAAAAAAAGACAAATGTTGTGTTAGTTTCAGGTGTAGAGCAGAGTGGTTCAGTTATACATACACATATATCTACTCTCTTTTAGATTCTTTTCCCGTATAGGTCATTACAGAGTATCGAGTAGAGTTCCCTGTGCAGTAGGTCCTTATTAGTTACCTGTTTTATATAGAGTAGCATGTACATGTCAATCCCAGTCTCCCAGTTTCTCTCTCCCCCCTCTGCTTGTGGTTTTCGTTTGCATTTCCCTAGTGACTAAGGATGCAGAGCATCTTTTCATGTGCTTATTTGCCGTCAGTGTATCTTCTCTGGTGAAGTGTCTGTTCAAATCTTCTGCCCATTTTTTACAATTGGGTCATTTGCCTTGCTATTGAATTGTAAAGTTTTTTTGTTTTTTAATAGCTGAACAAATCATTTGTCACATATTACTTTTCTCCTGCGCAGTGACTTGCCATTTTGGCTTTTTAACATAATGTCGTTTTAAGAGCAAACTTTAAAAATTTCTTTTAAATTGAGGTCCAATTTACTGATTTTTTTTTTCTTTTATAACTTGGCTTTTTGTGTTGTTGTTTTTCAGAAATCTTTGCCAAACCTGAGGCCACAAAGATTTTTCTCTTATGCTTTCTTAAGAAGTTGTGTGGTTTCAGTGCTTCCATGTAGTCCTATGATCCAGTCTTTTTATTAAGTACATTCACATTGCTGTGCAGCGATCACCACCCTCATCTCCAGAACTTTCTCATCTTCCCAAACTGAAACTCTGTCCCCATTAATAACTCCCCCTCCCCCTCCCCCAGCTCCTGGCAACCACCGTTCTACTTTCTGTCTCTATGAATGTGATACTCTGGGGACCTGACATAAGTGGAATCACACCATATTTATCCTTTTGTGACTGACCTAGTTCACTCAGCATAATGTCCTCAAGGTTCATCCATGTTGTAGCATGTGTCAGAAGATCCTTCCTTTTTTAAGGCTGAAAAAAACATTCTATTGTATGAATGGACCACGTTTTGTTTATCCGTTAATCCATTGCTTCTACCTTTTGGCTACTGTGAATAGTGCTGCTGTGAACAACTATCTCTTCAAGTCCCAGCTTTCAGTTCTCTTAAGTGTATACCCAGAAGTAGAATTGCTGGATCACGTGATAGCTCTGTATTTAATTTTTGAGGAAACTCCATTGTTTTCCACAGTGGCCACACCGTTCTACATTCCCACCAACAGCGCACAAGGGTTCCAATTTCTTCACATCCTTGCCAACACTTGTTATTTTCTGTTTTTGTTCTTGTTTTTGCTAGTCGCCATCCTAGTGGGTGTGAAGCGGTATCTCGTTGTGGTCTTGATTTGTGTTTCTGTGATGTTTAGTGATGTCGAGCATCTTTTCATTTCCTTACTGGCCATTTTTCTGTCTTCTTTGGGAAAATGTCTATCCAAATCCTTGCCCGTTTAACAATCTTTTTTTAGTTTTTATTTTTTTTCCTTTGCCCATTTTTGAATGTTTTTGTTGTTGTTGAGTTGACAATCTCTTCCTAATCCTATGCTTGACCACCCTCGGCAGTCCACCCCCCGAAAATCGTCACCTCACCGCTGGGCTTCCCTCCCTCCTTCCTTCCAAGGTTGCTGGCTCCGCAGACCTCTATTCCTGCCACCTTGTTCACACGCAGGAGTCACCTCCTCCTCTTTCCCTGGTCCACGCAGGCCTGGGGGACTTCACTCTATGCACCCGTGGAGGCCAGATGGGGTTTAGCTGAACAAAACACAATCAGCCAGTGAGTGGGAATCTCCACCTTCGTGTTTTTCCATCTAACACGTTTATTTAACGTCAGCTAGGTGTGAGACGTTGAGCTCGGATATTCAGTTGTGGGCTAAGGCCTATGTTCCAGAAGGAGCAAGAAGATGCTGTGCTGGCCGGCTTCCAAAATGGCGTCCAATGTTCACTCCCGTGGGGTCCCCTCCTGTGCTGAGTAGGCCTGACCTGAGTTCCAGGATATTGCAGAAACGATGGAGGCTAAGTCAACACAGGCATTACGGGGGACTTCCCTGGTGGTCCAGTGGTGGAGGCTCAGGGCTTTCACTGCCAAGGGCCCGGGTTCAATCCCTGGTCGGGGAGCTAGGATCCCGCAAGCCGCGCTGTGGGGCCAAAAACAAACAAACAAAAAAGACATTACAGCTCAGCCTCCCTCCCTTGGGTCACTTGCCCTGGGGGAAGCCAGCTGCCATGTTGTCAGGGTGCTCAAGAAGCCGTGTAGAGAGGTCCACATGGTGAAGAACTGAGATCTCCAGCCAGCAGCCATGAGGGTGACCCCTCTTGGACGTGGAGTCTCCAGCCCAGTCAAGCCTTTTGATGACTGAAGTCCCAGCCGACAGCTTGACTGCAGCCTCGAGAGAGAGCCTGGGCCAAGGCACCCAGCTAAATGCTCCTGGAGGTCTTCCGCACGGAAACTGTGTGAGGTGATAAACGCTTATTGTTTTAAGCTGCTATGTTTTGGGGTCATTTATTGTCCAGCAGCAAATAACGCCGGCAGATGTCTATATAAATAACTATTCCAGGGAATTCCCTGGTGGTCCAGTGGTTAGGACTCTGCGCTTTCACTGCCGGGGCCCCAGCAAACTAAGATCCCACAGGCTGCACGGTGCGGCCAAAAAAAAAAAAGAAAAACACTATTCCAAGGTAGGGGGTGATAAAGGTGTCACCTGAGAGGGACAAATAAACCCTTATAGGATTTGAGTGGTGGGAGAGGTGTTTTCCACATATAGGAATCAGGACAGGCTTCATGGAAGAGGTGAAAATGACTACTGCTACAGCTTGGAAGCTGTGAATTCAGGACTTCCCTGGTGGTGCAATGGTTAGGAATCCGACTGCCAGCGTAGGGGACACAGGTTCGAGCCCTAGTCTGGGAAGATCCCACATGCCGCGGAGCAACTAAGATCGTGCGCCACAACTGCTGAGCCCGTGTGCCACAACTACGGAAGCTCGTGTGCCTAGAGCCTGTGCTCCACAACCACAACAAAAGCCACCGCAATGAGAAGTCTGCACACAGCAGCGAAGAGGAGCCCCCGCTGGCCGCAACTAGAGAAAAAAGCCAGCACACAGCAACGAAGACCCAACGCAGACAAAAAAAAAAAAAAAAGCTATGATTGTCAGGGTGCTCAAGAAGGAGGAGGGTTGAGGATGAAAGGAGAGAGAAGTGGGCAGGAGGCAAGTGACAGGTATCACCCCATGTGTCTTCAGCTATTGGCCTTTTCGTTTTAGGAGTGTTCTTATGATCATATTACATTTAAATAGCTTACAAGTATAATAATAGTGGCTTATATGTATGGGCTACTCACTACGGATCAGGTGTCCTTTTAAACCTCCTCTCGCTATTAACTCATTTAACTCTCACAGCCTGTGAAGTGGATGCCATCATCTCCCCCATTTTTAACCAGCTGACCACCAGCTCTCACAGTAACATAGGCCCCCCTGGGACACTGAGTGCCCTGAAGGTTTTGCTTTTGTTTTTTGTCTTTCGGCTCTTTGGATCAGCTGTACATTTGATCCGGCAACTTCTGTGCCCTGGTGCCAATTATTTAGTGGACCGGAGCTGGGCCAAGGTAGAGCCCTGTGGCCCATCTCTGCAGACCTGTCTGCAGAAGCAGCCCCTAGTAAAATCCTAGCCCCAGCCTGAGTCTCCAAATCAGACGTGCATTTGCTTGTGAATGCTTTCAGAGCGCCCTCCCCCATCCCCGGGGACAGTCAGCGTCGGCATTTCTGCTCTGTTAAGACAGTTCATTATTTCTGCACAGGTGGGTTCCTCTCTTCTGCTGCCCGCCCCTCTTGACCCCCAGATACTTAGGGGTGCAAGCTCTCTGGAATGAGAATGGCCTTGGGGAGCCCTGGGCCTGCTTGTGCCCAGCTGTGTTCTGGGGGGCAGTGGGGGCGCCCCGGAAACACTGGGCGCTTCTCCCCGTTGGCTCACCATCGGCTGCTGTGTCGCCCGGCAACTGGCTGCCCCTTATCAGCTCCCAGACGCGCTCCAGCCAAATCCCGAAACGGCCCCACCTGTTTTTCAGTTTGTGGTTTAGGTTTTTTATTTTATTTTAGGAAGTGAAATGAACAACACTCATTCTGGAAGGGGAAGATAAGGCTCGGATCCGCCAGAGCGATGTCTGCTGGAAAGAAATCTCTTTTAACTTGTGGGCAGTTTTCCAGTGCGGCTCGGGTGGTGCGGAAGTTGGCGGCGCGCTCGCTGAGAGAATTGGACGGCGGGCCGTGGGCGCGGGCCAGCCAGGCGCAGCGGCCGGGGTGGCATTCCACTGGGCCGTGGCCTGGAGATCTGGTGAGGGAGGGGCCAGCCCCCATCCCCAGGCCAGCCCCCCGCCCCACCGCCCCCTGCTCCCAGCCACGTGGGGCATTTGTGGGGCATCGCAGGCCTTTGCTCTCCGAGGGCTACTTTTCCTAGACCTTCTGTTGCTTTTTAGAATATAGCTTGATCCCCCCTGACACTGGAAAGTCATTTTTTGCTTTATTGCCATCTGGAAACTGTTCTGCTGTCTGGCTTCTGAGGTGTTCTCATCGCTATGTTGAGTCTCTGGGGGAACTCATTCCCACTCCCTGCATCAGGATGTGTGTGGGAGCAAATAATAGAAAACCAAGCTCAAAACAGCTTAACAATAAAGGGAATTTATTGTAATAAAGAAATGGTATGTAGACTTCAGGTCAGGATTGATCCAGCAGCTCAGATAAGGACTCAGTTAACAGCTTAAGGACTCAGTTTGGGATAGCTACTGGCCAACTGGGCCGTGGGATTCCCTATCTATTCCTCCTCCTGCACCAGTCGCTATGACCAGGGGGATGAGAACACCCTGGTTTGCTTAGACCAGTCAGGGCCCACCCGAACCACGGGGCTACTACAGAATGGGGGTAGGACAGATTGCATTTGAGGAGCACACAGAGTTCCCTAAATCCTTTTCTGATACACAAGTGTAATGACTCAGTAGTGGATCTGACTGGAATGGAGCTGATCTGAGCTGTTCTCTGACTGTCAACCTACAAGTCTGTGTGTTCTCAGAAGGGACAACCCTGCTCTGAACCTCAGCACCCAGTGCCACCTTCCCCACCTCAGGCATCCACCCCTGCAACCCACCCCCCGCCGCCCGAATGCTCTCCTCTGCCATGGCTGTTTCCTTTCAGATCTTCCAATACTTGACCCACCACAGGGCCTTTGCACAGACTTCTCCCTCTGCCTGGAGTGTCAGAGACACACAGAGAGGGAGGGAAACAGAGAGAGACAAGGAGGCAGAGATAAGTCAGATTAACAGGTTAACAGAGGTGGAGAGAGGAGGAAAGAGGCCAATAGCGAAACAGAAGGTGAGAAGTGGAGCCCGGGAGCCCAGGTTGGGCTTCTGACCAGTCCGTGGAGCATCTCCGAGCCTGATGTGTGGCCACTGTTTATATGGCTGTGGCTGTGGCTAGACGTGGCCAAGTTCCCCTGACATTCGGCTGCCTCCCTGAGCGGAGAGGGTGGGGAGGGCCTGGAGATGCTCAGGGCCGCCATTTGAGTGATGATTGGGGTGGGTCTGTGCTGTGCGGGGGGACGAGAGAAGAGGGTTGGTTCCAGCCCCTCCTCCCCCACCACTGTGGGACCAGCCTCCTTTTGGGGCCCACTGAAGTCTCAGGGACTTTCTGGGCACCATTGCAGGGACCACCGCCAGGCTGCTGGGGGCAGGCGTTGGACCAGACCCCCAGGGCAGCTGGGCTTCCCCGGCACTGAGTGGTACCCAGGGCTCGGTGGGTGTCAGAGGAAGGGCTGGTCCTCCCTCTGCCACCAGGGTGTGGCATCACCAAGTTGTCATTCAGATGGGCCCGACCTGACAAGTGCAGATGGGGGACCAGCCCAAGACCCTCGGGAACCTTGGGGCAGGACCAGGGCACCAGCTCCTGAGTGCTGCCCCTTCCTTTCAGCCCCTCTGGCCCACGGCCCCATCCCGAGGGAGAAGGTGGCCCAACGTCTGTAACCAGACCCTGCCACTCTGAGGGACCACCTCAGGGGTCTCCAGACCGCCCCTTAGTCTCCTCCTTTCTGTGTATTGAGGTCCAATGCAAGGCCCTGGGGACAGTGGACCGTGGTCAGTATTGCGCATGGCGTGTGGGGTCAGGCTTATGCCAGGATTGGCCTGGGTCTCCCTGTCATCCCACAGGGCGGGGCAGCAGGCCCAGGGAGACCCCTGGAGCGAGGGGAGGGGGCCAGCGAAGGTGAAAGTGGGCCTGGGGGAGGCAGCCTCATGAGGGAAGGGCTGAAAGGGCACCAGGTCAGCATGCACCTCCCAGTGCCGGCCTGGGTTCAGCTCAGACATGGCGGGGACCCCTAACCCTCACCCTAATATTTTTTCGGGCCATGGCAGTGCCAGGGGGCACCTGGCAGGGGGCAGGACAGTCCTTTAGGTGATGCAGGGCCCAGGGAGGTCACAGCTGGTGGAATGTTCTGGAAGGCTTGGCTGATGGGACAGAGGAAGCTGGGAAAGCGTTCTGGAGAGGGGGCTCAGAGCCCCAGGTGGGACCAGCAGGTCTGTGTGGCCCAGCCTGAGGGAGAGTCTGGGCCATGACAGGACACGTGTGGCTGCAGGGCCGCGGAAGAGCTGGGGTCCAGGGCTGGGCTGCGACAGAGGCCCGGGTGAGGGGTGATGGGGCCCAGGTGAGGGGTGACAGCTGCCTAGGTAAGGGGTGCTGGGGTCCAGGTGAGGGGTGACAGCTGCCCAGGTGAGGGGTGCTGGGGTCCAGGTGAGGGTGTTGGGGCCCGGGTGAGGGGTGATGGGGTCCAGGGCTGGGCTGCGACAGCGGCCCGGGTGAGGGGTGACGGGGCCCGGGTGAGGGGTGATGGGGCCCGGGTGAGGGGTGACAGCTGCCCAGGTGAGGGGTGCTGGGGCCCAGGTGAGGGGTGATGGGGTCCAGGGCTGGGCTGTGACAGCGGCCCGGGTGAGGGGTGATGGGGCCTGGGTGAGGGGTGACAGCTGCCCAGGTGAGGGGTGCTGGGGCCCAGGTGAGGGTGTTGGGGCCCGGGTGAGGGGTGACAGCTGCTCAGGAGAAGGTGACAGGGGTGACAGGGTGAGGACGTAGAAGAGGCTATGGAGTGAGGTGGGCAAAGACCAGAGCTACCGAGGAGGGGAGACCCAGAGGAGCTTGGGGAGGTGGGAGCCACCCCCCGGCTTCTGGGGGTCCAAGTGGGGTGGGAGGGGCCACTGTGCCTGAGAGGAAACCCAGACGTCTGGGGGGAGATGATGATTCAGTTGGGGGTCCCAGTTGGGGCCTGGGTGCAGACACCTTGAGCTCTGGGGAGCATCAGGTGAGAGAGGTAGGAGTGGGGGGGGGCAGGGGGCACAGCGTTTAGTGCGAGGAATGGAAGCTGTCCCTGGGAGAGGAAGCCCGCTGCTGGGGGGCCGCTCGGGCCTCCACAGCCCCCACCATGCCGCTGGGCAGCCGCCACCCATCCGCCCCTTGCTGGAGGGCTGGGAAACACAGCTGGGGTTGCTATGGTGACGGGATAAGTGGCCAGCAGGTGTCAGCACAGCCTGTAGAATCAGGAGAAGCAGGTGTGTGTGGGGGGCACCCATGGCCTCTCCCAGGGGCCTCCTCTGACTGCCATGAGGGACCCCTCCAGCCCTGCCAGTCCCAGAGGGGCCCTCAGAGCCGCCTCTGCGTGAGCTTGGGAGAGCCGTCCTGCCACCACCATGGGGGTGCATAGCTGGGGACAGCAGGAAGCTGGGGTGGGGCGCTGAGGGGGCCCTGGGAGAAGGTTCTCCCCTCCACAGGCTGGTGAGCACCGAGGCTCCGTCACCGTGGGATCCTGGGCGGGCATCGCGCTCCGGTTTCCCCATCTGTAAAACTGCGCCGAGGAGGGCGGTCGAGGGTTTGCCTGGGTCGAGTGCCCAGTAAGAGGGGCCGCCCTCGCTGCCCCTCGGGGCGTGGAGGCGCGTCTGGGTCAGAAGCCGCTTTGCCCCAGGAAGCGAGGTGCCTGTGGTGCGCACACAGGGCACACGCCCTGTGCACACACGTGTGGACGGCCACGTGGGCATGGTCTGCAGTTCACTTTCAAGGTTCCCTGTTGTGCAGCAGCGTCACTGAGGGGGGGCCGGGGAGGCCGGGGGCGGCGGCGGCCTGGCTTTGCTTCCCCCTGCTGCGCCCCTCTCTGAGCCACGGATGGGTCTCTGGCCCCAGGGCTCTGTGGGAGGCCCCCCAGAAACCCCTTCGCTCCTTCCCCCAGCCGCGCCACAGGACCAAGGCCATGTGACGGCTTGACGGGGAAACTGAGGCCGGGCCTCTGGCGAGTGGAGGCCAGAGCAGCCATCGCACGCTTCCCGCTGTAACTGGACGGACCCGCGGGGTCAGCTCACTGCCGCTCTTCTCTCTCCCCTCCCCCGGCCCTCCCAGGAACGCTGCCAACGCGGCAGGGCTGAGGCCGGCTCTTTCCTAGACAAAGTCTCAGCTGCCTGCCTCCATTCGCTTACTTTATGCAGAAGCGAGTTAAAGAGGCTGTGGAGGGAGTCGGGTGGGTGAGGGCTGCTTCCCCCAGACTCTGCCTCTCGGGGGCGGGGGTGCTTCTGGCCTGCGGGCCTCTGTGTTCCCTGGGGCCCATCTGGGACCCGGCTCGGGTGGGAGGCCCGGCTTTCGGCCGTGTGGACCAACCTCTAGATCCCCAGCCAGAGTCCCGGAGGACAGAGGACCATGTCTTCCCCTCCCCGGCCACGGAGGGGGGCTGACCTCCTGGGGGTCCCAGGCCTCCCACTGTCACCGGCCTGGAGCACCGTCCCCTACCCACCCGCCCTGCCTGTGCCCCTCCAGGCCCTGCTTTCTTCCCAAGGCCTCCCGGCCCGGGCCAAGCCCTACACTGCTCTGCGCCCAGACACAACACCCGAAGAGCTGTGAGCCTGTCGCTCGGCTGTGGGCCTCTCCAGGGCGCTGACCTTGTCTCCAAGACTATATTTTTCTGATTATAACAGCGACTGCTTTCACTATAGAAATGTTGGAAAACACAGAAACATGTAAATAGGAAAGTGGACAAGGCTGGGTCCACCCCTGTCCCGGCTTGTGCTGTGAAACCTGGTGAGGGGGGCAGGGCAGCCAGAGGCTTCTGGTGGGGTCTGCTCCCCGCTTTCCCAACTCCTTCAGCTGCCTGAGGCCCCTGCAGAGCACGTTGGAAGCAGCAGGGAGAAGGTTTCCCTTCCCCCTACCCTCAGCAGATTGAAACACACGGCGTTTGGAGGGAGGCCTCCCTGTAAAACTCCAGATCATGGCAGACATGTCCCAGACAGGCTGCGAGGGAGACAGAAGACTCAGGGGGGCTCTCAGCCATCTCCGGCCAGCGAGGGGGCCCTGAGGTGCGTTTCTTAGGGCCCTACGGCTCCACCCACCTCTCTCCCCATCCCCCATCCGCTCACCCACCCTCTACCCATCCATCCACCCATCCACCCATTCACCATTCATCTTCCTCCTTCCCTCCCTCCCTTCCTTCCTTCCTTCCCTCTTTCCTTCCCCCCATTCGCCTATCCAAGGCTGACTTCTACTGTTTTAGATCAGAGCCCAAGATAAGGAATTTTGTGCAAGGGCTCCAGCGAGGGAGGGCTCTCAGGGAAAGCCTTGAAGGCAGTGCGGGAGACAGGAAAGGGCAGGGGGAGATGCCCAGCAAGAATGTCCATCTTTGCCGGGGAGCTATGGACCTTGAACGGCCTCATGCTCAGAGTTGGCACCACCTTGAGGCTGGAAGTCAGCCGTTTGAAACCACATATGAGTCCATCATTGGCTGTAGGAGTTTCCTGGGGCTGCCGTAACAAGGGACCGCAAGCCGGGTGACTTAAGACAACAGAAACTGGTCTCGCAGTTCTGGAGCTACAAGTCTGAAATCAAGGTGTTGGCAGCCCACGCTCCCTTTGTAACTGTAGGGGAGAATCGCTCCTGCCTCTGCCAGCTTCGGGGGGTGGCCGGCCATCCTCAGCATTACTTGGCTTGTGGACCCATCACCCCGGCTTCTGTCTCCGTCACCACCAGTCATACTGCCTTAGGCCACCCCCAAGACCTCACCTTAATGTTCTGCAAAGATCCCCTAGTTCCAAATAAGGTCACATTCGCAGGTACTGGGGCTGGTTCAACATATCTTTTTTTTGTGGGGAGACACAAGTAATCCCACAACACTGACTACAGGCTGCCTCAGCTCGGGCCGGGGGCTGAGCAGGGCTGTGTAACTTCTCAGGAAAGTCAGGGCTCCTTGCTGGGCAGGCAGTGCAGGGCTGGTTCTCTTGAAAGGTGTTTTGTTTTTGGAAACTGCCAGGGAAATGGGGCTCATTCCCAGAGCACCTTCTGGGGGGGGTGAGGGGTGCCTAGGGCAGCCCTGCATGCCCCCGCCCAGCCAGGCCCCGGGGAACCTGCCGCCTTCCTTCTGTGCTCCCTGATCCCCCCATCTCAGAGCCCCCTGGGGGGCAGGAACCCACTTTCAGAGGCCATCACCCGCATATTTATTAGAGGAAAATCAGAAAGGACAGATAGTGCCAGAAAAAGGGGAAAAACCTTCAACAGACCACAAAGCTTTCCTCCTCCCCTGACACGCTGCAGCCTGAGCGTCTGTCTGGGCATTCTCTTCCCGGCTCCTTCCTTGGGTGAGAAAAATGAAATTGAGTTCAAAAAACTGTTTATGGGAAACAGATCCTGTGCCCAGAGCTGGCTGAGCAGTGGGACCTCAGTCCCCAGGAAACCTCGGGCTGGGGTGGGAGGTGGCATTGAGACCTCTGCCCCCTACCCCCTGTGGGGTCATCCTGGGCAGGCGGGGCGCACGGGGCCCCTGGAGTTTCCTGGAGCTGTTGTAACACGGGACCACAAAGCGGGTGGCTTAAAACCACAAAAATGTGTTCTCTTGCACCGTGGAGGCCCAGAGTCCAAGATCCAGGTGTCGGCAGGGTCTGTTCCTTCTAGAGGCTCGAGGGAGAATCTGGTCCAGGCCTCTTCCCAGCCTTGGTGGTGGCCGGCAGCCCTTGGCGTTCCTTGGCCTGTGGATGTATCAGTCCAGTCTCTGCCTCTGTCTTTACACACCCCGTGTGTGTGTATGTGTGTGTGTGTGTGTGTGTGTGTCTTTTCTGTCTTTTGTAAAGACACTTGTCGTTGAATTTATTATTTAAAATTATTATTATTATTATTATTTTTTTTTTTTGTTGCGGTACGCGGGCCTCTCACTGCTGTGGCCTCTCCCGTTGCAGAGCACAGGCTCCGGACGCGCAGGCTCAGCAGCCATGGCTCATGGGCCCAGCCGCTCCGCGGCATGTGGGATCTTCCCAGACCGGGGCACGAACCCGCGTCCCCTGCATTGGCAGGCGGACTCTCAACCACTGCGCCACCAGGGAAGCCCTAAAATTATTATTTTAAATTAATTTTTATTGGAGTGTAGTTGATTTACAATGTTGTGTTAGTTTCTGCTGTATTATCATGGAATTTAAAGCCAGCCCTAAGCAGGACAATCTCATCTTGGTATCCTCATCTTAATTATATCTGCAAAGACCCTCTTTCCAAATAAGGTCACGTTCTGAGGCTCCAGGTGGGCATCTCTTCTGGGGGGACACCGCTCAACCTGCTCTACTGCTTGGCCGTGGGTGGCAGGGTGACCGAGTGGCCCAAGATGAGAGGTTGCCTGGATGCAAGATAACCAGAGATAAAAGTGGGGTGGTCTCGGCAGACTGGACAGGTAGATCCCACTGGCCTTGAGTGGCGACTGGGTTTTGGATTTGATATAATCAGTGGTGGCCGACGCTTCAGGCTGGGCTCTGGGTGGGAGGAGGGGCCCCCGTGTGCCCAGCAGCCCCTCCAGGAGGGACGCATGGTGGGTGCTCACCTGCTGGGGTCCAGGGCACCCCACGCCCTGCCTGTAGAACAGGCAGCCAGTGGGGACGTTGGGGATCAAAGATGGGGGACGGGAGCCCCAGGCACAGGGCAGGCACAGTCCGTTGTTCCTGTGGGCACCGCGGGAGATACCGGGACGCTTGGGAGCCTCCCCCTTGGGGCTTAAAATGGTCCCAATTAAAGTGGGAAGCTGGCATCGCCTCGGGCCAGGAGCTGGCCTCTTCCTTGGCAACTTGGATGTTTTTAAAGCCCCAGAAGAGATTAGGTCTCCAGGGACAACCTGGTTCCAGGGGGAAAAGAACCAAATCATACTCCCCATGCTGCCCTTGCCAGGCAGCCGGCTTCCCGCAGGAGCTAAACCTGCCCCTACATCTTAGCCCTGTGAGGCCAGACCAGGGGAGAGGGTCAGTCTGTGCTCCGGGGGCTGCTGGGGACAGAGACAGGGTTGGGGGAGCACAGCCGGCTTTATCTCCAGCCCCTGGAGGCTGCCACAGTGCAGACATCGATGGGGTCGAGTGTGTTCGGGCCGCTGGCCGTGGGTCCTGGTGACTTTGCATGGGGTAGGTATTATGGGATGCTGATGGGGTGTGGGGAGGCGGCATCACTGAGGCCATCAGGCAAAGTGCCCATCGTGGACGTTGTCAGTGCCCACCCAGACTCTCCCAGCCTTTTCAAGATTAATTAATTAATTAATTATTGGCTGTGTTGGGTCTCCGTTGCGGTGCGTGGGCTTCTCATTGCGGTGGCTTCTCTTGTTGCGGAGCACGGGCTCTAGGCGCTCAGGCTTCAGTAGTTGTGGCACGTGGGCTCAGTAGTTGTGGTTCACGGGCTCTAGAGAGCAGCCTCAGTAGCTGTGGTGCACAGGCTTAGTTGCTCCACGGCATGTGGGATCTTCCCCGACCAGGGCTCGAGCCCGTGTCCCCTGTATTGGCAGGCGGGTTCTTAACCACTGCGCCACCAGGGAAGTCCCTCTCCCCACCTTTTTTTACATTTTTAAAAATTGTGGGACTTCGCTCCTGGTCCAGTGGTTAAGACCCTGCGCTTCCACTGCAGGGGGCCCTGGTTTGATCCCTGGTCAGGGAAGTTCCACAAGCTGCGTGGTGCGGCCAAAAAATAAATAAAAGTGATAAAATCTATGTAACATAGAACTTACCGTTTTAACTCTCATAAAGTGTCCAGTTCAGGGCATGAAGCACATCCCCACCGTGGTGCAGCCGTCACCACCGTCACCTCCAGAACGTTCATCTTCCCAAACTGAAACTCTGTCCCCATTAAACCATGACTCCCCGTCCTCTCCCCGAAGCCCCAGGTGACCTCCATCCTACTTCCCGTCTCTGAGTTTAACCTGAGATCCCTGACACCTGCGTTTTTCTCGAAGGCCTGCCGGTGGATTACTGCAGCTGCTTTGACCAGGGGCAGAGCCGGGTCCCTGAAAAGGTCCCCCCACCTCCCGGGCAGCCTGAGCCAGTGACTGGCTGGGCTGGGGCAGGGGGCGGCCCTCCCTCGGGGCGCAGACAAGGCAGGCTTTTGCCTGCAGCCTCGCCATGGCTTGTCTTCTCCCTCTGTCCGGGGACTGGCCGGTGAGCCGAGGGCACCTGAGTGTACACAGGTCAGGGACCAGGGCTGCACGCCCGCTGGGTGGCCTCGCGTGCACGGGCCTCATTCGGGGAAAGGTCGGTTGGTCTGGACATTCTACGTCTCAGGGCCTTGCCCGGCCCCTCCCTCTCACCAGGTTGGGCCTGCTCACTTCCTGGGCAGTGAGTGGCCTCCTCGAGGCCTGGGGGTGGTGGTGGGGTGGTCAGGCCTCTGCAGACACACCTGCCCCGTGACCCTTAGTGTCCCGTGGCCCTTCCCTGCCAACCACGGTCCCTTGGGCGAGGGACGTTGGGGTCCTGCTCACCGCTGTGCACCCCCTCCCCGTCAGAATAGGAGCTGGACACACATTTGCTGAGGGCCGGACTGACTGTGGAATTTCCTTTACTCCTGGGTGCTCCCACTTTACAGACGGGTACACTGAGGCCCAGAGATGTGGGGTGACCTGCAGGAGAATCAGTGAACTCAGAGCTGTGCAGCCCTGGCCTGGGCACCAGAGCTTTAGGCCCCAGGGTGGAGCTGAGGTGGAATTTCGGGCACAGGGCCGAAGCTGGAAGGCATTTTTAGGGGGGACGAGGAGGGGGGGAGGTACTGTGGTGCCCCCAAGGTAACTGGACCCCTACCTGCCCCAGCCCCGCCATCAGGCCTCTGGGACCGCTGTAACTTCAGCACAGCTCCCGCTCCCCTTCCTTGCTGTCTGCTCAGCGGGAGGCCTGTCTCCCAAAGCTGAGGAAGGCCTTTGAATTCCCTGGTTTCAGATCTGGGAGGCTGTGTTTTAAGTCACAGGATTCCGGCCTTTTAATAAGCATGTTGGGGTCCTTGTCTCTGCTCCTGGGTGGAGGGGGAGCGGGGCTGAGGCCACACAGACCTGGGTCTGGCCCAGCCAAGCAAGGGCTCCCCTCTGCCCGCCAGCCTCTGTCCCTCGTCTTAGGACTGACTGGCCTCTGGGCCTGTGGGGGCCTGGGGGGCCTTGGTAGGGGGAATCTGATGAGCTCCCAGGGCACACGCCCTGCCTGCTGGAGGCTGCGTGCAGGAGGTGCTCAATGGGCTGACGGCTCCTGCCTCCTCCCTGGCTCCTGCCACCCTCTTAAATCCTTGCTGCTCCCCAGTTCCCAGTAAGCTCTCAGTCAGGAGAGTGGGCAGGCAGGAGGGAAGAAAGACAGAAGCAACAAAGTTGTTACAAGCGTGCATTCCATTCATTAATTCCTGCTGCTGCAGTCTCAGTGACAGCAGAGCGGAGGAGGGGACTGCAAGGGGCTGAGAGGGAAGGGAGGGCCAGCAGTGCCCCGCTCCCCTGAATCCCCGTGTTTCAGCATCATGTCCTGCACTCCAGGGAGAGGACATCACCTCTGAAAGGTGGTATATTCAGCCCATTTTACAGATGAGGAAGCCTGGCCCCCGGGAAGCGGAGGCCCAGGGCTCCCTCCCTCCGCAGCCTGGCTGGCCTTCGCAGGGACAGCTCGCAGACTGTGGCAGATTGAATTGTCCAAAGGCAGCCGCCGCAGTTCTTCAGGCCAGGGGCTGAGCCCTGACTGGATGGAGACGGTCATGAAATTCACCTGCTCTGACCAGCGAGCCGTGTAAGTGTAGTCACGTGACCCCCTTCTGGCAAATGGGACGTGCGGCAAAGTCGAGCAGGGGTGAGGGGGAGGTTTTCCTGCCCTGGTGAGAAGAGGGAGAAGCAGTGCGAGTAGTTTTGCTCCTTCCTTCCTGTCTTAGGACATTGTCTTAGCTCGGGTTCCCGAGAGGCGGACCCTGAGACAAGGGTTTGAGGGCAAGTGAGGGAACCCCTGTAGGGAAGTGGGAGGTGAAGCACGAATAAAAAAGGGCCAATGAAAGGAGTGTTAGGTGACCGCCGTGGGCAACCAGAGCTCAAGGCCCCTGGGAGACAGCGAAGAGCGCACACCTCTGAGCTCTGCCACCCAAGGGCGAGGGAGCAGGACGCTGACCTGATCTACTGACTCCCATCCGTCAAGGTGTTAATCCCCACCCAGTCAAGCTGTGGGCGCTGAGAAGGCCCTCAGATGTGCTGATGCTGGCAGCTGGAAGTTCAACTGGTCCGACATACACCGAAATGGTAAGGATAACGAGACGTGGGATAGAATGTCTGGAACTTCAGCAGCCGTCTTTTGATTCTGAGGCAGTGGCCAAGAGAATAGCGTTAAAGTCGGAGGTGAATAAGCTGCTGATCTAACCTACCTCCGTTCCCCTGACCCAGGCTGCTGCCGCTTTTTTTTTTTTCTTTGCGGTACGCGGGCCTCTCACTGCTGTGGCCTCTCCCGTTGCGGAGCGCAGGCTCCGGACGCGCAGGCTCAGCGGCCATGGCCCATGGGCCCATCCGCTCCGTGGCATGTGGGATCCTCCCGGACCGGGGCACGAACCCGCGTCCCCTGCATCGGCAGGCGGACTCTCAACCACTGCGCCACCAGGGAAGCCCCAGGCTTCTTGTTATGTGAGAGCGTCAGTGCCTTTTTTGCTTAAGTTGTTGTTTTTTTCAGTAACGTAGACTTTATTTATTTATTATTTTTAACATCTTTATTGGAGTATAATTGCTTTACAATGGTGTGTTAGGCTTAAGTTGTTGTTAGTCGAGTTTTCTGTTACTTGTAGCTGAAAGCATCCCGAAGAATAAAGAGGGGCTCCGAAAGGGTAGAGGCCTCCCAGGAGGGTTCTCTTGCCCCAGATCTCCGTAAGCTTCTCACCCCCTGGGAGCCCTCGGAGGACTTCCTTTCGTTGTCCAACTCTGATTCCCCACCATGGTCACCCCACGGGGGCTGGGGGCATGGAAGATGCCTTCCAGATGAGGACAAGCTTCTTCGCTCTCTGTGGCTTCCTTCTTTTCCTGAGCCGGCTGCCTACAGCTGCTCAGCATGGACATGACCTCCATGGGGTCACACCTGCGAGGCACCTGCCACGGGCCCCACATACCTGTTCCCACGCACACCCTGTTTCGGTACAGGTTTGGGCCGCATCCCGAGGACCCCTCCTGCTTGGCCGAGCCCAGCCCCCAGCTTGGGACAGGCTTGTCTGGGTCAGGGTGACATTCACAGGATTTACACACGGCAGAAGTCAGTCAGAGGAGACAGAGCCTAGGCTGGTGCCCCCGGGGCCCGTGCGGGGCCAGGTGTCCATCCTTCAGCTACTGGGAAGTCCGGAGGTCCCGGGGAGGGCCAAGGTACTGGCAGGTCAAAGGGACTCGGGCACTAGCTCTCCAAAACCTGGCTCAGGAGTATTTTATTTTATTTATTTATTTTTGGCTGCGTTGGGTCTTCGTTGCTGCACGCGGGCTTTCTCTAGTTGTGTCGACGGGCTTCTCGTTGCGGTGGCTTCTCTTGTTGCAGAGCACGGACTCTAGGCGCGCAGGCTTCAGTAGTTGTGGTGCATGGGCTCAGTAGCTGTGGCTTGTGGGCCCTAGAGCGCAGGCTCAGTAGTTGTAGCGCCCGGGCTTAGTTGCTCCATGGCATGTGGGATCTTCCTGGACCAGGGCTCGAACCCGTGTCCCCTGCATTGGCAGGCGGATTCTTAACCGCTGCACCACCAGGGAAGCCCCAACTTAGGGGTATTTTAAAAATTTAACCATTGGTTTGCTTGGACCCCATGAGCTGCCTGTGGTCAAGGGCAGAGGCTGGGGTCATCTCGTGTAGGAGCAAGCTTGGTCCTTCCTGTGTATGGTAGGTGCGCCCACCTGTGTGCCTGAGAGCCTCCCCCTCCCCCCACAGGAGGACTTCTGGGTACCATGTGGCACCTGGAGGCCAAGTGGAATATGGCCATTCCTGCCCCAAGACACCCACAGTTGTCGGGCAGGGGACACAGGCGTCCAGGCTGGGATGGGGCAGTGAGGGGCCCTGGGAGGCCAGAGGAGGCGCCCACAGAGGAGGGGGAGCCTGAACTCAGAACCATCCGAAGAATGCTTTTGTGGGTTGAATTATGTCTCCCCCAAAAAGGTATGTTGAAGTCCTAACCCCCCACCCCTGTTATCGGTGAGTATGACCTTATTTGGGAGTAGGGTCTTTGCAGAGGCCATGGAGTTAAGATGAGGTCATTAGGGTGGGCCCTGATTTGGTGTGACTGGTGTCCTTGTAGGAAGAGGAAGAGGCAGAAACACGGGAAGACCGTGTGATGGGCGAGGCCGAGGTTGAAGTGATGCAGGCGTAAGCCCAGGAGCACCAGGGGGCGTCGGGCATGCCCAGAAGTGGGGGGAGAGGCAGGAAAGGGCCCCTTGCAGGTTTCAGAGGGAGCAGGACCTGCTGACCCCTTGATCTCGGACCCCTGGCCTCCAGACTGTGAGCGAGCGCACCCCTGGGGCTGGAAGCCCCCCCAGCGCGTGGGACTAAGTTACGGCAGCCCCTGGACGCTGACCCAGATGTGCAGGGCGGGCTGGGCAGAGGTGGGGCCCGCTCTGGAGTGACCTCCACTGGCTTCTCTGGGGAGCAGGTGTGTGAGCACGCACGTGTGTGCATGTGGGTCTCGGCTGTGCTCTGGGAAGGCTCAGGTTCTCCGTGTGATGTTTAAATACCAACATCAAAGCAGCTGAGAGGAGCCAGGCGGTCAGGGCTGCAGACAAAATAAAGGCCTCGTGGCTGCTACTGAAGCCAGACCCCTGAGCAGCCTGTCCTGGCTCCAGCACCCTGCGTGTGAGACGCTGTGGGCTGGGCAGGTCGTGGTGGGCGTGGCCGTGGAGAGAGCGGCGGATGGGGGCGTGTCTCTGCCAGGAGCGCAGCCACTGGGGCCGGTGAGAGACCCCCGACCCCTTATGGCTGGCTTTCTCTCCAGGATGCTGGCACGTCAGACTGGCGTGCATTTGCCCAGCCAGGGAGTGGGTGGAAGGCACTCGGCCTGGCCTGCCCACCGGCCACCCATGTTCAGCATTAGCTCACACTGGGCCCAGAGGCTGTTCTGGTTACGATGGCTATGCTACCAATTGGTACAAGACGTAGCAGCTCAGTACTTTTTATTTTTTTAAATTTATTTTTAAAAATTTTTGGCTGTGTTGGGTCTTCGTTGCCGTGCGCAGGCTTCTCACTGCGGTGGCTTCTCTTGTTGCGGAGCACGGGCTCAGTAGTTGTGGCTCGCGGGCTCCAGAGTGCAGGCTCAGTAGTCGTGGCGCACGGGCTTAGCTGCTCCGCGGCATGTGAGATCTTCCCAGACCAGGGCTCGAACCCGTGTCCCCTACATTGGCAGGTGGATTCTTAACCACTGCACCACCAGGGAAGTCCCTCAGCACTGTTTTTATTTAGCTGAGGATTTTGCGAGTCAGGAAATCAGGAAGATGCTCACCTGGGCAGCTCCTGGCCTGGGGTCTCTCGTGCGGTCGCAAGGTGTGGGTCATCTCAGAGCTTGGCAGGCCCGGATCCAGGAAGGCCTGTGGGGCCGGCAGGTGATGCTGGCAGAGGCCTGTGACTGCTTCCGGTCCAAGCACTCACAGGCCTATCTTGGTTCAGAGTGGGGACTCACATTCCACCTTCTGATGGGGTCGTGTTTTAAAACTGACGCTGGCCACAAAGAACTTCCCTGTGTGGGGACGGCCGTTTGCATTGGCCCTCATTCTTGGGTTGGCTGGGTCCCTGCCTACCTTCCCGGCCACACTCCAAGCTCCTCTGGGTGGAGAGTCCGGTGAACGTGAGCTGGGAAGAGCAGGTCTCAGGAGGCTGGTCCAGCTGGAATTGTGCTGGACCAGTTTCCTGTGGCGCCCAAACAAGTTATCACAGAGTGAGTGGCTTAAAACAGGAGACATTGGGCTTCCCTGGTGGCGCAGTGGTTGAGAGTCCGCCTGCCGATGCAGCGGACACGGGTTCGTGCCCCGGTCCGGGAGGATCCCACGTGCCGCGGAGCGGCTGGACCCATGAGCCATGGCTGCTGAACCTGTGCGTCCGGAGCCTGTGCTCCGCAACGGGAGAGGCCACAACAGTGAGAGGCCCACATACCGCAAAAAAAAAAACACAAAAAAAAAACGGGAGATATTTATCCTCTCATAATCCTAGAGGCCAGAAGTCCTAAATCAAGAAGTTGGCAGGGAGACTTCCCTGGTGGTGCAGTGGATGAGAATCCGTGCTCCCGATGCAGAGGGCCGGGGTTCGATGCCGGTCGGGGAACTAGATCCCACATGCATGTTGTAACCAAGAGTTCACATGTCACAACTAAGGAGCCCGTGTGCCGCAACAAAGGAGCCTGCCTGCTGCAACTAAGACCCAGTGCAACTAACTAAATAAATATTAAAAAAAAAAAGAAGGGCTTCCCTGGTGGCGCAATGGTTGAGAGTCTGCCTGCCGATGCAGGGGACGCGGGTTCGTGCCCTTGTCTGGGAAGATCCCACATGCCGCGGAGCGGCTGGGCCCGTGAGCCATGGCCGCTGAGCCTGCGTATCCGGAGCCTGTGCTCCGCAACGGGAGAGGCCACAACAGTGAGAGGCCCGCGTACCGCAAAAAAAAAAAAAAAAAAAAAAAAAAGAAGTTGGCAGGGCTGTGCTCCCCCTGAAGGCTCTCCCAGCTTCTGGCGGTGGCTGCAGCCCCTTGGCTGGTGGGTGCATCACAGTGGGGGGACGCTCTTCAACCTAAGAAGTTGCTGAGGTGCCTCCTGCCTTCTACCCACTGGCCCCCGGGGAGGTAACTGACTTGCTTCTCGACTATAGGTGTTCCAGGGACCCCACCTCAGTGCCTGCCAAGTAATTTCCCTGGAGAATCGTCTGGTTCCTAGCTCTTCGGCTGGGGCCAAGTGAGATAAGCTGGGAGCGGGTGAGATAATGATAAAGGCCTCTGGGCCTTTGCCCAGGCTGCGTCCTCCGCCTGGAGAGCCCTTTCCCTGTTTGTTTTCTGCAACCACCTTCTAGGGCCACTCAGACCTTGGTTCAGGGGGTGTTACAGGCTGAGTTGTGTCCCCCCGGAATGCAAAGGTTGGAGTCCTAACCTCCGGTACCTCAATAATATGACCATACTTGGAAAGGGGACCTTTAATGGGGTAATGAAGGTACAGTGAGGTCCTTAGGGTGGACCCGAATCCAGTATGACTGGTATCCTTTTAAGAAGAGATTAGGACCCAGATGCACACAGAAGGCCGACCACGTAAAGACACAGAGAGAAGACGGCCATCTACGAGCCAAGGAGAGAGGCCTCAGAAGACACTAGCCCCGCCGACACCTTCGTCTTGGACTGTCAGCCTCCAGGCTGTGAGAAGGAAGTTTCTGTTGTTTAAGCTGCCCAGCGTGTGGTATTTGTTACAGCAGCCTGAGCAAACTCATGCAAGAGTGTTGGGAAAAAGTGAGATGGATCCGGACACACAGACAAGTAAAGACATTCTTCGTCTCCTTTGGAGGTCTGGCAGGTGCAGAACAAACCCCCAGAACCCGTCTGTAGGTCTAGGCCAAGGGAAAGATCAGGAAGGGCCCACACTGTGACCAGCAGAGACCCCGGGGTCCCTCCCTTATTCTACATACTCCTGTTGGAAGTTTTTTTTTTTTTTTTTTGGCTGCGTTGGGTCTTTGTAGCTGCATGCGGGCTTTCTCTAGTTGCGGCGAGCGGGGGCGACTCTTCGCTGCGGTGCGCGGGCTTCTCATTGCGGTGGCTTCTCTTGTTGCAGCGCACGGGCTTCAGTAGTTGTGGCTCATGGGCTTAGTTGCTCCGTGGCACGTGGGATCTTCCCGGACCGGGGCTTGAACCCATGTCCCCTGCATTGGCAGGCGGATTCTTAACCACTGTGCCGCCAGGGAAGCCCTCCTGTTGGAAGTTTTTACGGAAGCGTGTATGACATTGTAATTGAAAATGAGCACAATTTAAAATGCTGCATTCTGGCGGTCTAGTGCTCAGGATTCTGGGCTTTCACTGCCGTGGCCTGGGTTCAATCCCTGGTCCAGGAGCCGCCCCACTAGCCGTGCGGCACAGCCAAAAAAAAAAGCTCGATTCTGCATTCCCTGCCTCTGGGACGATGCCCTTGTTGTTGGCACCCCAGGCTATGTCTGGGGCTTTCCCTGCAGACCCCACAGACTGAGTGGCTGTTTCATTTTGGAAACACCTACTTAGTTAGTACTGCTACGTGACAAATGACCCCCACACCTAGTGCTGCAAACAATCATTTTATTCCGCTCGTGGATTCTCTGGGCCAAGGATTTGGGAAAGGCGCAGTGGAGATGGCTTGTTTCTGGTCCATGATGATTGGGGTCTCAGCTGGGAAGACTCAAAGGCTATGGTGATGGGAATCATCGGAAGACATCTGTCCGGTGGCTAGTGATGGCAGGTGGCTGGGACCACGCCTGGAGCTGTTGGCTAGAACACCTCCTCACGGTCTCTCTGTATGGCCTGGGCTTCCTCACAATGTGGCGGCCACAGGGTATGGGACATCTTACATGGCAGCTCAGGGCTCAACAGGTAGTGTCCCAGTGAACAAGGCAGCAGCTGCCACTCAGTGTTACCTCTGCCACAGTCTGGTTACAAGCAAGTCACAAATCCAGATTCAAGGGGGGGCATAGGTCCCACCTTTTGATTGGAGACATGGCCAAGTTCTAGAAGAGCATGGAGGGAGATATTTTTTGATGTTTATAGAAGCATCATTCTGATCTTTGCCGTCCTCTCCACATTCTCCTTTTGTGTGTGTTTGTCTGTGTGTCCAAATTTCTCCTTTTTGTAAGAATGCCAGTCTTCCCGGGCTAGGGGCCCACCCTACTCCAGTGGGACGCTGGAACTAATGGCGTCTGCAGTGACCCTATTTCCACATAAGGTTGTATTCTGAGGTATGGGGGTTGGGTCTTCAACCTATGATTTTATTTGTTTTGTTTGGCCACACTGGGTGGCCTGCAGGATCTTAGTTCCCTGACCAGATTTTGAACCCGGGCCCCGGCACGGAAAGCAACCAAGTCCTAAGCACTGGACTGCCAGGGAGTTCCCGACATATGAACTTTTGTGGACAGAACTCAGCCCATAACACGAGGCCAGGTTGTCGGAAAAGGTGACACACCTTTGTTCTCTGAGACGCTTGCTTTTGGAACCTTGAGCCACCACGGGAGAACTCCTGAGACGTCCACGTTGCGGGGAAGCTCCCACCACCTGGAGAGGCTGCGTAGGTGGGTTCCCGCCCACGGCTCTGGCTGGGGTCCCAGCTGACGGTCGGCATCTACCTTCAGGTGGTTCCAGCCCCCTGGCCTCCAGTTATTCCAGCTCTCAGCTCTTAGCAGCTAAGCTTCAGACCTGATGGAACCTTCTGGTTCCTCTTCTCCTGTTCCACTGGGTCTCCACTGACCTCACTGTGCAGGGGGCTGTGGAGGCCTGGTCCTTGGGGCTGCCCTTGGGGAAGGGGCTTTCCTAGAACAGAGTGGGGGCCTGGGGCAGGGAGGATGGAACCAAGGGCAAGTTTCATCTCCCACTCCCCGCCCTCTGTCTAGGGCAAGTTGAGTTTAGTGAAACTCACGATGCCTCAGTAATCTGTGACCTCGGAAGACGGGGGCTGTGTCCTGCGTGTGACTGAGCACCCTTCCCGCACCCCTCCCACCTCCGGGCCCCTGCTGAGGCTCCCACCAGCTAGGGAGGGCTCACTGAAGTTGGTAGGAATCTTGTAAACTAGTTGCTAAACACAGCTACGACTAAAAGTTAGGTGATAAAAACTTACAACTAAATAAACCGTATGGAAAACAAAGATGGTGAGGACTCAAAACTCATCATTTCCTAATTATTTTCCCACAGTTTACTCTTTTCTATGCTTTTGAGACGGTTTCCATTTGCTGCATCTGTAAATACACCACATAAACGTGGGTCACTGCTCATCTCTGCCCAACTTCTGCGTTCAGTGGCAGCTCAAAGTTGGGAGTATTTACACCATGGAGATTGGCAGATGCTACAAATCAGGGCTCCCCTCCTGTCCACCCCTGAGAACCATCCAACACTGAACGTTTACCAGCACTTACCAGCCACTGCGGTGGTACCCACAGGGCGAGCCTGGGCGGTGGGTGGCCTGGGGTAGAGGCCTCCTGTGGGCTTATGAAGCGTAGCCTCAGAAACGCTTTTCAGCTTGAACCCCACGTTTCAGTCATCTGTTGCCACGTGAGAAGCCATCCCAATCCTAGTGGCTTTACCGCGACGACAGTCATTTATTTCGCTTGTGAATCTGTGGCTTGGCGTCTCTTGGCAGGATCAGCTCGCCCCTGCCCTGCGTGGTGTCTGCTGGGACAGGTACTGGGGCTGGACGCTCACCTCCAAGGTGGCTCACGTGGATCCAGGCTGGTGACCGGAGGTCGCCTTCCACGTGGGCGCTCCTCGGGACTGCTCGGGTTTCCTCACAGGGTGGTGGCTGAGTTCCAAGAGTGTCACCCCAAGAGGCAAAGAACGGAGGCTGCCAGCTTTGGAAGGCCTGGCCCAGACCCAGAACGCTGCCCATTCTGTCGAGCAGTCAAGGAGGCCACAGCCTCAAGGGGAGGAGATGGGAACCCCACCTTCCGACAGGGGTGTCAAAGGACCTTAGGGCCACGTTCTCACATCGCCACCCCCCTGGCCCTTCTGTTCTCGCTTCTCATTTCCTTTGGCACTGCTGCCTCCTTCCTTGGAGGTCTACAGATGGCCCCCAGCGTGCCAGGCCCGGCCAGGCAGTGGGCGACAACACCTTGGGTAGCGATATGCATGGTTCCCAGGGCCAAGCACTCACGTCAGAGTCCACTTTACAGATGAGAAGACTGATCCGGACCAAGATCACAGAGGTGGGATGTGTTCCCCCATCGCCCCCCTTTGTACCCCGTCCACGTCCCCTGTCCCCAGTGCCTTTGGGGACTGTGACCTTCAGGCTTCACTGCCTCCAGCCAGACTTAGCTTCCAGAACATTCCGAGCCTCCTTTGCCTGATGCTTGGGGGCAGCTCCCGACTGACAATGAACTGAGCTGACACGTAATTTGTACCTTGTGTATGAAGATGCAGTTGTTGCCAGAAGAGCACTGAAACTCTCCGAGAAGGATTTCTATGCCTTCAACACAGCACCAATAAAATGAGTTTGAATAAATACCACTCAACCCACCCAGGCATGAAGGGGAAAACATATACCTAAAATCATGGGAGGGACCTCCCTGGTGGCACAGTGCTTAAGGATCCTCCTGCCAATGCAGGGGACACAGGTTCGAGCCCTGGTCCGGGAAGATCCCACATGCCATGGAGCAACTAAGCCCGTGTGCCACAACTACTGAGCCCACATGCCACAACTACTGAAGCCTGCGTGCCTAGAACCCGTGCTCTGCAACAAGAGCAGCCACTGCAATGAGAAGCCCGCGCACCACAACGAAGAGTAACCCCTGCTCGCCGCAACTAGAGAAAGCCTGCACGCAGCAACGAAGACCCAACGCAGCCAAAAATAAATAAACAAAAAAATAAAAAATACATCTACACATGGAACAGTTCTCACAGAACACCTACTAAACGCTAGCAGAAGACCTCAGATACCTGAAAGAACAAGAAAGCTCTCCATGGGACTTCCCTGGTGGTGCAGTGGTTAAGAATTTGCCTGCCAATGGACAGGGGACATGGGTTCGAGCCCCGGTCCAGGAAGATCCCCCCCATGCCATGGAGCAGCTAAGCCCATGTGCCACAACTACTGAGCCCCTGCACCCTAGAGCCCATGCTCTGCAACTACTGAAGCCTGTGTGCTCTGGGACCTGCGTACTGCAACTGCTGAAGCCTGCGTGCTCAGAGCCTGTGCTCAGCAACAAGAGAAGCCACTGCAATGAGAAGCTCGTGCACCACAATGAAGAGTAGCCCCCGCTTGCTGCAACTAGAGAAAGCCCGCGTGCAGCAACGAAGACCCAATGGAGCCAAAAATAAATTTTAAAAAAATAATAAAAATAAAAACTAAAAAAATAAAAAGTTTAAAAAAATTAAAAAAAACACCAAAATAAAAAAAAAAAGTCTTAAAAAATAAATAAAATAAAATCACTGGAGCTGGGCTCCTGTGGGCTGAGGTGATAGGGCCCCGCTCCTTGTGGACAAGCCCAGCTCATGGGCAGGAGGTCAGCAGGGCCGCAATGTGCATCCCAGGGCCACTGTCATCTGTGCTGACCCAGGATAGCCAGTTGCCTGGGATGGGAGGCCTTGCCTGACTCTCTCCCCTCCCACAGGCCCAGCATGCTCTCTGTGAGCCAGGCAGACCCTGCTGGGGGCCCTCTAAACCTTAGCAAGGCTGTTCTTCCAGTGCCTGTCTCTGCTTTCCCTGCCTAGTAAACTTCTATTCATCCTTGAAAACCCTACCAAAATGACGTCATTCCACTCACTCATTGAGTGGACATTCACTGAGGTCTACTGGGCTGGGCATGGGGGAGAGAGTGATAAGAAAGCAAAGGGCCCCTGGCATGGGCTGTATTATGGACTGAATGTCTCTGCCCCCAAAATCTGTATGTTGAGCTCCTAACGCCCCAAAGTGATAGTATTAGGAGGTGGGGGCTTTAGGGAGGTGATTAAGTTTTGATGGTAGAGCCCTCGTGAATGGGGTTAGTGGTCTTGTAAGAGAGACCCCAGAGACCCTCTGTCCTTTCTCTCATGTGTGGACACAGTGAAAAACAGCTGTCTGTGAACCAGGAAGCGGGTCCTCACCAGACACCAAACCTGCCAGTTCCTTGATCTTGGACTTCCCAGCCTCCAGAACTGGGAGAAATAAATTCCTGTTGTTTAAGTCAATCTATGGTATTTTTGTTACAGCAGCCCAAGTGCACTAAGACAGGCTGAATTTCCCCCCCATAATTCATATGTTGAAGTCCTAGCCCTGGTACCTCAGAATGTATTTGGAGAAGGGACCTTTAAAGAGGTAATTAAGTTAAAATGAGGACATTAGGGTGGGCCCTAATCCTACAGGACTGGTGTCCTTATAAGAACAGGAGATCAGGACACAAGCAGGCACAGAGGGATGACCATGTGGGGACACAGGGAGAAGACGGCCGTCTGTAAGCCAAGGAGAGAGGCCTCAGAGGAAACCAACCCTGCTGACACCTTGCTCTTGGATGGCCAGCCTCCAGAACTGTGAGAAATATATTTCTGCGGTTTAAGCTGCCCTGTCTTTGTTGTGGCAGCGCAAGTGGGCTGATACAGCCTCTTAGGCTTGTAGGGATGACAAACACGTAGGAGATGATTGTAAGAGGGGTGATAGGGGCCTTTGGGAGGGAACAAGATGGTCAGAGGTCTGTTTTTCATCTCCCTCCCAGGAGCACCGGTCCCATCCTGTTTCCTTTTTTTTTTTTTTTTTTTTTGCGGTATGCGGGCCTCTCACTGTTGTGGCCTCTCCCGTTGCGGAGCACAGGCCCCGGACGCGCAGGCTCAGTGTCCATGGCTCACGGGCCCAGCTGCTCTGCGGCATGTGGGATCTACCCGGACCGGGGCACAAACCCGTGTCCCCTGCATCGGCAGGCAGACTCTCAACCACTGTGCCACCAGGGAAGCCCCTGTTTCCTCTTTTTTTTTTCCCTTTCATCCTACCCAGTTATGTGGAGATCTTTCTTAATTTATTTATTTTTGGCTGCACTGGGTTTTCATTGCTGTGTGCGGGCTTCCTCTAGCTGCAGCGAGCAGGGGCCACTCTTTGTTGCGGTGCGTGGGCTTCTCATTGCGGTGGCTTCTCTTGTTGCGGAGCACAGGCTCTAGGCACGCGGGCTTCAGTAGTTGTGGCACGTGGGCTCAGTAGTTGTGGCTCGCGGGCTCCAGACGCGCAGGCTCAGTAGCTGTGGCTCACGGGCCTAGTTGCTCCGTGGCATGTGGGATCCTCCCAGACCAGGGTTCGAACCCGTGCCCCCTGCATTGGCAGGCAGATTCTGAACCACTGTGCCACCAGGGAAGCCCTGTAGATGTATTTTTGATGTATTTGTTTGATGTATTTGTGGGAGGAGGTGAGTTCTACGTCCTCCTACTCCACCATCTTGACAGGAGCTCCCAAGAGATCCGGGTTCAAATCCCTTCTCCATCACCATTCAGCCCCATGACCTTGGCCGCGTCCCTTCCCCCACCTGGGCCTCTGTTGCCACATCATAACAAGATCCCAAGACATAGCAGTGCTGTTGCCCACACCGCACCTGAGCAGACCAGCAAAGGCTGTGCAGTAGGACCTCTGGGCCTGCCAGCTGCAGCCTGGGTGACCCAGGCAGAGGCGGCCTTTTCTGAGCCGCTGTTGGCCTCTCGGGGGTGGAGATGACGTGGCTGGAGCAGGGTCAGCAGGAGGTGGCTGTAGGAGGGGCCCCTCAGAGGCAGATCCCTGCCATCAGGATGTAAGTGCAGGTAGTCTACTTGGCGGGGGGGCAGCCCAAGGAAGGCAGGGGAGTGACATAGGCAAGGAAACACAGCCAGAACAGGGTGTGTTATTAGTTTTTTTTTTTAAATTAATTAATTAATTAATTTTTGGCTGCGTTGGGTCTTCATTGCTGCTCGCGGGCTTTCTCTAGTTGCGGCGAGCAGGACACTCTTCATTGTGGTGCGAGGGCTTCTCATTGCGGTGGCTTCCCCTGTTGTGGAGCACAGGCTTTAGGCACGTGGGCTTCAGTAGTTGTGGCACGCGGGCTTCAGTAGTTGTGGCACATGGGCTCAGTAGTTGTGGCGCACGGGCTTAGTTGCTCCGTGGCATGTGGGATCTTCCTGGACCAGGGCTCGAACCCATGTCCCCTGCATTGGCAGGTGGATTCTTAACCACTGCGCCACCAGGGAAGCCCCGTTTTTTTTTTTTTATATAATTTTTTACAAATTGACGTATAGTTGATTTACAATGTTGTGCCCGTCTCTGCTGTACAGATATAGACATCCTGTTTTTAATATTCTCTTTCATTATGGTTTATCCCAGGAAATTGGATATAGTTCCCTGTGCTATACAGTAGGACCTTGTTGTTTACTCATTCTAAATGTAACAGTTTGCATCTATGAACCCCAAACTCCCAGTCCATCCCCCTCTCTCCCCCCATCTCAGGGTGTGTTACTGGGCTCAGCCTGCCAGGGACCCCAGAGATGGTGCAGAAGCCGGCAGGGGAAGCGGTTGACCTCACTCTAGCGTCTGTCAAGCGTTGCTGGGTGGGCAACTTCACTTCCCGCTCCTCCCAGCCTGCCCTGCGTCTGACCAGGGGAAGCCCCCCAGGTCACAGCAGGTTCTGATTGCAGGCCCTCCGATTGGGGGATGTGAGCACTGCCCCTGCACCCCGAGACATCTCCCCTTCTGCATCATGGCTGGCTGGAGGACCCCAGTCCTTCTGCAGGAGAGGCTTTGAGTTGTGTCCTGGAGCTGAGATAAGGCAGAGGGGCAAGGGCCCAAGGTCAGTGCTGTAGGGGGAATTGTGTGTTGCTCAAAGATAGGGTGAAGTCCTACCCTCTGGAACCTCAGTATGTGGCCTTATTTAGAAATAGGGTCATTGCTGATGTAATTAGTTAAGATGGGGTCACGCTGGAGTAGGGTGGACACTTAATCCAATATGACTGGTGTCCTTATAAGAAGAGGAGAAGAAACACAAGAGACAGACACACACAGAGAGGAGACGCCACATGAAGACACACAGCCTTGTGACAATGGAGGCAGAGATCGTAGTGACGTAGCTTCGAGCCAAGAAATGCTGAGGACGCTGGCCGCCACCAGAAGCCGGGAGCGAGGCCTGGAGCAGACGCTCCATCACAGCCCCCGAGAAGGAACCAAGTCTGCTGACACCTTGATTTTGAACTTCGGGTCTAAACTGTGAGAGAATAAATTTCTGTTGTCTACAGCCACCTAGTTTATGGCCATTGTCATGGTAGCTCCGGACAAGCAACAGAGTTGGCTTCGGTCCTGTCCTGGTCAAGAAGCGCTAGGGCAGTGGCCTGGGGACAGGGCTGACCACAGTCCATGCAGTGCCAGTTGGGAAACCGTCCTTTCTTGAGCACCTGCCTGGTACCCAGCCCTCACTAGCAGAGGGTGAGGCGCTGGTCACCTGGGGCACGGGGCTTCCAGGCCCCCTTGGCTACCTGAGCGCCTGCTAGCGTTCAGAATGAGCATCTCGGGGCCATCTGCATGGTCAGTGTAGGCACACACACTCTCACCTGATCCCAGGAAAGGAGGTTCATTCAGCTCTGCTTTACAGACAGGTAAACTGAGGCTCAGAGGGGAAATGGCATGTGAATGTCACACACCAAGTGAATGGCAGAATCAGAACTTGAACCCGGGTAGGCTGACTCCACAGTTCCCTCCTGTTTCCTCCCGTGGTCATTCAGTCACCACCCCCCAGCAAGGACAGCCCGGCCAGGGACGGACAGAACTGAGTTCAAACCCCAGCTTGGAAGGGGCAACATTGTGTCTCCTTTTCTGACCTTGCTTTGGAAGTCACAGTGTCACTTCACGTGTCTGGTTAGAGACACAAGGTTCTACCTCCACTGGGAGGAATGTCAAGGTCACAGATTAGAAGGGACACATTGTGTGGCCATCCTCATAGATACAATGTGTCATGACAGCCACTCCCACTCGGGGAGCCAGGCCCCATGCCCCACAGTGTGGCATTTAATCATCTGGAACTGGAATTGTGACCAGTGTGGGCAGGGTGTTGAGAGAGACAGAGAGACAACAAGAGAGAAGGAGGAGAAAGAGGAGGCGGGGGAATGGAAGGTGGAGGAGCGATTGGAGAAGCTGCAGAGTTTGTGGCCAGTACAATCACCCTGGTGAAATTCTGCCTTTCGGGCAAGGCTGTGTGATAAATTTCATTCATCAGTCATTCCTCAGGTCTGATTAGATCTTGCCCTTAGAGAAGAGTGTGACGGGTAGACAGCTCATCTGCAGTCTGTTTTCTGTCCAGCATTACCATCTCTCCCCATAGACTCCTGGGGCATTGCCTCTTTCTTGCTGCAGATGTGAGGTTGGCCATATCCTACCACATAGAGAAAATGGATGTTTGTAGGAGAGAATGGGTCCAATGGAGAGGGAATTATAATTGAGAGGGAGGGGGCAGTGTGTGTCCTTGATCCATCCATACCTGAAGGTGTTATACTTCTGGGCTTCCTAGTTGTGGGACCCACTGAAAACATATCTTTCTTGCTTTAGGTTGAGGCCCTGCATGGTCTGGCTCTTCCCCCTGCTCCTGGGCCTTCTCCTTGGCAGTGCTCACCACCCTTAAGAGTTCTTTGTTAACCAACTGTCCCTCTCACTGGACTGTAAGCTCCACGAAGACAGGACTCTGGTTCACTGTGTTTACCAGTTTATCGTCAGGGCCTAGCACAGAGCCTGACCAGTGAGTATTTGTTAAACATAAGTGGATAAATATAAGGAACGATAAATGCTCTGGCAGTGAAAGTCCTCTGTGCAGTGATCCTTTCTTCCCTGTGATGGCCTCACACTGAGGTGGTCAACTCAGGAAATTTAAGCGGCCTGGGCTGCTGAGTCACCGCATGGAGTTCAGCTGCCCTGGAGGGTTGCCCAGGCTCAGAGCAGATGATGTGTCAGGGAGAATACATTTTATGTGTTGCGATAAGCCACTGAGATGGGGATTTTTGTCACTGCAGCATAACCTAGCGCATTCTGACTGATGCACCAGCTGCCCACGAACAACAGCAGACCTAGCCCCCTGGGGACTGCCGTCTGGGGTATGACCAGTCATCCCCTCTGGATGCTGTCCCACTTCTGCTCATCTGCGTTTCCTGCCTGACTCTTGTGGGCACTTAAATCTGGGATGGTATGGGAATTCCCTGGCGGTCCAGTGGCTAGGACTCTGTGCTTTCACTGCCGAGGGCGTGGGTTCGATCCCTGGTTGGGGAACCAAGGTCCTGCGAGCCATGTGGCTCAACCAAAAAAAAAAAAAATAAATAAATTAGGATGGTGTGTTAGTTTGCTAAGGCGGGTGCAACAAAAGGTCACAGACTGGGCGGCTTAAACAACAGAAATGTATTCGCTCTCAGCTCTGAAGGTTGGAGACCCAAGATCAAGGTGTGGGCAGTGCTGATTTCTTCTGAGGGCTGTGAGGGAGGATGTGCTCCAGGCCTCTGCCTCTGTCTGCCTCCTGTTTTTATAAGGACACACGTCATATTGGATTGGGGCCCACCGTATTCCAATATGACCTCATCGCAACTACAGTTGCAGCGACCCTATTTCCAAATAGCATTACACTTTGAGGTATTGGGGGTCAGGACTTGAACATCTGAATTTTGGGGGGTATTCAACACACAACAGATGGCCTCCCAGAGGAAGGTCCAGGGGAGCTGGGCCAGGTGAGCCGGGCTGGACAGGGGAGAGTGGGGAAGAACCCACGTATTTCCAGCAGAAGGAACCATGTAAGCAGGACTTTCTGGCAGGGTGGTTCTAGAAGGTTCTTAAGAGACTCCCTGTGGGCACAGAAAGTATGCGAGTGCGTGTGTGCGTGTATAGTGGGGGGCCCACCTCCCGCTCCTTTCCAGGGTGGAGACAGCCGGAGACATGCAGAGAAAGTGGAGGGGCGCGGGAAGGGGGGCCTGTCGGGTTTGATCTTTTTGGGTTTGTTTTTGACTTTCTGCTGACTCTGGAAATGGACTGACATGGGGGTGGGGGTGAGGGAGAGAGACAGGAAGGCAAGGGAAGCTTTCAAAGCTGCAGCCATGGGAAATATTTTTATTTTCTGTTTGAAAGAAAATGCCAAAGAAGGATTAAAAAAAAAAAAAAAGGAGGGAGGTGGGTGAAGAGATTAGCGCTCTCGTGCGAGCGTGCGTGCGTGCATGCGTGTGTGTGTGTATGTGTGTGTGTCTGTCTGTATGTGTGAGAGAGAGAGATCCTGGGAGACTGTGGGGATGGGAGACTCCTGGGAGACCTCGGAAGAAGGGTTAGGCCCTGCTGCCCCTTCGCTGGAGATGCCAGCACGGGCCACAGAGCACTGGCGGGGAGCACGGGAGGTGCAGAGCTGGGCCAAAACCTGGCTGGCTTGCTTGTTGCCACCCAGGCTCGGTGACTTTGGGAAGTCCCCCCACTTCTGTTGCTCACACGGACCCTTTTGACGAGTGTGTCTCTAACAGGGGCACAGATGTGTGGGACACAACACATATGCAAGGAGCAGACACCCAGAGGAATGCCCAGAGACTGGGGTGTGTGTGTCAGAAACCGGGAGACCCAGAGCGGGAGGGGAGATGGGATTCTCCGGGTGCGTGCTGAGCCCAGAACTGGGAGCCCCGGCCCCCTGAACTCCCGACCGCAGCCCCCTCCCAGCTGGGAGTGTGGGCCAGGCTCCCTGGGTCAGCCTGACCTCGCCCTGCCCTTACTGGGCCCAGGCCAAATGGGCTCCCATTAACCTCTGACCTCTGTTGCCTCCCCCCCAGGCGAGGGCAGGAGAGAGGCCCCAGGAGAAGATGGAGAGGATGGACGGGGTAGGACAGGAAAGGGAACGGCAGGCTGGGGGCTCCCAGGGATGCAGGGGCTCCACATTCGTGTCCCCAGCGCCCTGCCTGGCTTAGCTGAGGAAGCCCGCCATGTCTTAGCTGTGTGGGCCTGTTGCTTCTCTTCCTGAACCTCTGGTTTCTGGCCTGTTAAATGGGCGTGACAATACCCATGTCAGAGGGCTGTCCAAGCCTGCGCGAAGCAGGGGTTTGCATCGGAAGGAATTTTCCGACCGAAAGAGAGGAAGCCGGAGGGTTCTGCTGTGGAAGGATTTGCCGGGGCCACGTGGGTCAGGCCGGTGGGAAGGGATGGAGGCGCCTGTGGGGGCCAGGCTGGCGGAGGAATTTGCTGCAGAACTCTCAGCGCGCACAGGCCTGCCACGCAGGGGTTCAGAGGCCCAAACAAAGCTGCGAACCAGCGGCAGGAGACGGGGACCTCGAGGAGGGGACCGGGGAGCCCCCTCCTCCCCCCCAGGTACAGTGACGCCCCCCCGCCCCCCGGCAGGCACACCCCTCCCCAAACACACGTGCTGCCGGGCCCTCCATTAGTCACCCTGGTGCTGACATACATAAATCCCATTAGTCACACCGCACAGACTGGCTGGGAACACACCCAGGCACACCCGGACAAAGAAGGCCCCCAAAGAGGCCTTTTCTGTCCCTCATGT
The DNA here is from genome assembly GCF_039906515.1 of Pseudorca crassidens. Lineage (NCBI taxonomy): Eukaryota > Metazoa > Chordata > Mammalia > Artiodactyla > Delphinidae > Pseudorca > Pseudorca crassidens. The sequence goes on along the minus strand of NC_090310.1, from coordinate 3,815,647 downwards.
CTCTTTCCCAGCGCCTAGAACAGGGCGGGGACCCTGGGCGCTCAGTGAACACGCAGTCGGCGTTCCCCAGAGCGACCATCTCCCACGGTAACATCCCCACAAGCCGGCACTGCCGCCCCGTCCCCTCCGGGCACACCAGTACCACCTAAACCCCCACGAATGCCCTTGGCCAGTGCCTCTTCCGCTTCTCTCTGGAGGGGGCACGGCTGGCATGGTGTCCCTCTCCCCACGCCTGTCCTCTTGACGGGTCTAGCAGGAAATCCATTCCCCAAGGTCAGCAGAGCTCCTCAGCAGGCGGCCCAGTGCTGATTTATTGGTGGTTTATTTGGAGAAACACAATCGCTCTTGGATTCTGGGGGAAGAAAATGCTCACGGTGGACTTTAACCTTGGGCTGAAACCGCAGAGCTTTGTTTTCGGAGGCGCTTCCTGGGGCGCCGCGGGGCTGGGGCCCAGGGGGGAGGCGCGGCTGGAATGTGGCTCAGCCGCCTCTCCACTCCCAGGCGGCGTTTCCGCCGCGAGGCGAGTGCTCAAATTCTCCTGGGCTCGGCCAGAGGGCCTCGGTCCCTCCTCATGTGCTTTTAGAAATTCTAGGAAGGAGCTCCCCGGGTGAGTGTTTCCCAGCAAGGTTTCCAAACCCTCCGCCTACGGCATCTGCCACGTGCCAGTTTGCCGTCGTGTCACTGGCACAGTGAGGCTCTCGGGAGGCACCCAGAAGGGGTGAATGCCTCCCCCTTGCGCGGTTGTCCCCACCCGAAGTCCCGAGCAAGAGGTGGTGGTTCGGAGGTGGCCGTCCCCATCAATAGAGCAAACCGCCTGATGCAGGTCGCCAGCACGAAGGCCTGTTCCCCGCCCCTCTGGTAAAGAGACAAAGTTGGTGACATTAAGCGTTATTGTTGCAAATACACCCTGTGTGGATCTGCACCCCTGTATCCCCCCACGCCCCTCCCCCCACCCGGAGTAGAAAGACTGCCGCGCCTACCAGGCTGCTACCAGCGCCGGACCAATCCCTGCTCTCCCGGTGGTTTGCCTATTTGCGCCAAAGCGGGTGGCCGACCAGGGTGCCGAACTGGGGCCAGACGGGGAAAAGCCGGAGGTGTCCCCGGCAAGGAGGAGAAGGTGGGCTGGTACCGGGTGGGGAGCCAGATGAGCCCCTACCTACAGGCACGGCGCCTGCAGACACCCTGCTTGGTCCTCCGTGCACACACAAAAAAGTCCCCCTCTCCGCATGGTGCGCCCTCAGAGGGCTCCAAGGGCATAACAATGGCCCAGGATTAAAGCACGGTCTGCAGAGAGGGGTGGCAGGCTGAGTTCTGAGAAGCCACTGTGACCCTGATGTCGCCCCTCGATGGCACAGGTAGAGCCAGAGTTGGGCTCAGGTGGGTAGTCGCGCGCCCATCCCAGCCTCACGTAGCCTTCCTAGGAGTAAGCACCCCGTCCGGGCGCCCCTACCCTAGGCAGCGATGCGGTGAGGCCCAGGCCACCTCAGGGTCCGGTGACCGCGGGGATGGAAGATGGTGGCACGGAGTGGACAGGACCGCTCCCTCTCTCTGGTGAAAGGGGAAGCTTCTGGCTGGATTCCCTGCGCAGTCTCGGGGCCCCCAGGCCCTGACCTGGAGAGCGGGGCATCTGGTGCGGTAGGGACGCGGGGTCGACGACCGGGAGTACCCGTGCGTGCAGCGGGAAGGAGGGCCCTGCGCCGAGATTTATGGCCGCAGCCAGCCCCTTGCGCACGGAGAGTGTCTCGCTTAGAGCCAAACAGTAGAGTGGAAGACCCGACCCGGCCGGGGAAGAGGCCAGGGTCGGAGGCGGAGCCGAGAGCCGCCGGGATCTGCCGGGGCCGGGCCTCGCACTTCGGTCCAGGCTCTGCCCGCCGTGCCCCCTGGTCCCTGCGGCTTTCGTGGCTCTGGCGCCGCGTCCTGGGTCTTTCTGGCGGGTCGGGACGCATCTCGGCTGCGCTGGCCGAACCTCGGCTCGGCGCTGAGTCGTGACTGGGCCCGTCCCAGCAAGGGGATGGCGAGCCTGGCTTTCCCGGGCGGGGCCTCTCCGGGTTTTAGCGGCACCCGGGCCAGGAGCTCCCTGGTTGTCGGACCTGGAACCTGGAAACTGGCGCTTAAAAGACAGCGTCACGGCTTCCCGAGCGGGCAGCCGAGGCCGGCGAATGCCCTGGGCTCCCTTCACCGAGAGGCTGGTGGAGGCGCGGGGATTTCGGTCCCCACCGCGAAGGGCCGTTCGGGGCGACGGGTGGAGGTGGCTCGGGTGTCCTCGCCTAGGAAAGGATGCGGGTTTCTTTTCTGGGGAAGGGGGTGGGGGAGAACGCGTCCAAGCGGTCGGCCACACCAGGATTCCGGGGAGCGCCGTGTTCGGCCCTGAATAGGACAGGATTGACCGAGGCGCTGGGGACCGAGCCCGCGAGTGACAAAGGCGTAGTCAGGGAGAGCTGAATCCAAGGTTGGCCTGTCCTTGGGTTTTAAAACAAAGCGAAATAATTTTGTCAGTCAGGCCGCGTCCACGGAGCTGGAGGCCTAGGAATATACAAAAGGCCTCGTTTCTGGCGGCCCAGGATGGCCGCGGACAAAAGCGCTGGCTTGGGCGGGTTCTTTGGGAACTGAGGTTTGGGGTTGCAAGGAGGTTCCCCCCTTCAGCCGATTTTCCACCCAGCTAGTACAAAACACACACACACACACACACACACACACTCTCTGCGTCAACACACTCTTTTTGGCTCCGGATCTTGCCGAGTAAACACAAATACGTGGGGGGAGGGAGTGGAAGATGGCGGCGGGACCCGGGAGGACTGCGGGCTGCGCGTCGTTATCCGCTCCGCGCAGGGCGCCCCGGCCTGGTTTTTACGTTTCTGTGGCCGCCAAAGCGGGGAGGGTGTTTCTTTCCCCAGACCCTGAAGCCCAGCCAGGGGTGTCCCCGATGCCCTCTACGAATGGCGAGGGTCTTGGAAGAAGCCTGGGCTGCGCCCACCACTCGGCTTGGGATCCGTCCCCCGCCCTAAAGATGGCTCCCGGCCGCTGCTTGCCCAGTGACTGCGGGCACCCGGGCAGCGGGGCGCGGGCCGGGAGGGGGCAAAGATCGGGACGCGCGTAGGTCGTCCGAGGCGGGTGGCTCCTCGGAGTAGCCGGCTCGCGCCCCCACCCGAGCTGCAGCTCGAAGAACCGGCACTGCCGGGCAGGGTCTGTCCGGGGAGCCCCGCTGCGCGGCTGGGAACCGGGAGCCGCCGCCGCCACCTACGCGTTCCCAGGCCCTGCACCCGGGCGAGCTCTGGCGGGAGGGCCGCGCAGCGGCTCGCGCGGGTGCGGGTATGTGCAGGGAGGGGAGCGCAAGGGGGCTGCAGCCCACAAAGACCCGGGGTATGGGTGGGGGAGGGGGCCTCGCCTGCCCCGAACCTCGGCCCTAATGAAATGCAGGCTTGCTTCGCCACTCCATCCAGGCGCACACTTGGAAAATGCAAACGCCATTGGCAAATCCAGGGCAAACAGGCAGAATTTTTATTAGCAACTAAATGATTTATGGCACACATACCCCGCCGTCAAAATTACGGCGTCTTGAGCATCCAGGAGTGAAAACATTAAACATTTATAAAAATAGGCTTTTGGTTTTTTCCACCCTTCAAGTCCTTTGTATTCCCCACCCCAACTCTCTCAACATACATATTTTTTTCTTGAGCTCTATTAAAACAAAGAAAAACATTCCAGATCCCGGGACAGGGGATAATGGAATGGAGGTTCAGTGTCTGGGGTCTGAATACTGAGCGATGGGGGCTCGGGAGTGGGAGGGCTTACTAGGAACCCACAGAGGCCTCTGGATAAGACTGGAGGACACTCTGCGCCCACCCGGGGTGCGACCCCACGCACGGCCCCTTCCCCAGTCTTGGCTTTCAGCAGCCTCGTGCAGCTCAACTGCATTTACTTTATTTTCTGCCGTCACCCCCCTCCCCCAAGGCACATAGACACAATACCTCCTTTCTCTAACCCCCCTCTCCTCTCCGTCTTTGCTCTGGCCGTCCCGGGGCTGCAACGGGAGCCTCCCGCCGCCCCGGCCGCTACTGAGACCTGCGTGCCCTGCTCCGCCGCTTGTTCCCCTCGGCTCCGGCTATTTTCGTGGCTTTCTTTCCTTCTCACTCCTCCCTCCCCCCCACCCCCGCCCCGCAGAGCTCCAGCTTCCAAAAGAGGGCAGCCTAGAAACCAGCGCAGGAGGCTCCAGGAAGGGCAACTTGAAACTGCCCTCAAGAGGCTGAACTTTTTTCCTCAAATTTATACTGGAATTAAATTAGACACCCCCAGTTCGCTCTCCAAGCCTACCCCCCTTCTTTTTCTAAAAGTGGCGAAAAGAAAATAGAACGAATGGGCGCTAACTAGCTCATTTTTCCCCCCTCCAGAAAAGTTGCCTTAAAAATGGATTGAAAAAAAAAAAAAAAGAATAAACGATGCGAAAACGCTGAGTCCGCAGCGCAGGGCGAAAGAGCGGGCTTCTCTAGTTTTAATTAAAATCTAATCACCGCGGTTGCTCTCTGAGGCAGGATCGCCAAGGATTTCTGCCCCTCCAAGCTTCCTTTTGAGGGTACGTAATGCCTAGCCGGGCACGGGTCCCTGCGGGGCTGCGGAGGGAGCGGGCCCCTAGGGCTGCCCCTCCGACCGCATCCGCACTCCTCGTGCCCGCAGCCAAGTAGGTTGCCGCGGGCAGCTCCCGGCTACTCAACCCAGAAAGGATTTTGCTGAAAGGGCAAAATAAAAGTACAAAGTCTGGGGGATTGGGGCTCCCCTCCCCCTCCGGCTGCCGCGGCCAGCCAAGCACTTTTTGGGCTTGGCTGCTGCTTCCTCTGAGCTCAACAGATTTTTTTTTCCCCCGGTCTCGCCCTCCCTGGAGGGGGCACGGCGGATGGAAGGCGAGAGAGGCCCCCAGCCAAGAGGTTTTTAATATTACACTTTAATAGGTTTCAGAAGGCCCCGTGGAGAAATGCTAATAGGCTGAAATGTCAGAATCGAGAGGGAGTCAGTTCGCGCTCAGCCGATCTAATCCTTTTTTCTGCTCTGATTTTTTTTTTGTGGGGGGAGAAAGGGAGGGGAGCGCCCACGCAAAGAGAGCCTTTGGGGAGGGGCGCGGTGCAAAGCGCCGCAGCCCGGGCCGGGGCCGAGCGGGGGGCGCGCCCTGGCCCGCGTTTCTATAGGAACCCCTTTTAGGAGATTAGAGACTCACCCGCTGCCCGCCGCCGCGGCCTCTCCAAAATATTAATCAGTAACCATCTGACACCGCGTTTCAGGGAGGAACCCGCAGACCGGGGCAAGGAAAACCGCCTTCTCGCCTGCCCATCCCACCCAACCGCGCAGTTCGGGGAGGGAATGAATCGCTGCTTTGTTTTAAAGTGGGGTGGGGGGAGGAGGGAAAAAGCAGCCCTTGTCCGTTTTGGCGTCTCCACCGCGCGTTGTAGAAGGCGCGCCCCAGGGGAGGTGGGGAGCCGGGGGCCCGGGCCCGGGGTGCAGCCCGCCGGGCCTCTGGCTCTTCCCGGCTCGCTCGGCTTGTCACCTCCTCCTGCGAGCAGGAAGCTGACAGGCGGCCCATTAAACTGCGCCTTGCAAAGCCCTGGATTGCGGCGACAACCATCTTCCTCTATTTTGATCACTCAGCCCAGACGCTGGGGGAGGGGGGAGGAAAAAGGAGGAGGAGGAAGGGGGGGGTCCGAGCTGGTGGAGGGGGAGGGCTGCCTAGAAACGGCCCGGAAAAATTCTCACCACCAGTTTTGATCATTCAGCCCCACCGAGGGGAGCCTAGAAACTGCTGGAGCCCCTAGGTCCGTAATTGGTTTTATAGGGATGGCTGAGGGCCAAGGTGTTTACATGCGCGTGATTGGCGGCGCGCGCGGCCAATGGGTGGCGGCCGGGGGCAGGCCTGGGGGGGAGGCGGGCACCCGGGAACAATGCGTGTTTCTTCGCCGTAGAGTGTTCCCCTCCCCCACCCTCCCCTTTCCCGCCCCCCCGCGGCTTTTTTTTTTTTTTTTTTTTTTTTTTTTTTTAGATCCAGCGAGAGGAACTTGAAAGGGGGGTTGTGTAATGTACCTTTTCCAATCCCGGGCTGTATATGGAGATTTGGGATTCTTTAAACCGGCGCTACCTGGATTTTATTAAAAAGCGGGGAGCTCGGCGGGAGGAAAGCTGGCTTTTCCGGGGGCTGCGGGAGCCCGGCCGCGGGAGGGCGGAGGAGTTGGCGCGCCGAGCGCTCGGCCCGGGGAGCGGTTTTCTACCAAAAAAAGGAAAGGCGGGCAAAAAGTGTGAGGCGGCTGCGGGTGGCGAAGGGGAGCAGCGGCCGCGGGATGGCGGGCAGCACGGGCGCCTAGCCGCGCCGGGAGCCGGGGCCGCCACCGGAGTCGCCGTCGCCTGGAGCCGGGAGCCCTGCCGCGCCAGGTACGCCGCTGGGCCACCCGCCTGCCCCTGGCCGGGCGCGATGGTCTCCAAACTTCTCCAGATGGCCCCCCACCCCGCCTCCCCCCTCGGGGTGCGCCGGGGATACCCTCAGCTCTCCAGCTCCCGAGGACAGACTCGGGGGACCAGGGCCGGCATGGTGGGGTGCCCCGGGAGGGGTGGGGGCAAGTCCCTGCGCCCCGGGCGCCCACCTGAGCCCCCAGCCCTGCTCTAGCCCGCCCAACCGGGCCGAGGGGCGTCGGTTCCCTTCTCGGTTCCCGGCAGGCGGTGGGGGAGCCAGGGACGCCTAGACGTTTTCGATTATAGGCTGTTTTTAATTAAAAGCCGGAATTCAGCCATTTTAACTGCATTTAAGAGGGGAAGAAAAGTAGAGAGAACGCAGCAGAGCCCGCAGATGACCGAGCCAGCTTCTCTACCAGAGCAAGGGTGTTCCGGGGGGCTTCACCCCGACTTCCCCAAAGTGGGGCGCTGGGGCATGATCCGAAGCGCTGGCTTTTAAAAGAAAGCTACACAAAGAATTTTTTTTTTTAAATCACGGAAAGCTCATCGCCTGACATGTATCTTCGGATGTGGCGATCTTAGATTTTTCTAAAGTAAACGCGGATCTGGTAACCAGAGCCTGATGGGAGGCAGCGAGGGAGGGAGGGGGTGTTTGTAACCAAAACCGGGTTAAAATAAGCATCCTTAGCAAAGTTGGGGAGGGAGGCTGGAGGACGCCGGGGGGTTGCGGCTGAGAGGGTCTGCAGCTCCGGGGCCTGGCCGCCGGTCGCGGGGAGCAGGGCGGGCACCCGGGAGCCGGTGGCTTTGGCTTGACCGGTGGCTCTAGGAGCGCCCGGGCCTCTTGGAATCAGGAATCCGAGCTGCTGAGGGCAGACGGAGAGCGAGGGCAGGGTTGGCTCCCAGACCGCCTCCCGCCCCCACGGGAATCGGCAAATCTTTAAAATAAACAGCTTTATACTGGAACTACAGGGGGATTTGCCCAACGCTGGGGGAGGCGCCCCTCGGTCGGCCCGCGACGCGAAGGTTTTCTTTGTAGGTTATTTTTGGGGTTGGGGGCAAGCTAGGGTAGGAGCGAGACCCTTGAGTCTCTCCCTTCCCCTCTGACGCCCCCCAAATTCCCCGCGCCAGGCCACGTCCTCGGGCCGCAGGATTCCCAGGCCAGGGCGCTGGAAAATGAAACCAAAGCTTGTTTTGAAGGATTCTTTCCAGTCCTCGGGAGAGAATGCCACGTCTCGGCTCTTCGGACTTAGGCTCTGCGACTCACAGTGGCCCGAGGGGGGTGGCACGAGGGGGCGATGAGTCTCTTTAAAAATAATAAACCCGCTTAGCACCCTCTTTCATGAAAAAACTACTAATTCCGAGGCTCGGGGCGAGCTCAGGGGAACCAAACTCAGAAAAGGGAGACAAGGGCTCCCAAAGGTTAAGTATTAAACTTTCCAGATAAGATAGTTACATAGTGTTTAGGGAGACATTTCGAACTGCTCATGGAAAGGTTTCACTGTTTGAAACCCCGGAGCATGTGACGCCCAGGAATCCAACACACTTCGGAGGTTTGTATTGACGCGCTCGGGGCGCGGCCGAGGGGCCTTCCCCAGTTTCGGGAGCACCCGTGAGCTGCCGAGGCAGAGTCTGGGGCTGGGGCGTAGCGCGCCACCGGCCACCTTTTGAGCCGTTGCCCGTGAGCCCGATGCCGCCGAAGGAAGGAGCATGGAATTTAACTTTTTATGGAAAAGGGGCTACTCCCGATTTCATTTCTGGCCACCACATCGGCAGCCCCCGACCCCGAACGGCATAGACGACTTTCTGAACTTGTTTCTTTTTTCCCCTCCTTTTTCTTTTTCCCCCTTCTGTTTCTTCCGCGGCCCGTCTCCTCTCCCCGCCAAGACGCCTTGTGCGCCGCCTCGCGCAGCTCCGCCTGGCCGCCCGGAGGGGCTCCACCACCGGCCGTCTGTGCGCCTCGGGCCGCAGGCCCGCCGCCGAGCGCAAGACCCGCTGGCCGCCGCCGCCATGCACGCCGCGGAGCCCCCGCCGCCCGAGGACTCTGGGACTACGTCGAGGCCGAACTTTTAGGTCCCACTGAACTAGGCCCGCGGGCCGGGTGGGGGGCTGGCCGCGGCACTCCCGCGGAGGATGGATGGCCGAGACTTCGGGCCCCCGCGGTCTGTGCACGGCCCCCCGCCGCCGCTGCTGTCCGGCCTGGCCATGGACAGTCACCGCGTGGGCGCCGCCACGGCCGGACGCTTGCCCGCTTCAGGCTTGCCCGGCGCGCTGCCGCCCGGGAAGTACATGGCCGGCCTCAACCTCCACCCGCACCCGGGTAAGTGCCTTGCGCGATGCCCGCCCCCAGTAGTCTCCTCGGGATCCTGGGAGGGAGGCCCGGGGAAAGTGCTAGGTCCGTTCCCCCCCCACCCCCGGCGTTCGCAACGGGGGTTCGGCCCCTCCTTCTCCCTCGGCCGGTCCACTGGGTGCCCATGGGTTGCCGGCAGGCTCAGTTCCCGGGCCGGGGAGACCCCTGGGCCCGGGGCAGAGGCCAGTCTGGAGGCTCCGGTGGAGAGGGGCGCGCGACTCAGCTGCCTTCCCCGGCGCTTCGGGCCCTCCCAAGGCGCTCGAGTCTGCCGAAACCGGAGCCACCAGGGGCTATTCCAAACCCCGGGCTCCTGCAACTCGAGCCTGGGCTGGAGTTTTCAAAATCTGGGCGAGAAAAGAACAGACCAACTCCATACCCTTTGAGACATCTGCTCCCAGAGCCGGAATAGTTTTCGTGGCAAATGTTTTTTCAGGCGCCCTGGGCCTGGGTTCGTTCCTTAGCTTCTTAACTCTCGTGCGGGGTCTCCAGCCAGCCCCGGCGCCTGAGGGTGCGGACGGACGAAGACCCCAGCCCTGGGAACGCGGCCTCCGGGGGGCGGGCGGCCGGCGGCCCTTGGGAGACCCCTCATCCCACCCCCCACACACACCCCCGGGAAGGAGGGCAGCAACCCCGGCCCCGGGGACCCCTTGTTTTCCTGCGGGAAGGCAGGGATGCAGATCCTGGGCAGTCGCCAGCCCGAAGCTAGGGGAAGGAAGTGGCGCAGGAGCGGATCCGCGGGGCACGATCGGCGGAGGGAACACCATGGGTCTGACATGGAAGCGCGGGAGGAGGTGTCCGAGAAGGCCCGGCGGCTTCTGCCGTTTCCCGAGAGGGGCTGCCCAGGCTCGGTGGGGGCCACACTGGAGAGGGAGAAGATTGCCCCACGCGGGCCTCGGCCGCTCCAGTCCGGCGGGGTGGGAAGGGAGACGCGGGGACCTCCAGACTTGCCTTCGGCCGCCGCAGAAAACCCGGTTCCTCCTCCCCCGGCGGCCTCCAGCTTTGTGCCTGGCGTCCCACGCTTCAACTTAAAAAAAAAATCCACCTCGGGCTTGCCTGGTGGCGCAGTGGTTGGGAGTCCGCCTGCCGATGCAGGGGACACGGGTTCGTGCCACGGTACGGGAAGATCCCACATGCCGCGGAGAGGCTGGGCCCGTGAGCCGTGGCCGCTGAACCTGCGCGTCCGGAGGCTGTGCTCCGCAACGGGAGAGGCCACAACAGTGAGAGGCCCGCGTACCGCAAAAAAAAAAAAAAAAAAATCCACCTCTCCCACAACAAAGCGTAGTCTGGGATTCCTGTGATTTCTCGGGGAGCTCCCGACGCTCCCTTGGCCTTGGGGTCTTGGAGGGGACAGCTCTGGGCCGCAGCAGCCGCCTTGGCCCTGCCGCACCGACCCAGCGCGCTCGGCAGCACTCGCTGTTTTTGCCCCTCTCTTTGATTTTTTTCTTGGAACTTTTCAGGAACCAGAGTCCCAGGGCTCGGCGGGACAAAGGGCCTTTGTGAGGCGCCAGGCGGGGGAGGGGCACGCACGGGGTCGGGGGGGGGCCGGCAGCGCGAAGATCCCCGCCTGCCCGGGGGGGGGGGCTCGAGGACCGGGTCGTGGCCTTGGGGTGCGCGTGTCCCCCAGGATTTCTGCCCGGCCGGCCACGCCGAGGGCTAGGGTTTTCTCCCAAGTGGTGCGCTTCCGGTGAGGGAGGGGTGCCGGAGACCCTAGAGGAAGGGCTGGGGGGCGGCCCTGGGGTACAAAGGGCCTGTCGGGCTGTTCCCTTTTGCGCGCGCCCAGAGGCCGCGGTCATTTTTGTGTTTGCGCCCTTAAGGTCGCTTGGCCCGGCCCGGAGAGGTGGCAGGGTTCTGTGGCCTAGAAGTGAGACCCCAGTCACTCTGGCTGGCAGGGCCTTCACTCGCCTTCCGAGAGTCTGCGAGAGGGCGCCGCGGACTCCCGGTGTCCAATCTGGCTGGGGCCTGGCGGCGGCGAAGTGTTCTAATGAGAAGCAGCCGGGGAAACAGCCACCGCTCAAGGGGGCCAGGGCCGCGCCGAGCCCAAGCGCAGCAGCCAGGCCCCCTAATGCCCATTAGGTGGATGGGGAGGCTGAGGCACGGGGGGGGGGGGGAAGGGACTCGGGGGAGGGGCAGGCAGGACGAGGAAGCAGCGGGAGGTGGCCGCAGAGGCCTGTGCCTGCACTTTGTGAGTTAGGACCTGCCTGAGTTCTGCGTGCTTGGCGGCTGAGGTCATGGAGGAAAGAGCAGCCGGGCGCGGGAAGCGCCGCCACTCAGGCCGGTGCTCGCTCACCCAGCAGGGAAGGGTGGGGGGTTGACGCTGCCTCTTGCTCCCCGCCGGTCGAGTGGCCGCACTGAGACCTAGGGACCCCCAGACCCTGGGCCAACGCCCAGACCAAGCCTGGTGCTCATCGCATTAGCCAGGCGGTGGGGAACTGCTCCCCGTTCACTGCTTGGGGCGGGGCAGGCTTACAAATTTCTCAACCCAGCACCCGTCCCCGCCTTTCTTGCGGGGTGCAGGTGCTAAATTTTCCGCTTCCAAGGCGCATCACCTTCTTGGCTGTCAGCTCCCTAAGTCACGCCAACGTTATCAGCCGCATCTTTGTTTATGCTTGTACTGGGAAGCCTGGAGAAGCTGAGCTATTTGCCTCAGGTCACACAGCTGGAGAGGCCGAGTTACCTCTGGACTCCAGCGTGGGCGGGAACTCCGGGTGAATCCAGCTTTCCAAGGCAGAGGGAGCTGCCCCCAGGAGGGCTCACAGCTGGAAGGGACCCTGGCTGTGGGGGGGTGGCTGGGACCCTATTCAAGCAGGTATTGACAGGGGGGTTGGGAGACAGCTTTCTGCATCGTGGATCCGGGTGCAGAGGGATGGTTCCTTCCTCTGCAGAAGAGGAGGTGAAATCAGGAATAAATGGGGTTTGGGATAGAGGGTCCCGGTTACCTTTCCAGTGATCTTGAGTATCGATAGGTGTGTGAGCCCTAAAATATTCACAGCAGTCGGTGAAATGGGCAAGTAAGTGACAAACGCCTGGTCGACCTGCTCCTCTGTTCTGGGGTTGGGAGGCCTGGACTCAGTTGCCCTCACCATTGCAATTAAAGAGCTGTTAGCAGGATTTTGTGCTTGGATGTTTATTCTCCCTGACCCCACACCCTGGGCTGGCCCCTGGAGGATATGTGAATGGGGGGTGGGAACCCAGGGTCAGAATGGGGAGGCCCTGCACTTTGGACCGGCCAGTGGACAATAGCGGGCCGTGGGCCTTCTCCAGGGTCTGATCAGCTCTATCTCTGGAATCCAGTCAGCCTCCTGAGATTGATTTAAGAAGATTAATCAGCGGGACTGGCTGGTGGAGGGATGCGATCCTCAAGGGAGATTTGCTGGGCGCATCCTTGTCAGGGCAGAGGCATAGGGGAGGCCTGGGGAACGTTCTAGAATCTGGAAGGGCCTCCACAGCCCCCTGGCTCTCTGAGCCTCCTGGTTCTTTAGCTCTCAGCCTCAGCACTGTCTTCTTTCCTCACTTGTTCATTTACTCAGCAAAGGATTTCCAAGTGCTTCCTGTGTGCCAGGCACTGCTCTGGCCCTGGGAATCGGCGGCGACCAAACACAGAAAAATCTTTGCCGTCATTGGAGCTCCCATCTTAGTGTGTGGGGGCCAGGCAGTAAACATAAGTCAGCGAAGGAAGTCATTTTAAAGAGAGAGATAGGCTGTGAAGGAAAGAAAATACCGAGGGACTTTTTTGGCCGGAGTGGTGAGGGGCTGTGAGCCCTGAGAATGGCCGGAGCTGGGGGGAGGGGGAGGGGGAGGGGAGGGGGGAGGGGGAGGGGGGAGTGTGGGACCCTGTAAGTCCCTGAAGGCCAGTAATGAGGTCTTGGAATTTCAAACTCTGAGGAATGAGAAGGCAGGGTTTTAAATGGAGGGAGTGACTCAAATTGAGGGACATTTTACAGAACTAGTCTGGACTCTTAAAAAATGTCAGTGGCATGCAAGACGAAGGCTGAGAACTGTTCCTGGTTGAAGGAGATGAAAAAACTGACAGCAAAAAGGCCATATATAGCCCTCGATTGGATCTCGGATCAGGGGAGAAATTGCTCTAAAGAACATCACTGTGGCAATTGACAGAATTGGAATATGGACTGTAGGTTCGCCCATAGCATCAAGTGAATATCAGGTTTCACGAAGTTGATCACGGTAATGTGATTATGTAAGAGAACGTCCTTGCTCTTGCGAAGTAAGAACACTGAAACGTTTAGGGGCAGGGGACTTGATGAATGCAAGTACTCTCAGGAATGGCTCAGGAAAAGAAAAAAAACAATATCTAAAATTTTTAGACGTGGGAGACAACGATAAATCAACTGATTTCCAATAAATCGGCTTCTCACCCTGTCACACGTAGGGTGAGAAAGCAGTTCACAACTGCCGAACCTGGGGAAGGTCATATGGCAGTTGGACTATTTGCTAGTTGGACTGTTTCAGACTTTGAGTTTGAAATGATTTCCAAATGGGCATTTAACAAAATTAATCTGGATTGCTGGAGATCGGTAGACGGGAGGGAAGAGGGAACTTGTCCGTGGTGAGGAGGTTGTGGTGAGGAGGTTGTCGGGGAGGTGATAGTGACCAGGGAGGGAGGCTGGAGGTGGCCAGGGTTTCGTGTCTTGTGGAGGTGGGGCTGCCGAGATCGATGTGGAGGGGCAGATGAGGAGGACAGCAAATGGATTTTTGGTCAGTGCTACTTCTGGAGGAATGGGGAGGAACAGGTTTGAGGAGAAGCTGGTGATCTATCGAGCGTTCTTGATCTGGATGTGGCCAGGTCGGGGTGATCTTGGCTCCTGGCGTGGACCAGTCTGCAGTCTGATCTCACGTAACTGCCACCTGGTCCCTTAGAGCCCTGTCTTTGGTCACGTGGGGTCCTGTCTTTCACCCAGAATCTACCCCCATCATGAACCTCACCTGTCCTTTACTTCCCAGCCCAGCTTTTGAAGGCACCTGTGGGAGCTGCTGCTCAGGACAGGTCTTGGGCCTCCCCAGGGGCAGTGGGGACCCCTGGCCAGTGGCCAGTCTTGGCCCTCAGGGCTAGGGTCCTTGCCACGCCAGCTGCCCGTAGAGGCCTGGCATCTGACTTTGGAGGAAATCAAGGCCATTTGATCGGAATCACGAAAACAAACCATCTTTGCATGCCGTGAAGGCATTCACCATCTGCATCCCAGGTTCTTTTATGAGCTAATGAAAGTGATGGACCCTCAGCCCAGAATAAAAAACCTGCTTCACACACTCTCAGTAATAATTTTGCATGTTCTGGGCCTTATGCACCGGCTTAGGTTCATCTTGCAATCTCCAGATAACTGCCGGGGGCAGGAGGGCCTCGGGGCTGAGGTCGGATTTTGCTCTTCCACTTACTGGGTGATGACTCTAAGCCTAGATTTTCTTATCTGTGAAATGGGTCCATTAATGGTACTGAAGTGCCTAGCGTACGAATAGCCCTGTGCAAAAGTTACAGTAAAAGTGATGGCTGTAATTAAAATTGTCCTTAACCAGTGACTCACGAATCCCTGGCTCTAGTCTGGTCCTCTCTGAGGACCTCTGAAATTGTGTACGTAGCCCCTTTGTATGGTCCACGGGCTCCTTAGACTCCAGGGTGCCAACTGGAACCCATTATTTTTATTATTCTCCTTTTCTGGTAGAATGGATACTCTGTGAAACGCTTCAATCCTGAGTGGTCCGTATTTGCAGTTTTACAAAATGAACACACTGATGTCACCACCAGCCAGCTCAAGATCAGAACGTTTCCCGCATCCAGAAGGTTCCCTCTGCTCTCTCCTGGTCACCATCCACCCCACACCCAACTTCATTCTTATTTCTGTTACCTTAGATTAGTTTTTCCTGTATTTGAACTTTCTGTGAATGGAGTCATGCAGCCTGTCCTTTTTGATTTTTAGCTGTTTTCACTCACACCAGCGTGTAAGATTCATCCGTATCTGAGGTGTGAAACTGATTTCTGGTTGCTGTATAGTATTCCACCGCGTGAATACGGCGCAGTTCACATCACTCCTGTCTGTTGATGGACATTTAGGTTGTTTCCAGTGTTTGCTATGAATAGTGCTGGTATGATCGTGCCCTTTTGGTGCATGTAGGTACACGTTTCTTTGGCCGTGTAGATAGTATCTAGGACTGCAATTGGTGGGTCACAGAGTATGTGTAGGTTCAGCTTATGTAGCTGTGAGCTTTCCAGTGGTCGCACCATTGTGCGATCCGTTCCCTGTCTTCCCAGCACGTGATATTGTCAGTTGCTTTAAATTCTATTCATTCTGGTGAGTAAGTAGTAGTACCTAATTGAGCGCGCATCCCCTCCATCCCCTCCGCCCCCACCCGCTCTGCATCTTAGTTCCCCGACCAGGGATTGAACCCGTGCCCCCTGCACTGGAAGCTCAGATTCTTAACCACTGGACCGCCAGGGAAGTCCCCGTGCCTGCATCTTAAGCACTTTTTTTCCCTCATTTTTTTAAGCTTTATTGAGGAATACTTTGCATCCTGTAAAATTCACCTAGTGAAAGTATACACTTCTGTTTTATGCAGAGTATAAACTTTAAAGTTAGGTGTCGTTTAAAAAGTCAGATGGTGTTAGCAGGATTATAAGGAGAACCAGCAGTCCCTTGCCTCCTGTCTCCCCATTCCTGATGCCCCCTTTAAATTCTCTTGGCGTTTTTCTTTTTTGGCCTTTTCATCCCTATTTTTCTGGAACCCCCTGCGTCTACTGCTAGTTACTTTTTAGATTTTGAGATTCTTTATTGACTTTTATAGAAGATGTGGATTTTGCATAGACCGTCCAAGTCTCTATCCTGACTCTCCCATTTATTAGTGTGAGACCGTAGGCAAGTTTCTTTACCTCTCCTACCTTGATTTTCTCATCTGTAAAATGGGGATAACAATTGTATCTACTTCATGAGATTGTTATGAGGATTAAATCATTAATACATGTAAAGCATTTAGAACAGTATCTAGAAAATAAGAAGCACTTAGTAAACGTTGCTTGTCGTTGTTGCCTCACGCCGTCCCCCACCCCCATTCCTCCTTCCTCTCTCCTCCCAGTATTTGTGGAATACAGTTTTGTTTTGTTGTTGTGTTGCTTTTTGTTTTGGCCGTGCCACGCAGCCTGTGGGATCCTAGTTCCCCCACCAGGGATTGAACCTGGGCCCTCCTGGACCCTCGGCAGTGAAAGCACAGAGTCCCAGCCACTGGACCGCCAGGGAATTCCCGAAATACAATTTTGTTTAGATCAGTTTTATTATTATGGCTTTGGATCTGTAAATGTTTGTATTTGAGCCAAGTGATACAATAAAATTCATTTCTTTATTTCCTTGAGTTATTAATTGCCTCTTTTTTCCCCCCATTTGCAGGGATTTCTTAGAATCTCTGTCCTCTCATCTCTTGGTATAGTTCTCATTTGGTTAGATCTGTTGGATGAGCTGCGTCTTTCTCCTCTTGGAGATTTCCTTCCTGCAGTTTTTCTTCTTCCTTCTCTAGTCTGGTTTGCCTGGTGGCTGGGCCTGTTCAGACTCACTGTCCCTCTGTGCTGTGTTGCATCTCCTGTTTCCCGATTCTCATTCCTTCCTCTTTCCTGCTTTCCTTGTTTTGGTGGAGCATATCTTGCAGTAGCATTCTGTGAAAGGATACACAGAAGGCAATTTTTTTGAGGCCTAGTGTACCTGAAGATGCCTTTATTTTACCTTCAGGCTTGACGGGCACCTTGGAAATCATTGGAGGAACTGCAACATCACCTTCCAAATTCCAGTGCAGCTTCTGAGGCTGTGATGTTATCTTGATTCTTGATCTTTGCACGTGAACTTTTTGTCTTCCCTTTTACAAACGCCTAAAATCTTCTAGAACCACGTAATAGTTATAGAGCACTGGCTCTGAAAGTCTTAAACATGCTCTTCCACTTGCCACATGGCCTTGGACATGTTACCTAACTCTGTAAGCTTCAGTTTTTTCTTTTGTGAAATGAGTAATAGTACTTACCTTTTACATTTTAAATGCAGACTTTTTGAATTACTATTAATTTTATTGGTATTTTATGGTTTGCGTCTCACCATTTTTGCTATTCTTTCTAGCGCCTCTGTTAGATAGTGGATCTCCTAGAACGATCATCTACTTTTCTTCTACTTTCTTTGCTATTTTCCATCTCTTTGTTTCTTCTGCTTTCTAGATGGTCTCAATTGTGTCTTCTAACTGTGCAGTTTGATTTTTTAATTAAGTTGTCATATTTTTAATATCTAGGAGCTCTGTCTTATAATCTGGATGCTCCTCTTTTTTTAAAAAATATTCGTTTGTTTTTATTTTTGGCTGCGTTGGGTCTTTGTTGCTGCCCGTGGGCTTTCTCTAGTTGTGGCGAGCGGGGCTACTCTTTGTTGCGGTGCGCGGGCTTCTCATTGCAGCGGCTTCTCTTGTTTCAGAGCACGGGCTCTAGGCGCGCGGGCTTCAGTAGTTGTGGCGCACGGGCTTTGTTGCGCCGTGCCATGTGGGATCTTCCCGGACGAGGACCAGGGATTGAACCCGTGTTCCCTGCATTGGCAGGCGGATTATTAACCACTGTGCCACTAGGCAAGTCCTTTTATTTTTTCAGCCGCACCCTGTTCTTGTTTCATGGATACATTAGTTCTCATCACTTGCAGGATATTATACTTTTTTCTGGAGTTCTCTTCTCTCAGGCATGGTCTCTGTTCCTCTGGGTCTTTTTTGTTCATTTGTCTTTCACGTTGGAGACTCTGCAGGGGTCTGGCTGGTTCTCTGGTGTCCCTTCATATTTAAGAAAGAGGCGCTAACAAGCTGATGAGACTGGGATCCAAGGGGGGGGGGACTTGCTGACCATTGTGGAAGTTTCTGACAGTGTCTGTAGGTCTTCCTTTCTGTCTTCCTCCGTCTCCCAGGCTGGAGTCCTGTTAACAGCCTCCAGGGAGTTTAAACTTGGCCGCCCCTCTTCCAAGAGCTGAGTGTACCTTTTAAGGATGAGGATTTGTACTCAGATCCCATTTTCACTTTGGTCCCCACACCAGCCCTGAGAATCCAGCCTAAGACCCTCAAGGGTTCCATTCATGCGCAGAAATGTTTCCTTTTAAAACCGTGTTACTGCCATTTTTGTGAGTGTTCTGACACCTGGGGAAGGATTTTTTTCTTTTCTTTCCTTTTTTGGCATGCGGGATCTTAGTTCCCCAACCAGGGATCGAACCGGTGCCCCCTGCAGTGGATGCGTGGAGTCTAAACCACTGGACCGCCAGGGAAGTCCTCTGGGAAAGGATTTGTCCTACTAGATCTCAGTGCCCTGGGAGCCGTCTGCCTCTCCTCCCCTGGCCCTGTGCCGGAGAGACCTGGTTCCTCTCGGTCTCCGCCTTCCCACTAGGACACTGCCCTGTTTTGGGCCCCTAGTTCCTAGAAGGCCCTCCCTCCATCCCTATCTCTACTTCCTCTAGGCCAGGACCTCCTTTAGGGGGAAGAGAAATCAATGGGGAAATCCTCTGTAATTGCTTTAGAATTGAGAAAGTCTGGAGCCCTGGGGCGAGGCCGGGGTGGATGCATTTGCATATCATTGGCAAGGCTGAGGCCTTGACCGCTCTGGGCTGCCTTGGGATCCCCTTTATTTAGATTTGAGCACCTACTTTGTGGTCTGGGTGTCTGGTGGGAGCAAGGCAAAGTCCTGGCCTACAGGGGGCCCAGATTCTGGGCTGGGGGAGGGGCTGGAGTTAAACCCAGATCGCCCTTCTCTTGCTGTGACCTCTGCTGGGGAGGAGCTGGGAGGTCTGGGCGGCTGAAAGGTGCCTGCTGGGATCCAACCGTCTTGGGGTGAGGGCTGGCTCCAGCGGGAGGGGAGGGAGGCTGGAGGTAGCACTTAGCCTGGAGGAGGGAGCTGGAGGAATAAAGCCCCTCGGGCCAGCCCTCGGGCCCAGCTGGACCCCTCCCCTCGTAGGTGGGCGGGGCAGGTCAATCTGGCCTGGTGGCTTCTGAGCCTCTGCTTAGCTCAGAGGAAGAACCTCTGCAGCTCAAGATTCTCAGCCACATGTACCGCACAGATGGGAGCTTGGGGACGTTGGCAGTGGCCACAGGTCCTGTGGCCCAGTCACAGCACCAAGAATGTGCGAAGTAAGCCCCCCACCCTCTAGCTCTGTCCCTCAGCCTTGCTGGTCTGTCTTCTTGTGTCACCTTCCTCGGGGAGAGGGGACTGCCATGAAGCGGAGGACACAGGCACGGCCCCAGGCACAGTTTCTTTCCTCTCTTGTCTGCCCTTCATCTTACTTTACTTTTGAAGGTGAGAGCTTTATTTTATTATTATTTTTGTTGGCCACACCTTGCAGCTGGCGGGATCTCAGTTTCCCCACCAGGGACTGAACCTGGGTCACGGCAGTGAAAGCCCGGAATCCTAACCACTAGACCACCAGCGAACTCCCGATTTTACTTGAGAGGAAAGTAAGGCTCAGAGAGGTTGTGTCACCTCCCCAAGGTCACACAGCCAGGAAGTGTGGGATCTAGGGGCCAGACCTGAGCTCTCTGGCGAGAAAGCCAGGGGCTGGGGAGAGATGGGGTATGAATGAGAATTTTTCTTTCTCTTTTCCTTTCTGGGCTCATTTTTATTTATTTACTTGTTTTTGTTTTTGCAAATTTTGTCAATGTGAGAGTTCCATGAAAATTACTCATGCTTGTGTTCAGATTGGCCTCCCTCTGCGCTCAGTTTTTTAAAGGATATTTTTTTATTGGGGCTTAAAGGACACACAGAAGTAAGCAGAGATCATAAACGTACAGTTTGGTTATTTTTTCCACAAACGGAATCAACCAGGTTAAGAAGGAAACCCAGGTGCCCTGTTCTGTCACCCTGTCCCAAGGTGACCCCAACCTGGTTTAAATCACCTGCTTTGAATTGTCTGTTGGTGCCCCTTCACGTTTGTGGAAGCATATAGTGTGTTCTCTTGGGTGTGAGTTTGTGAGATTTATCCTGCCCTGGTCGCTGTAGTGCCTTCTCCTTGCTGAAGGGGTTGCCTCCTGTGAGAACGTAACAATTTGTTTATCCAGCTCTTGTTGGACATTTGGGTTATTTTCCAGTTTTGGCGATTACTGGTGAGAAGATCTTTGAATTCCAATTTGCGATCTTTCTACGCAGACCTGCGAGGGCATTGCTGGGTCAGAAAGGTTTCTAGATTCTGCCAAACTCCTTGAGAATGGTTGTACTAATTTATGCTCCCTCTGACCATGTATTAATATTGTCCTGTTTTCCTTTTTGACACGTTAACCCTTCTGGTGGGTGTGCAGAAGTTTTCATTCGCATTTCCTCCATGGTTTATGAGGCTGAGTACCTTGTCATGGATTTACTGGACACTTGGACGTCCTTATTTGCCACTCTCCTGTTGCATCTTGCCTGTTTTTACATCGTGGTGTCTGCCTTTTGCTTGTTGATTCTCAGGCGTTCTTTATATATTTTGGATACAAGCTCTTCAGTGGGGCACAGATCTTTCTCCACGAGGTGGCTCACATTTCCATTCTCCTAATGGCGTCATGTGATGAATAGACATTCCTAATGTTCATGTACTTCAGTATATCAGTCTTATCTTTATGGTCAGTGCTTTTTTTTTTTTTTTTTTTTTATGGTCAGTGCTTTCTAATGTGGTCTTTAAGAAAGCTTTGGCTGCCCTTGGGTCACGAAGGAATTTTCCAGTGTTTTCTTCTAGAAGCTTTTGCCTTTTGCCTTTCTGCAGTGCACCTGGAAGGGATTTTTAGGTATGGTGTGAAGTAGGGGGGTCAAGATTCATGGCTTTTCCCGTATGGGTGTCCAAGTGGACCAGCAGTGTTTATTGAAAAGACCATCCTTTCTCTACCCCGTGCAGTGGTGGGCCTGTTTCCGAACCGTCCTGTCGCCATAGGCCTTTTCGTGTACCCATGTGCCGGTATCACACCAGCTGCATTACTGGTATTTGATAGCCTAAGTCTTCCCACGTTATTCTTGATCTTGAAGGTTGCCCTGGCTATTCTTGCTTTTCTGTGTTTCTATATAACTGTTTCTTTTAACTAGTACAATACATGTAAGTTTGCCACTGTCACCATTTTTACGTGTACAGTTCAGTGGCATAAAGTACATTGACATTATCAGTCAAGTCACCACCATTAACAGTCACCACCGTCATCTCCAGAACATTTCCATCCTCCGAACTGAAACTCTGTCCCCATGAAGCACTAACCTCCATCCCCCTCCCCCAGCCCCCACCCTCTACTTCCTGTCTCTATGACTCTGGCTCCTCCAGGGGCCTCCTAGAAGTACCATCATAACAATATGTGACCTGTGTCTGGCTTACTTTGCTTAGCATCCTGTCTTCAGGGTTCATCCATGTTGGGTCAGGGGTCAGAATGTCCTTTCTTTTTAAGGCTGAATGATATTTCATAGCATAAAGATAGACCGCATTTTGTTTATCCAGTGGACCCTTGGGTTGCTGCCATCTCTTCGCTGTTGTGAATGGGAATAACGCTGCTATGAACATGGGTGTGCAAAAATCTCGTCTATTTTTCACCCGACTTTCAATTCCTATGTAACTTTTAGAGACAGTTTGTCAATTTTCACAGCCCCTCCCCCTCCCCCAACCTTTGCCCCTACTGGGGTTTGGTTTGGGATTGCATTAAATCTCTCCATCATTTGGCTGCAGCGAGCATCCTAAGAAGTACATGTTTGCCCACAAAGGTGATTTCCTTGAGGGGGACCCCCAGAAGTGGGTCTGGGCTTTGCCAGCTTGCTGACTTGCTTTCCAAAAGCCGGGGATGGGTTGGCTGTGTCCTCACCCTCCCTCTGCTGCTCCACAGACCCCCCCCCCCCACAATCAAACTAAAAATATGCTGATTTGATAGATGAAAATGACATCATCCTGTCTCGGTACTTGTTTGCGATACTAACTTTTTCCTGAATTTGGTCATTATTTACTGTTCTTCATTTGTGAATTGCCTGGGATTCTGATTGAACGATAAGGCCCTTTCTTTAGGAGACAGGGCATTAACCCCTGCTCTGGCTTAGATGTTACAGAAATCTTGGGATGGATGGGAGTCTGAAGGTCATTTTATCCGGAGGGTCCTCGGACTATTTTCAGTGGCTGTCATGGAAACGGCCAAGTCACATGTCTGTGCTCTGGGCTAGAATGGGCTCTTTTCTTGGGTGATAACCCTGATCTGCTCATGCTGATGAGATGCTCTGATAGCCTTTGGTGGCTTCTTAAGGAATGCAGTTCCTTTGCGAGGCCAAAACATTTTCAAATAGGAAGGGAAAACACATTTGTCTCTTGTTTGGTTGTGGAGGGGTCTTCGGGAGTGAAGAGATGAAAACAGGGTCTCGAGTCCAGGTGCTGTGGCTGAGTGAAAAAGTGTAGTTCTGGAGTCAGAGCCTCAGTTTCCTCATCCGTAAAATGGACAAGAATCTCTCCCTCCCAGAGTTGATGGTGGGGGTGGGTAGTTTGTGGGGAGGGTGGCATGGGGGTGGTTGGATTAGAGACAGCATGAAGTGAAGCCTTGAAGCCCTACGCTGGCTGTGAAGTAGGGCCCAGGAAAGGCTCCTCTTCGTCCTTCATCGAGTTCTAACTGATCGTGACCTTGCCCATCCCTCCCATCCATAAATATTAATCGAGCACCTACTGTGTACAGTGTAGGTACACAGGGGGCACTGGGGATGGTGTAAACATACACTGTAAGGCAGGGGTCTGCAAACTGCCTCCGAATCTGGCCCATCTCCTGTTTTTTGTAAATAGTTTCACTGGGACAAAGCGCAGTAGTTTTAAGTATTGTCAGGCAGGCAGAATAGGCCTGCCACGCCTAAAGTATTTATTACCTGGCCCTTTCAAGAAGAATCTTGCCTACTCCTGTTCCAGTGGGTGGAGAGGGACAATAAGCAAGGAACTACAATAAAGGAGGAGCTAATGTGTATATGGTCTGATAAGTGGTGATAGGCACGGTGGAAAAAAGTCAGGAAAGGGGGTGGGGGTGGGGCAGGTTGCAGTTTATGGGGCCCTGGTGACGGAAGGCCACATTCGTTCCCTGTCACCTGGGCTGCAAGAGAAGGGAGTGAGGTATATACAGACGGGAGTATACAGATAACTTGCAGTATCTGGAGGGAGGAATGGATTCCAGGCTGAGGTGCAAAGGCCCTGGGGTGCAGCCCGTGGGGCTGTGCTGTCCCATATCCCCGCCTGCCCAAGCCTGTGATAAAGTCCTGTGAGTCCTTCATTGTTTACCAGACCTTTGTACCCACCATGATCTCATCCAAGTCCCCCTCCCCTCTCCCACCAGCGAGGACTTCAGGTATCTATTATATAGGCAGTTTCTAGAAGGAGCCCAGTGACTCCATCCATTACAGAGGCAAGGTTCCACTGACCGGCTAAGGCGGCCTCACCGTTGCCCTCTCTAGGGACCAGCAGGTGAGCGTTGTGCAGCCCCCTGTGGGGTTCATCCGGAAGGGCCTCATTCCCCAGCCCCCAGCACCTGGGAGCCCTGCCTGAGCAGTGAGGGGAGGAAGGAAGGAAGCAAACACCTTTTCAGGATTCGAGAGTTCTGCCTCCTGGTGACCTTGGCCAGCCTGGGAGTCGGCAGAGCCCTGAAGCCCTTCCTGTGTTCTCAGTGTGGATGAAGGAGGTGGCGATGGCTGAGAACAGGCTGGCCTGCACCCCTAAACTCACGGCTCTCTGCTGTGTTCCTGAGATGCAGTGCATGGGGTGGGAGGGCCTGGGATGTTGGCGGGTCCCAGCTTGGGAGGGCCTGTTAGCTCAGTCCTGGAGGGGCACAGGCGGGGTGGGGGGGTGCCAAGGCTGGGTGGAGTGGGGGGGCCCATGCCCAGCTCCCTGCTGCTTACATTCCCAGAGGGACCTGGCCCTCTCCCCCGGGCAGTGGCAGGGGCACGGCACGTTGCCCCATAGCCAGGCCTCGGAACCTCCTTTCTTGCCCCGGGGGCATCCTTCCTCTCTCACTGGGACCGGAGAAGGGGAAAACCATTTTCCAAGCGCCTTCGAGGGCCAGGCCCTGCGTGAGGGGGTTCCCTCACTCAGGGTCTGAGGGACAGTGGCCGGTCTGGAGCCAAGGGCCTGGCGTGCTGGGATGCCTGAGCTGAGGCCTTGCTGTGCAGTGTGCTTGTAGCACCAGCTGAGCGACTTGGTTGCCCCGGCCCGGTGATGCCAGACAGTCTCTCTGAGCCTCAGTTTCTTAGTCTGTAAAATGGGGGTAACAAGATTCCTTCACTCCCAGGGCTGTGGGAGGGTGAGCCAGGACGGGAAGGTGCCAGCCCGGAAACCTCTGGGCCCTGGGGCGCCCTGGGCAGCGAGGTCAGGGAGAGATGCAGTGTTGGATTCAGAGGCAGAGAGAGGAGCTTACGTGTTTTTTTGTGTGTGTTTTTTTTTTAAATTGAGGTGAAATTCACACAACGCGCAATGAATTATCTGAAAGCATGCCTTTCCGTGGTAGTTAGTGCATTCATCATGGGCAACCACCAGCTCTCTCTAGTGTCAGAATTAAAAGTTTTATTTTAAGGAAGGACAGATGGAATTTGGGTAGAGGTGATAGTCCCACTTGGACCCTGACCTGGAGCAGTTGCTGGGCTTCTTCAACCCCCAGGTCACGTAGCCATAAAGAAGGAGGCCCTTCATGAAGGCGTTTCAGGGACGTGAGTTCATTTAATCTGTGTCCACCTGGAGGGGAGAGATTGCTGTTCTCCTACTCTTCAGCCTGGGGCAGTGCAGTAACTCAGACTCAGGGAACCGTGGGCGTTGGGGCCAGGGTTTGATTTCCACTGTCCCCTGGGGACCCCCGCCTCTGTCGCACCTCTGTCCGTGGTGGGGGCCTGGCCTGTCAGAGGTCCCGTCTCTGCCCTGCTCCGGTTTCCAGCAGGGAGGAGCCTTCCATCCAGACTGTGGCTAAATTAAGTCTAAATTAATTAAAATTTAATAAGATTGAAGATGCGGCTCCTCAGTCTCACCAGCCCCACGTTTCAAGTGCCCAGTGGCTCCTGGAGTGTCCAGCGAATATCTGGAACAGGTGTCTTTGATTCACCAGGTTTTGGTCTGTCCAGGATGGCGGGCAGGCCGGTGGGAACGTTTTCCCACGGGGGATCCTGGTGGCCCTCGAGTGGCTACCCTGTAGGAGGGGTGTGGGCTGCACGGCTGGGCTCCGGGTCAGCCCTGGCTCTGCCCCTGGGCCAGGGCTGTGTGGCTTTGGGATTGTCCTCTGTGCCCCATGAAAGGCCTGTGGGAAGATTCCGTGAGCGTCTCCGTGTGAAGCCCGGTGTCTGTTGAAGTTGGGTTAGGTCCCCCTTTCTAATTATGAACAGTGGTACCTTATTACGGGTTCATTGTGTGCTCTAGGCTTGGACAGTTGTGGAGTGAGATACTCGCGTGGGTGGGCAGGTGGCATGGAGGCCTCTGGTCACCAGGGGGCGGCCTGGGACCAGGGAAGGAGGGCCAGGCCTTGACCTCAGTCTGTGTTGAGAGGGATGGAGACCTCTCCCACCCCAGGCTGTGCTGGAGGACTTCCAGCCAAGTCTAGGGAAAGGCGGTGGGCTCTGGCTGGACTGTCACTGCCCCCCAGAGCCCGGAGGCCTCCACCCTTCTCTGTGAACCCAGGAGGCCACCGCTGTGTCCCCAGGGGTGGGTGTGAGTGGAGGATGTGTCCCTAGACCCTGAGGAGAGCTCCAGGTACTCCAGGGTGGGGGGGATGCGGGGGTGTGGAGCTCAGAAGCAGTCCGGAGATGCCGGTGGGGCGGGGTCGGGGGGTCAGCTGCTTGTCTTCCACCCTAGGGGGACCAGGCAGGACGGCGGGAGTGGCACATGCGTCCTCAGGTGTCGGGAGCTGTGCTTGCCTTCTCTCCTCATCCTGACGTGTCCATCTGCTTTTGCCCTGAGAGGATCAGACACAGTGCAGTCACTTAGGCCAAGAGCTGATGCCTGCTGTGTTCCAGGCCCTGGGCACTGCGGGGGAGGCCGACTCCGCTCCTGGGGGACACAGGTCTACATTTCCACGTCGTCCTGGGAGGAGGGATTCTCTGAGGCCCAGGGAAGGCCCCGAGGTGGGAATGAGCGGAGGGGCCAGGGGGAAGGGAGTCCCAGCAACCAGGGGTTTATCTCGTGTGTCTGAGCCCTGCCCCTCCGCCAGGGGGAAGGGAGTCCCAGCAACAACCGGGGGTTTATCTCATGCGTCTGAGCCCTGCCCCTCTGCTGCCTCAGGAGCCTCATCAGGGGAGCGGGTGGGGACAGTGAAGTTGTGCAAATAAACGCCACTGTCCTGGGCCTGGCGGTGAGGGGGCTGGCACGCCCGTTTAACGGAGCTGCACACCGCTGCTCTCGGAGGGCCCAGGCCTGCCCGCCGGGCCCGGGGGAGGGAGTTCGGGCACCGTTGAGCCCCGTGGCAGGCGGGAGCTGTTGGCAGCATCCGGACCTGGGGTGCCGCTGGGCGGGTTTCACAAGCCCGGGCAGGGGCAGGCCCAGGGCAGGAAGAGCCCGCGGCTGATGTAAGCCCTTGCGCAAACCCCTGGCTGCCGCTTCCGGAGCCGGCCACCCGCCGCCCGCAGAGGAGGAAGCCTGGGGCCTGGCGGCCCGGAGGCCCCGCTGCCCGGGCTGGGGCTGCATGGGCCGACTGACCGGCCACCATGGCCCTGGGTCCCGAGGGCTTGGCACTGGAGTCCGGTGAGGGGGCTGGTGGGGAGGGGATGGGGGGCCCGGACGTGGGGTGGTGGTGATGCCACGTGGTGCCAGGTGTCCTCCCGTCGCTCCACCTGATGCTGGCCCCACTCTGGGCGACAGGGAGGAGGCTCTGCCCTTGTGTGCGCCCTGAAGGGCCTGGGGGGACGTTTGGGCCTCCTGTGCCCCCGGGGAGGTGGTGAGGGCGGGTCTGTAGGCCCTGCGTGGAGGGGGGACTCAGAGGGTGTGGGTGGGCGTCTGCGAGCCCCCTGAGGGCTGGGCTGGGGCCCTCTGGGCACCCGAGTTACACGTTGTCTGTGACCCCCAGCGGCCTGTCACTCTGGGCCGCTGCAAACGGCACCTGCATCACAGGGGCTTAGAGAGGTTACCTGAGGGGCACCCGGGGAGCTCTTACCTCGGTGGCCCGAGCTGGTGCCTTCCAGTGAACGGGCGCTGCTGCCGTTTATTGTGATTATTATTGTTAAATGCGAGCTGCTTCCTTCACTGCGATTCTCAAGGGAGGCGTTATTATTATCCCCATTTTGCTGACAAGCAAACAAGAGGCCAGGGAAGGGGAGCCCCCCCCCGGCCCAGGTCTCCTAGGCCTCCCCCGGCCTGTGAGCTGGGGGCCTGCCAGCGTCTTGCCCTGAAGGACGGGCATGTGGAGCTTACGGGCAGCACCCCTGGATGGCAGGAGGGAGGACACACCCCTGCGGTGGGGGCCTGGCCACATGGGGCGTGGCAGGGGCGGGTGCGCTTCCACCCAGGCCTTAGCTGGTTGTCCTTCCTGGCATCAGTGGCCCCCACGCCCCCATGTGAGGGACCCCAGTAGGAGGAGCTCTGCTCTCTGAAGGGACAGGCCTCCCTTGTCCACTGCTCTCATTCATTCCCTGATTCACTTGCTAATTCCCTGGAGTTCTGGGACAGGCTGCTGGGCTGCATCCAGAGCCCCCGGTCACCGGCTGTGGGATCAGGCACTTCCCGTCTCTGAGCCTCAGCTTCCTCATCCGTTAAATGGGCACATGGTTCCTCCCGCAAAGGGTTGGCTGAGGGGTTGGTCCGGGCCTGTCCAGGGCTGCCTTGGGGTCCTTGGAGGCCATTCTCCAGCTCTCAGAACCTGAGCCCCCTTCCACCTCGTCACTCTGTGGCCTCCGGAGGCCCCTGCCCCGCACCGAGCCTCAGCTTTCGGGTGCAGGTGGGGAGAACCATACCCCCTCTGGTCTGGGGATGGTAACGCCCTTCTGCCAGTGTCGGGTGCCCTGGAGGCATCTGGGCTCTTACTGGGTGGTTTTCTCAAGCCCTGAGTCTGGCTGAGTTGACCCAGGGTGGTCCTGAGTCCAAGGGGCTGGGGTGGGGCTGGGCGGAGGAGGTTTGATTGGTCTCCCTGCCAGTGTCAGCCTCGAGAAGCAGGGAGAGGCGGGGATCTCGGGGCGGTGGGCTGGGCGGCGGCGGCCTGGTGGCTGCCTGACAGCCCCCCTTCTTTCTGCAGGCGAGGCCTTCTTGGGCAGCTTTGTGGCCAGCGGGATGGGGCCCTCGGCCTCATCCCATGGGAGCCCGGTGCCCCTGCCCTCTGACCTCTCCTTCCGCTCCCCCACCCCCAGCAACCTGCCCATGGTGCAGCTGTGGGCCGCCCATGCCCACGAAGGTAAGGAGCGAGCCAGGCGGGCGGGCCGAGGGCGCTGGGCCGCTGTCCCCAGCACTTCTCAAGTCTGCCGCCTCCCCTCTGTCTCCACGGTCACTCCTCCATGCGGTGGCCTGCGGGGCCCAGCTCTGGTCATCCAGCCTCCCTGCTGTTCTTCAGATGCTCAGCGCTCCCTCTTGGCGCTGTCCCAGGGCCTTTACACGTGCTGTTCCCTCCACTTGCAGCCCCGCACCGCAGCTCACTGGCTATCTCCTGTTCCTCCTCCAGGGCTTGGCTCAAACACGCCCCCCACCCCACCCTGG
Source organism: Pseudorca crassidens (assembly GCF_039906515.1). Taxonomy (NCBI): domain Eukaryota; kingdom Metazoa; phylum Chordata; class Mammalia; order Artiodactyla; family Delphinidae; genus Pseudorca; species Pseudorca crassidens. Next base: position 3,787,270 of record NC_090310.1, on the reverse strand, counting down.
TTCCACCTCCCACTTGTGATGACACATTCTTCTGTGTGCTTTTTCATGAGGTACCTGTTTCCCCACCAGTGAGCTCTGAGGGCAGGGTCTGGTTTGTTCTGCTGTCCGCTGTCTCCTCAATGCAGTCAGCTCGTCAGTGATTGTCATTGTGGGAGCAGTGGGACCAGGTGCCATTGGGCTCTCTTGTTGCTGTTCTGCGGTGACGCCCCTAACTGTGGGGAGGTCTGCCGGCTTGGCTTCCTGCCAGCCCAGAGCAAATCCTGGGCCTCCGTGGAGCCTCAGTTTCCCCTCTGTCAGTGAAGGAATGGGCCTGGGGGACTCTGAGTTCATCCTCCACCTTGGGCTCCGGTGGAGTTTAGATGCTGGGTGCTCGCTCACTCCTGCTGCCTCCTGGGTGCCCTGGGGTGCTCCCGGGTCGGGCGCCTGTTGCGGGTTCAGGCTCTCCTGGGCCTTTCGCCGCCCACTGTCTCCCTACTTCCTCTCTGTGCCAGTTGTCACCGAGTGCTTCCGTCCTTGTCCTGACTTGTGTGTGCCCCGCACGGAGGGGCGATCCTGCCTCTAGGTCTGGGATGGCGGGCAGTCCTTCCGGGCTGGGGTCCCATCTGAGCCTCCCGTTTCCACCAGCCCAGAGCGGGGGTGCTCGAGGGGCCTGAAGGGCAGAGGCTGCCTCTGGCGCCCGTTTGGCATCAGCCTGACTCCCTTTTCTCCTTTGCCGGCAGATACCGGTAATAATAGTAACGATAGGAAACAATGCAGTGTCCTTCCTATGCGCAAAGAACTGCATACTTGAGCTCACTTTACCCTCAGAACAGGCCGTGAGGAGGGACTATTATGCCCATCTTACAGATGAGAAGGCAGCGGGAACCAGTGCCTACCTAGGAGTGTTGTTTCAGTGATGAAGCGAGATAACATGTATCAGGTGTTCCTTATCGTCTTGTGATTGTTGTTAATGTAATTGTCCTGTGGGGCTGTGGGTGAAGATGTGCGCCCAGTGTGGCCAGGGACGGGTCCTGCATCTCTGGCCTCAGAGGGAGTGACTGGGGGGCATGGGGGACCCAAGTCCCTCAGGGATGGATCACCAGTGGGTCTGAGGTCCTGTAGGACCCACCGCCCAGGAGGAGAGGCAGGATCCTCCTCCATTGCCCCGGCACCTGCTCACCTGTCTGGCCTTCCGGGCCCTGGTGAATGGCTCTTGGGCCTCCATTCCTTGTGTACTCTTTCAGGCCTCTTGTTTCTTTCTCTGTGGCCTCCGTTTCCTGTCTTCTGCACCCTGTAAGGCCCTGGTTCTGGGGCATCACTGGTGGGGTGGAGGGGGTTGTGGGAAGTTAGGAGGACCCCTGGCAGGAGGAATTCTTTCCTAGAAGCACCTGCCTGGGAGACCCAGCAGCTGGAGATGCTGGGTAGGCTGAAGTTCAGAGAAGGCAAGAGACCTGCTTGGCGTCACACAGCAGAGAAGTTAAGCCAGTAAACCACTCAACTGGGTCCATGTTGGGCTGAGGTTAAGAGTTCTGGTGACCTCAGTTCAGAGCTAGGCTCCTCTGCTGGGGGACCCCGGGCAAGTGGGCCTCTCTGAGCCTCAGTTTTCTCATCTGTAAAATGGGGATATTAAGAGTATTTGCCTCACAGGTTATTTTCCTTTGAAATTTAAATAACAAAGGCAAAGCAGTTGAAAGGGTTTGGTCTGTGATTAGAACTGCCATCTATCTTCATCATCCTCATTGCCCTGCACTGGGTCCAATTTGATTCTCTTCCTGGGGAATTGGAGAGCCCTAGCCCCTGGGGGCTGCCAGGGACTGGAGTGCCAGGATTGGGAGGGGGTAATCCTTGCTGTGGGAGCTGGTGGTAGACCTCAGGGCTCCCAGCACCAGGGGGCTGACAGCCAAGACACGTTATTTCCAAGAAGCAGAGAGGGTGGAAGGAAGCTCCCGGTGGGAGGCATGAGGTGTCCCAGCTGGCTTCTTTTCTCTCTTGCAGGCTTCTCCCACCTGCCCAGCGGGCTGTACCCATCCTACCTCCACCTGAACCACCTGGAGCCCCCCAGCAGCGGGAGCCCCCTCCTCAGCCAGCTGGGCCAGCCCAGCATTTTCGATACCCAGAAAGGTCAGAGGGCAGGAGTGGGGAGACTGGGGGGAGCTGCGAAATGAGGTTGGGAGGGACCACTACCCAGTACTCCAGGCAGCATCTCAGCTGTGTTTCCCAAGCCCCCAGCCCCCAAGGGCCCCCACAGGCTTTCTGGGCCCACCCATAGCCTCCTGGCACCTTCTAGTTGTCCGGCCCTCATCTAATCCTGTTGGGCCCTCTGGGTAGCTCTTAATTCTGGCCTCTCCCCCTTAAACAGATGAGAAAACTGAGGCTCAGAAAGGTTAGTAGGTGGCCAGGGCGGGCTTTCAGCTTGGTTTTATCCATTTCCAGAGCCTGCCCTCTCCTGGGGCTGCGCTGTGCATGGCCCTCCTCCTTGCCCTGGGGTCTAGGGCACCCTTTGGGGCCTCCCTTCCCTCTCCCCCGGCAGAGGGGGCACTCGCTCACGGGCTGCGCTCTTTCTTTTCTGCAGACGGCTTCTACCTGCCCGCCCCTGGAGCTCCGGGTGCCCTGCACTCTCATGCGCCCTCCTCCAGGACCCCAGGCGGCCACTCGTCGGGCGCCTCGACCAAAGGCTCTTCTCGGGAAGGTCCAGCCAAGGACCGGATGGGCCGCGGCGGGGAGCCGCCCCCACTGTTCGGCAAGAAGGACCCGCGGGCCCGCGAAGAGGCAGCGGGGCCCCGCGGCGTGGTGGACCTGACCCAAGAGGCGCGGGCGGAGGGCCGCCAGGACCGCGGGCCCCCGCGCCTCCCGGAGCGCCTGTCGCCCTTCCTGGCCGAGCCCGGGCCCCCGCGGGCACCGGGCACGGCCACCACCGAGTCCAAGGGCAAGAACCCGCCGCCGCTGCCACCACCGGCGCTGAGCCTCTGCAATGGCGCGGGGGACGCGGGGCTCCCCGCACTGGTGGCCGAGGCGGCCCGCGGCTCTAAGGAGACCGCGCGCCAGGACGAGAGCGCACGGCTGCGGCGCGCAGAGGCCCTGCTGCCGGGGCCTTGCCCCTGCCCCTCGCCGCTCCCGCCGCCGCCCGTAAGCAAGGGCCCGCCTGCGCCCCCCGCCGCCTCCGGGGCCTTCGCCGCACCGCAGCCCGCCCCCGCCGGCGTCTACACCATCTTCCCCGTGGCGGCCGCGCGTGAGGCGGGCCGTGAGCACCGTGTGGTGGCGCCCACCTTCGTGCCTTCCGTGGAGGCCTTTGACGAGCGCCCAGGGCCCATCCAGATCGCGTCGCAGGCGCGTGACGCCCGGACCCGGGAGCGCGAGGCAGGCAGGCCCGGCGTCCTGCAGGCCCCGCCCGGCTCTCCAAGGCCGCCCCCGGACCGACCCGAGAGCCTCCGCGAGAAGAGCTCCGTGATCCGCTCGCTCAAGCGGCCGCCGCCCGCCGAGGCCCCACCGGCGCGGGCCGCGCGCTCCTCCCCGGACCCCCGGGCCTACCTCCCCGCCAAGGAGCTGCTCAAGCCCGAGGCCGAGCCCCGGCCGTGCGAGCGCGCCCCGCGCGGCCCCGCTGTCGCCTCCGCCTCCCAGCAGGCAGCCAAGCTTTTCGGCCTAGAGCCAGGGCGGCCGCCCCCGCCCGCCGGCCCTGAGCACAAATGGAAACCCTTCGAGCTGGGCAACTTCGCCACGACGCAGATGGCCGTGCTGGCCGCGCAGCACCACCACGCCAGCCGTGGCGAGGAGGAGGCTGCCGCTGCCGCCGCCTCCAAGAAGGCCTACCTGGACCCCGGGGGCGCGTTGCCCCGCGCCGGGGCCACCTGCGCCAGGCCGGGCGCCGACCTGCACGCCGCGGCCCACGGGCCGGGAGAGGCCTCGGCCATGCAGAGCCTCATCAAATACAGCGGCAGCTTTGCCCGCGAGGCCGTGGCCGTGCGTCCCGGCGGCTGTGGGAAGAAGAGCCCCTTCGGAGGCCTGGGCACCATGAAGCCCGAGCCCGCTCCCACGGCTGCCCCACGCGCCCAGGCCCGCCTCCCGCACCCCGCGGGCCCTGCAGCGGCTGGGGGCCGGCAGCTGAAGCGGGACCCGGAGAGGCCCGAGAGCGCCAAAGCCTTCGGACGCGAGGGCTCCGGTGCCCAGGGTGAGGCAGAGGTGCGACACCCACCCGTGGGCATTGCGGTGGCCGTGGCCCGGCAGAAGGACAGTGGCAGTGGCCGGCTGGTGCCTGGGCTGGCGGACCAGGAGCGTTCCCTGTCTCTGAGCAACGTCAAAGGTGGGTCCCGGGTCCCACCCCCACCCCTCACCTTTTCTTCCCCCTTCACCTCCCCACCTTTGCTCACTGCTTCTATCTGCCTTCTGCACCCCTCTCCCCCACCTTCCTGGTACTGTTTGTCCTTTATCCCCCTTGTGGGCTGTGGCTGCTGTTTAAAATTTATTGCTTTTTCTGTCACACATAGAAGAATGTGTAAAATGCAGGGGAGAGAAGAAAAGGGACCGTTAGATTTTTTCCACCACCCTGAACGCTTGGAGCTCTTTCCGCAGATGCATTTTCCCGTTTGATCTGCAGAGCCTCCAGTGCACTGTGATCTCGGGCCTTGTGTTTTTCCCTTGTGGGTGGGCTCTTGCTTTTGCCAACTTTTTGTAAGTATCATTTTTAATGGTCTTTGGTGTTTTGTCCAGAGCGTGCACCGTAGCTCAGTTAGCCGTTCCCTCGTGGCATTTTAGTTTTCCCTTCTCTGATGTTTTTGTGTTTAGGAAGTTACTTTGAATACTTTCATGCGTTGCGGCCTCACTGATACTTTGAGTCATTTTCTAAGAATAGATTCCTACGAATAAATTAGCTTTAAGCTTTCAATTCCAGGTCCTTGAGGGAGGTAACCGTGCCTTACTTCACCTAGTTCAGTGTTCCCAGTACCTAGCGCATAGTAGGTGTTTGGTAAGTGAGTGACTGAGTGACTGAGTGTGACAGATGGCAACTAGGGCCCCGGCATTCCTGTGGTCTCGACATTGAATGCCTTTGTGACTTCTTAGGTAGGTAAAGAGTTTATATGCTTGTTTGCAGTCTGTTTTGTTCTAGACTCCTCAGAACCGTATTTTAACGTTACTAAAGGAAACGCAAACAATCGTCGTTAAGCTCGGTGGGGAGGAATGGTGTGTTTTAACTATTAGTAAAGTTGAATATCTTCCCAGAACTCGGCTGATTGGTTGCATTTCCGTTTGTCCCTGGCGTATTTTGCCATTGGACTCCTTCCTGAGATTTTGGAGAGTTGCTATTTGCGGCATTTTGGTTGGAACTCTGGACTTGGGCTGCCCAGACAGAGCCCAGGATTGAGCCCAGGGCCTCACCTGTGGGTCAGGCCCCGAGGCTGCCCCGCTGCACCAGGCCGTGGTCAGTGTGTTGAGGTGTGGGCTGTTGGCAGGCTGGGGTAAGGGCCCCGGGAGGAAGGCTGTGTCCCGCTGCCCCTAGCTCATGTGACTTTTTAACAGTCGGCCTGGGTTTCCTCCCCGAGTCTCTGTCTCCGCCCCCAGTTCGCTCCCAGACGTGCCAGCTGCAAGCTCAGGCTTGGCTCACATCGCGGCCCCGTGCGACCGGCTTCCCTGCGCCTCCTAGATTCTCCAAGATACACAGGCATCTTGGGTGCACGTCCCCTGTGTCCCCGTCCCTCCCTGAGCCTGGCCCTCCTGCGCCCGCCTGCACTGACTCCTGCCTGGGCTTCAGCGTCCGTCCACAGTGAGCGGCCAGTGCTGCGTCCTGTCACAGCTGCTTCCTAGACCCGTAGCCCCAGCCCTGCTCTCCCAGAGGAAGCCTGGTAAGGCTCTAGGCCGCCCTGGGTCTCGCCCGGTCACTGCCCATCTGAATGTGCCGCAGCTGCAGAGGCTCAGAGCAAGTGATGTCCTAGGGAATGTTTGTTGAACTGAGCCCACTGTTCCGTGTGGAGCCCCCCTGGAGCCAAGGGAGGCCCGTCCTCGGACCCCAGGGGCTCACAGGAGGCCCTGCCTTAGTCTGGGATTCAAAGCCTGGGCATTGGCCCTTGGCTAAGAGGTGGCCGGCTGGGTGGTGGAGAAGCCTGCTCACTAGGTTGGCAAAAGATCTTTTGGGATCCTTTTTTTAGAAGAATGCTCGTGTGACACGATATGACACCCCAGTTAGGACTCACGGTCCCCAGAACTCATCCTGGTGCCCAGAGTACCTGGCCGTGCCCAAGGGACCTGTGTCCATGGGGTTGTGAGTGTGTGGGGGAGAATGTGTATGAGGGAGTGTGTGTGAGAGAGTGCAGGTGAGAATGTGTGTGTGTGAGTGTGTATGTGTGTGCAAGTGTCTGGGCGGGGGGAGGGGAGAGAGAGAGAGGATGGGGCAGTTTGGGATGAGACCTTCAGGAATTATTGGGCTGAGACTGCCTTTCTGTTTGCCGGTGACCAGTGGAAAGTGAGTGGAGTCTTACTCTCCTTAAAAAAAAAATGCCTGTGAGAAGTGGTGATTTTTCCCCAATCTGGACGACCCTGGGGGAGGGGAGAAGTTGGCATTACCCCAGCTGAGTGGTTGTTGCCAGCCCCGGGGCTCCTGGGTTTCCCGACTTCCCGGCTCCTACTTTGTGGAGTGAGCCCTCTGCCTGTCAGTGAGTTCACATCCGGGCTCTGCCCTTTGCAGCTGCGTGACCTTGAACCTGAGGCCTGAGTCCTCTGGCCCCTGGTGTCCCCATTTACTACGTGGCGCTAGGGAGGGCCTCCTCGTTCCCTGACGCCAGGTGGGCCGAGGCGCTCGTAGTAGGTGCTTCGTAAACAGGCCTTCCTTTTCTCTGTTCCCATTCAGGGCCTTAAGGGCTCAGAGCTTCTGCCATGAGCCCGAGATCCTTTTATGGGAAATGCCCCGAGGGCTCACCCAGGGTCTGGTCTGGCTACAGGGGTCTTGCACCCTGAGATGGATGAAGGGCGGGCTTCACGTACACCTGTGAACCCCAGACAGCAGTGCCCACGCCGAGAGGCCAGCAGACCAGCACCTTCCCTGCCGTGTAGCAGGGGGCCGTGTGCAGGCAGCCCCACGTAGCCCCGGCCACCAGCTCTTCCTGGTGGATCTCTTATTCTCCCAGCTTCACAGATGGGAGAGCAGGGCCTGTGGAGGTGAAGTGACTCGCCCTGGGTCACCCGGCTAGAAGAGGCGGGCTGAACTTGAACCCTTAAGCCCAGACCTGTGCCTCCCATCTCTTTGTCTTGCCCGTTACCACCTCTATGGTGGAGTCGAATTGGGGACCAAATCTGGGGGGCTCTGATGGTGCCCCCACCCCGCCCTGCTGCCCATCATACCGGGCAGAGCTGGGGTTGCATCGGGTGTAAGCGGTGGTATTGACCCCCAGTCTCTGGAAAGCACAGAATTGGCCGGAGTTGGTGGTCGCCATATCTGCAGAAATGCTCAGATGGAGTCTGGGAGGGAGTTGCCATGGGAACCAGGCCTTAGCCTGAGCCTCTGCCGTTACGGCCGGATTAGAGCATGTGACCCACGGAGGGGCTGTCAGTGCTGGGGACGTGGGCCCTGGGGCAGGGCTGCAGATGGGTGACGGCAGTAGTGCTGCTGTTTCACCAGTGCCCACCCTGTGCGGGCTCTGTGTGTGGAGGGGTGTGCACCCTGGAGTTCAGGAAGACCCGGTCAGACCGCGATGCTAGCCTGATGCCTCCTTGTCGGTCAGTGGTGTGACCTGGGTAGCTACCCTTCCTGTGCCTCAGTTTCCTCATCTGGGATGGGCTGAGGGCTGGAACCCCCCTCCTGGGTTGATGACCACTGAATGAGTGTGTGTATGGAGAGGGCCCTGGGCCCTGCTGGGCACACAGGCGGCTTTGAAATGTTGGACGTCTCCAGAGCTCGTGCCTCGAGGGTTGGGGTGAAGGGGTCCTGGGTGTGTGGGACCTCGGAGCAGCTGACCCTCTGCCCCACACGCCTCCCTGCTGGAGGAGCTGGTCCCTTGCCATCCTGGAGCTCAGCACAGAGAGGCGATGGGCCCTTTGGTTCGCTTGTCCACAGGGGGCTGGAGGGAGGTTGGTTTTCAAAACCTCAGTCAGATCATGTCTCATCCCTGCTCAGAGCTTCCTCTGGCTTTCTCCTTTTACCTTGAACAGAATCTCAGCCATATTCCCTTCCACGGCCTGTACCCCGCTCTTCACCTGCACCCTCTCTTCCTTATTACTCTCTTCAACCACCGTGGCCCCCTTGGCACGCTCCTGCCTCAGGGACTTTGCACCTGCCGTTTGTTCTGTCTGCATAGCTCACTGTTCCTCTAGCTATCCTCATGAATTCATTCATTCACTTCCCACGTGTTTGCTGAGCAGCTTCCTCTGTGTCAGGCATTGTGCAGGAGAGAGGTAGACAGCCAGGAGTGTGACTGCTCAAACCAGAGCAATGCACAGTCTGAGGAGGAGACAGACGGTGAACAACCAACAAGCAAAACAGCTGTGTGTTGTGCTCAGCGCTGTGAGGGAGACAAGGGAGCATGAGAGAGGAGAGGTGGTCTGGGAGGGCTTCCTGGAGGAGGTAGCATATGAGCTGAGCTCTTTCTGGGGAGGCTGAGTAGTACAGAGGAAGGGCACTCTGGGTGGAGGGAATAGCGTGTGTGGCCCTGAGTGTGACTGGAGGGCAGAGAGGCTGGGGGTACACTGGAGGGGACAGCTGGGCAGCATGAGTCAGGCCCAGGGGCTTGGTTCCATGGGGCTGGTCCTCCGTAGGAGGGACAGGTGTGAGCAGGGATTAGAGGGAGCAGGTTGGAGCAGGAGGACGAGGGTGGTGCCCCGGGGCGAGGTGGTGGAGGGCATGTCCCATTTCTTTGGAGATCAACTGTATTTGGAGGGAGCGGTCTGGGGCTCTGGCGTGAGTGACCCTGGGGGTGGTGGGTGCTCCCAGGTGGGCGGGCCTGCATACAGGTTTCTGGTGCAGGTGGCACCTAGGGTGGGAAGCCCCTGAGGGCCTGTGTGGTGACAGCCAGGGCAGTGGAGAGGCACCAGGCCTGAGGACAGAGGTCTTGGGGGCAGGCCACACTGCAGATGCCTGTCCCTTCTGGGGGCACCAGGAGCTCTGTGCCAAAGCCTGTCTGCCACCCCGGCGTGGCCAGTGGGCGGGAGGGTCTTCGGGGTTTCTGCGGGCCTGGGAGGCCATCCCTGCAGGAGAAGGAAGCTCAGACACATGCTCTGGTTTCGCAGTCCAGCTGAAGGACTCTGGATGGCCCTGCCTGAAAGCCCGGGATGGGAGGGGGGCCCACAAGCAGGGCCCCTTCCAGTCCTTCATAGAGGCGGTGGGCGGGCTCAGGGTCCCCTTGGATTTGGGAACCACATTGACACTGGAGGCCGGGACACCCTCACTGGGTCTCACCCCGAGTTGGCGCGGGCTTGTTCTCCCACCTCCCGCCTTTCCCCTCTGCTTCCTGCACTTCCTGCCATGTGCTGGAACAGTCGTGGGGACCGGGCGTTGGCTCAAGAGTCGGCTCAGGGCTTGCATGGGATGACTTAATGGATCACCTGGGACGCACCTGTGTGACCCACGGGGACCAGGTCGGCAAGAAGACTCCTTCGCCCACTCCCACCCTGACGGTGCCCCAACTCGCTGGCTTTTCTCTGCTTAACCACACACACTGCTTCCTTGTCGCTCCAGTGGCTTCTGGAACTTGCAGACTCGCCCCCGGTGGCCCCTGGCCCATCTCCAGCTGCCTCTTGGGATGCGACCCTCCCTGATTCAGGCTGCCTGCCCCCCCACCCCACCCTGTGTGCGTGGTCCATCGGGCACGTGGGCTTGTGTGGCTGCCCCTCCCCGTGGGCTTCTCTTCTTTGTTCTGGGGCTGTGGGTTTCCACCTTCCCGAAGGGGAAGGAGAAGCCCCTGCATCCCTGAGCCTCTCCTGGGGGCTCTGTTCTTCCGGAGCTCCTGGTGATGGGGGTGCAGGAGGGGAGAAACGATGGGGAGATGCTCGACGGCCGCATTCCAAGCTGGGTCCCCGCCCACGAGGACCATGAATGTGGGGACTGCTGGGGGCCCTGGCAAGGTGGCCCTGGACGCTTGTCTCCAGCAGGGTGATAACCGATAAGGTCCGGGGCCCTGGGGACGGCTTCCTCCCCGGGCGTACCTCCCGAGACCTGGGTGGGAGGACACCAGTCCAGCATGACTGACCCTAGAGAAGGAGTTAGTCCAGCCTCGGCGGTTTAGAAGAGTCTCAGCTGCCAGCTGAGTGGCTTCTGCCGCTGGTGATAGCGCCCGGCTCCTGGGCCCTAGCCGGCCCGGGGCGGCCACACGCGTGCTGGCTTCCGTCGTATGGAGTAGAAAACGTCCAGGAAGAGTGGGGCAGGTGGGGCGAGGAGGGCTGGACCCTGGGTGCCCTCCACGAGCTCCTGCGCCTGCAGAACTGGCCGGGACTTGAGGACCTGCCTTCTCTGCTCTGGGGAAGGCGGGGAGCTCACGGAAGGTGCAGCTGGACCAGCCATGGGTCGAGGGACGTCCCCTGGGCACCAGGACAAGGGTGGGTGAGCCGGATGGCAGCCCGCATATCCTCCACTCGCCCACACACACATAGCGTTCTCTGGTTTCACTTTTCCGTCTTGATTTTGAAAAGATCAGCCACAGGTCTGCAGCAGACAGAACCATGACGGGGCCTCGGGGGGAGGCTGATTTCCCGCGGATGGGGCCTCGCTCTGCTTCTGAATCGCGACCGCTCTTTTGGGTTGTGGTTTCCCCTCCATCCTAACCTCTCCCAGAACCTGCCTTTCCGGTGATAAAGTAGTGAAACCGTGTCAGCGAATGCCACTCGGTTCACACCCCGTTGTTACTCGATCTGTGTTATGATGTTTTACCGCAATATCCCGGTTACCTGTGCGAGTTCCAGGTAGGCTCTTTGAGGGGCGATGGAGGGATGTTTCTGGGCACGGAGGGCGTCCGGCCAGGGTGAGGGAACCGCTCAGATGCTGAGGGCTTGTTGGGGCCCTGAGGGGGCCTCACTTCCTGCCTGTTCCCCCGACCCAGGGCACAGCCGAGCCGACGAGGACTGTGGAGATGAGCGGGCCAGGCACCGGGAGGAGCGGCTGCTTGGGGCGCGGCTGGACCGGGACCAGGAGAAGCTGCTCAGGTGAGGGCCTGGGGCAGCCCGGGAGGGCCTGGGAGCCCCAAGGCAAGGGTGGATGACCCTACCTGGCTGCGGGGTGGTCCTGAAGAGTGTGGGACACCCTCCCGAGGAAGGCCCCGGGGGCCCTTTGCCGAGCCCCAGCTGGCTCTTCTGTCCACCGGGTGCAGAGTCGGCCCAGCAGTAGCCTGGTGTCCCCCGGTGACTTGGGGCGGTACCCCTTCTCTCCCACCCGCCCCTGGGACCGTCCGGCCTGTCCCTGACGCCCCTGTTCGCTTCCAGAGAAAGTAAGGAGCTGGCTGACCTGGCCCGCCTGCACCCCACCAGCTGTGCTGCTAACGGCCTGAATCCCAACCTCATGGTGACCGGGGGCCCGGCGCTGGCAGGTTCCGGTCGCTGGTCCGCTGACCCTGCGGCCCACCTGGCCACGCACCCCTGGCTGCCCCGCTCGGGCAGCACGTCCATGTGGCTCGCTGGACACCCCTACGGTGAGCGGGAGGGCGACGGTGGGCCGGGATGGGGAGGCCTGACGTGCTGGTGCAGGGACAGTACCCCTCCTCTCTTCCCCGTAGTTCAGCTCCCTCACTGCCCAAGCAGGGCCATTATTAATGGCGCCAGCATTGTGGGCCCTTGGCCAAGCCTGTTTGTGGACAGTGCCCAGAGCGGGAGGCTGGGCGCGCGTTCACAGCCCTTACCCTCGGCTTCCTGCTCGGAGGCCCAGGAAGTGGAGGATGGGGGAGTAGGCTGGGCCTGGGTCCTCAGCACTGACTCGGGCATGGGTCTCTCCTAGGCTTGGGCCCCCCTTCTCTTCACCAGGGCATGGCGCCTGCCTTTCCACCCGGCCTGGGGGGCTCCCTGCCGTCGGCCTACCAGTTCGTCAGGGACCCCCAGTCGGGCCAGCTGGTGGTCATTCCCAGTGAGCACTTGCCTCACTTTGGTAAGTGGCCTTCCACAGTGAGACTGTCCCAAATGCCGTGGGAGGAGGACTGTCCTCCTGTGGCAGGGGGTGTCCGCCCAGCAGAATAGGGTGGCTGTGTCCTAAAGCCACAGGGGTCGTTGTTTTGATGAGTTCCTACCCAGAAAGCCCACGTGGAGAACCAAAGCAGGGCTGCCCTGGTGGGAGGCCTGGACCCTCTGCCTTGGTGCCCCCATCCTCAGGAATCCACTTTGCAGACCACTGGGTATAGTAGGAGAAGGTGTGGAGTCCCCATGTTGGCCCCGGGCCTGGGATGTGGCTGCCCCTGGCAAAGGGAGGAGGACAGGCTTCTCCGTCCCCAGGAAGCAACTGGAGGCCCAGCTGAGCCCAGCTCTGCCTCAGCTTCCCCATCTGTAAAATGGGGTGATGGGCACCAGGCGGTAGGTGCAGCCTCACTGTCTTCTTGCCCCCAGCGGAGCTGATGGAGCGGGCCGCGGTGCCACCCCTTTGGCCGGCCCTGTACCCACCAGGCCGCAGCTCCCTGCACCACGCCCAGCAGCTGCAGCTCTTCTCCCAGCAGCACTTCCTGCGGCAGCAGGAATTCCTGTACCTGCAGCAGCAGGCGGCCCAGGCCCTGGAACTGCAGAGGAGCGCCCAGCTGGTGGTGAGTTGGGGTGGGCGTGGTTCAGGAGGGCCATGGGGGCACTGGAGACCCTTGCCGGAGCTCCTCTGTTGTTGGCGAGGCAGAGGGGTCAACCAGCAGAAAGTCCGGTTCTGGACTGTGAGTCAGAAAAAATGAGAGAGGCTGGTGGTCAGGGGGGCCTCCTGGAGGAGGTGGCGTCTGCCCAGAGACCTGAAGAAGTTAGTTGTGGAGGAGCCCTCTGGGCAGAGGGGATGGTGTGAGCAAGGCTGAGAGGTGGACAGAGCCTGGCAAGGGGTGGGTGCAGGTAGCAATGGGGAAGCCAGGGCGGGAGAGGTGGCCCTGTGGACTGGAGATGTTTGCATGGGAACTGAAGGGATCCCTGTGTTCTCCCGCTGTTTCCTAAGCCCTGCCTGGCCCGGCTGGGTGCCTGATGGCCCTGGGCTCCCCTCTCGGGCCGGGGCTGGCCTCCACCCATGTTGCCTGATCACGTAAGATGGGCGACACTTGGTGTCGCCACCGTGTGGGTGGACTCCCTAAAGCTCACAGCCCTCCTGCCTCCTTGAAGGTGTTCCTGGACATTTGTCCTCTGCTTGGCCGTGCCCCTCCCTTCTTGTGCAGCAGCAGCTCTGGAGGAGTCAACCGAGGTGACACAGGCAGCAAATGGGGCCCTGGGTTTGAACCTTAGTTCTGCCATGCCTGGCTGTGTGCCCTCCAGCAAGTGAATTCACCTCTCTGGGTTTCAAGTTTCCTCCTGTGGAAGTGGAGTTGCTAGTAATTTCTGTGTCATCGGGCTGTTCAATGAGATTTAACAGCCGTGACAGTGGCTGGGGCATGGAGCCTTTCCTCCCTGTGTGATCGTGCGCTGACCGCCTGGCCCCTGGTGAGCACGGGCGAAGTTCGTGAGCCTTCCTCAAGCCGTCAAAGACCGGGAAAGGCTCCCCCCGCCCACCTTTTGAGGTGTTTTGAGACCCGGGTGTGATAAGGCAGGAGAGTGCCCACAGGTAGTGAGTTCTCCGTGCAGGTAGCTGTACTAGTGTCATGAAAGAGCCTCCCACCTCCACCGGCCCCCCGCGCCCTGACCGTGAGGGTCCCAGAGGGGCCTGGGTCTAGACCGGAGGGCCCCCTAGCCCCGTCTGCTGGAATTCTACGAGGAACGCTGTGCTTGTTATTTGTACTGTGACGGAATGTCAGTCTCGGGCTGGGGGCATTGGCGGCCTGCAGCCCCAGACCCTGCCTGAGGTTCTCTGTGTGACGCGGGGACCCCGGGGACAGGGCAGGTGGTGGGTGATGGGTCCTACCGCGCTGACCCTGCCTGCCGGCCCCCCCCCCCCCCAGCAGGAGCGGCTAAAGGCCCAGGAGCAGCGGGCGGAGATGGAGGAGAAGGTGAGCAAGCGGAGCCTGGACGCCGCGGGCAAGGGTGGCCTGGGCGCCTCGGGCCCCGGGCTGCTGCCTCGGAAGCCCCCTGGCCTGGCCGCTGGCCCTGCGGGCACTTACGGCAAGGCCATGAGTCCACCGCCATCTCCCCGCGCTTCCCCTGTGGCTGCCCTGAAGGCCAAGGTCATCCAGAAGCTGGAGGACGTGTCCAAGCCGTCCACCTACGCCTACCCCGCCACGCCCAGCTCCCACCCCACTAGCCCGCCGCCTGCCTCCCCGCCGCCCACCCCTGGCATCACCCGCAAGGAGGAGGCCCCCGAGAACGTCGTCGAGAAGAAGGACTTAGAATTGGAGAAGGGAGCCCCCAGCCCTTTCCAGGCCTTGTTCTCAGGTAGGAGCTGGTGAAACATCCCCACATGGTCATTCACTCCTTCATTCCTTCAACCTGTCAATCCTTCTTTCTGTGTTGAGCACCTACCGTGTACCTGGCTCACCGCTGGGCTCTGGAATGAATGCCCTAGGACGCAGCTGGCCGTCATCTCTCTCTAGCCTTCCCTCAGTGGTAGGGTCAGGGAAATGGGTGTAATGTTAGAAGTAGGTTCTAAGTTCAGGAGGGCCTGTCTGAGCATGAGACAGTGAGACCTGTAGGATATTTAGCACCATAGCTGGCCCGTAACAGGTGCCGTGTTGTTGCACTGACGATAAGTGTGTTCTGAGGAGTACTCCCACCCCACACGCTGCACGCACACACGCGCCCTCTTCCCGTGTCCCGTGTTGGTCGGGACATGCAGCAGGTGGCCTTGAAGGGGCCTGAGGCCTGTGTTCCTCTTCCCGTGGGAGGACTTGAGTTCGAATTCCGAAGTTCAGATTTCTGCCACCGGAATGCTGTGTGTGATCTTGGGCAGGTGGCTGGGGAGATTCAATGTCTTGCTAATGAGGTCAAGTGTGGAGCACAGGCCTGGTCCTGGTGCAGGGTGAGGGTGCTCCGTGCGTCTGTCTCCCCCGGTTTGGTTCATACTGAGCCCCTGCTGCTTGCCCCGCTCTGGGCTGGGCCTGGGCCACTACAGGCAGTCAGCTGAACACCATCCTGCTGTAAGGCAGATTACACTCAAGGGTGGGAGTTCAGAGTAAAAAAAGTGAGGGAGGGGAGCCAGCACTGTATTACTATTATTTTTTGAACAACTTGGATGCCCCACCTCTGCTTTAATGGCGTGGGGCGGGTGGCTTCTTGTGGGACGGAGGGCAGAGTCGGCACCGGCTGGGTGGGGACCATTTGGGGTCTTACTGAGCGTGTGCTTCTGGCCCAGCTTTGTGCTGGGTGCTGAGACTGGAGGAACAGAGAAAGAGCCTTTGAGACCTGAAGACCCTCTGGGAAAGATGGTGGCCAGTTTTTCTCTCTGCGGCGCAGACATGCAGAAAGGCCCTGGGGTTCCTCAGATGCCATCTGGAAGGGATCCCAGCCCCGCAGGCTGGCCCAGCAGAGAGGGTGGCTGGTGGGTGGGTGTTGATGGGGACACACGGGGGTGTCGGACATGGCAGGAGAAGGGGCCCCCGCTGACCCTTGGTGTCCTCGGCAGATATCCCACCCAGGTACCCGTTTCAAGCCCTGCCGCCACACTACGGGAGGCCCTACCCATTCCTGCTGCAGCCCACGGCGGCTGCCGATGCCGACGGCCTGGCCCCCGACGTGCCGCTCCCGGCCGATGGGCCCGAGCACCTGGCGCTCTCGCCTGAGGACAAGCCCATCCGCCTGTCCCCGTCCAAGGTCCCAGAGCCGCTGAGGGAGGTCCCGGACGAAGAACCACTGGCGGAGCGGGAGGTGAAGGCGGAGGTGGAGGACATGGACGAAGGCCCCGCAGAGCTGCCCTCCCTCGAGTCGCCACTGACGCTGCTCCCCGAGGAAGCCCTGGCGGCCCCGAGCCCGGCGGGCGGCTGCGCGGGTGGCCTGCTGGAGGCCCAGGCCCAGGCGCTGAGTGCTGGCGGCCAGGGGCCCGCGGAGCCCTCCGGGTGCCCGGACTTTGCCGAGGGGGCTGAGGCGCGGGTTGATTCACCGCGCCGGACAGAGTCCTGCACGGCTGCCCCGGACCTGGGGGCGCGGCTGACGCCTGAGCCGTTGGTCAAGGCTAAGGAGGAGCCAGTGGAGGTGCCCGTGGACGTGCCCGTGGCAGAGGCAGCTCCCGAGGAAGATCTGGCCCAGGAGGCCCCGAGTGAGCCCCGGCCCAGCCTGGAACTGCCGGACTGTGACGTGCCCCCTGGGGAGGGACAGTGCCTGAGTCTGGAGGCCCCGGAGGCCACCCCTGTGCCGGGCAGCGCCTGCTTCCTGGAGGAAGCGGGCTCCGATCAGTTCCCGCCCAGCCTGGAGGACCCGCTGGCTGGCATGAATGCCCTAGCAGCCGCGGCAGAGCTGCCCCAGGCCAGGCCTCTGCCCTCCCCGGGCACTGGAGCCCCAGCCCTGGAGAGGCTGGAGGCAGTGCAGAGCCTCGTCTTGGAGCCAAGCTTCCTGCATGGCATCACCCTGCTGAGCGAGATCGCCGAGCTGGAGCTCGAGAAGAGGAGCCAGGAGGTGGCAGGTGAGTCGTGCCGGGCGGTGGGCCTCTGCGGTTTGCTTTTTCCCTTTTTATTTATTTATTTTTAGGCCGCGTGGCTTGCGGGATCTCAGTTCCCCAACCAGGGATTGAACGTGGGCCACGGCAGTGCAAGCCTGGAATCCTAACCACTGGGCCGCCAGGGAACTCCCGCCTTTCCCCCTTTTAAGGAAAATTTTTCAAAACAGGATTTAAAAAATTTCAAAATCTCCAGGATGTGGTTTATTCGTGTGCACTTTAAAAAAACTGTGGTGAAATATACATGTTGTAAACTCTTATCATTTTAACCGTTTTGAAGTGTACAGGGCAGAGATGTTACATACAGTCACATCGTTGTGCAGCCAGTCTCTGGGTTTCTTAGTGGTGAAATTTCTGCTTGTTCTGTCAGTGGTGAGATGCTTTGGGTTGTGAGGGACCAAGACTTTTCTTTTAACTGGTTAGAAAAAGTCAGGGGAAATTTATTGGCTGTGGAACCGAAGTATGTCAGTAATTAGAGAATATTTCAGGTATGGCTGGATCCAGGTGCTCAAACCAAGGAGTTTCTTTTCCCTCTTCCCTGTCTCCCCCCACCCACTTTGTTTCACTTCTTTCTGTTGGCTTCATTCAAGGTGGGCCCACTGCCCTTATAGTGTTCACTGATACTTTCTCCCAAGCCCATGGGCCTGCTCAGCTCAGCTCGGCAGACACACAAAAGAGGCCACCTGTTTCCACATAGCTCTGGCAAAGATGCTGTGATGCACTGACAATGATTGGCTGACTGGGGTTCATGCTTTTTGCAGAAGCAAACCCTGTGGCCCAGGAGATGGGATGGACCAGGCTGATCATGCCCAGCCCTCGATGCGGGGGCAGCCACTTCCAGGGTGTAGGGAGGGGCGGTCCTCAGAGGGAATGGAGTGCCTTCAGCAGAAGGGGCCGTGAATTCTGGGCTGCCACAAAACCACTGACGTTCGACATAGAAATTGAGGTGCTCCAAGACGTGTGTGAAGAGGCTGAGCGGGTCAGGCACAGCCTCGCGAGCCCACGCTTGGGCCAGAAGCGGCACGGAGGAGGGGCCCAGGCCTGGCTGCGGAGGAGATAATAGCGCCGGACGTTTCGGTGTATTTCCTCTAGAATTTTTTCTACACAGACACACAGTTCCAAAATCAAGGTCATTTTGTAAACAGTGCTCTGTAACTGGCCTTTTTCACTTAGTATATGCTTTATTAAACATTTCTCAGAGCTGTGTGTTCTTAGAAATTTTGTTTTAGGGATTACACAGTTCTCTGCCTGGTGGAGGTCCCAGCCTTCAATGACGCAATCCTAGATTGTAAGCCATTTTCATTTGCCTTCTTTTTTTTTTTTTGCTGTACGCGGGCCTCTCACTGTTGTGGCCTCTCCTGTTGCGGAGCACAGGCTCCGGACGCGCAGGCCCAGCGGCCATGGCTCACGGGCCCAGCCGCTCCAAGGCATGTGGGATCTTCCCGGACCGGGGCACGAACCTGCATCCCCTGCATCGGCAGGTGGACTCCCAACCACTGCGCCACCAGGGAAGCCCTGAATTTTTTTTTATTCCCTCCCTCCCTCCCCCTCCCTTCCCTCCCCCCTCCCTCCCTCTCTTCCTTCCTTCCTTCTTCCCTCCCTCCCTCCTTTCCTTCCTTTCTTAGCTGCTGTAAATGATGTGATGATTACTCTTGAAGAAAAATCCTTGTCCACACCTCTGTTTTCCCCGGGATTTGTTCCCAGGGGTGGAATTGCTGGGCCAGAACCAGGCCATATTTTCAAGACTTTCAAGGCTCTTTCATGTCATGGTCAAATGCCCCTTTCCAGAAAGCTTGGACGAGTGACACCCACTCCCCCTCAGGCGTCTGTTGTTTTGTTGTTCTTCTTCTAAAGTTCATTGTTTCTTTTCTCTCATTTAAATAGTTTGGTACCAAAAACAATTTTTTTCCCAGAAGAAAATGAAAACTCTCTTGATCCTACCAACTGGGGGGTTTCCAGTGGGGACCACAGAGGCCCAGGGGCATCTGGAAAGGAGGGGGCTCAGGACGGGTCACCCGGTTTGGGAGTCTCTGCACACTCTTGCCCCTTTTCACACTCCTACCTCATCCACCTACTCATTCAGCTCCTACTGTGTACCCGGCACCGTTTTGGTGCTGGGGGCCAGCGGTGAACCAGGCCATCTGCGTGCAGCCCTCAGCACTGTCAGGTGGTAAAAGGCCGGGAAGGGGACAGGGCAGGGGTGGGAAGGGTGGTCTCCTACAGCGCATGGCCACGGAAGCCCCTGTTGATGGGTGGGGGAGGAAGATTCTTCTAGGGAAAACCATTCTTCTAGGGAAAACCATTCTTCTAGGGAAAACCATTCTTCTAGGGAAAACCATGCCAGGCCTAAGGAACAGCAAGTGCAAAGGCCCCGAGGTGACTGTGTGTGTCGTGTTAGAACAAAGGCGAGGAGGCCAGGGGCAGGAGCAGAGCCGGAAGGGGAGAGTGGTGGTGAGGAGGTCTGTGGGATAACTTGGGTGAGGGGTGACCCCGGGGAGGTCTTCCACTTGGAGTGAAATGAGAGGCCGTAGGAAGGTGGTTTTGAGTTGACCTGATAGGATCAGACTTACGTGCGGTTCCTTTGTGGGCTGTGTGGAGAGCTGACGCCGGGGTGAGGGTGGAGGCGGGGAGACCCAGGCGGAGGCTCCCGTCTCCATCCAGGCCCAGGGTGGCGAGGCGCACACAGGCAAGGAGCAGGTGGGTTCTGGGTGGAAGCTAAGGTGCGGCCAGCAGGCTTTGCTGGTGGACTGAGCGTGGGTGTAAAAGGACGATGTCAAGGGTTGTGGCCTGAGCCGCTGGAAGACGAGAATTCCAGTTTCTGAGCTGGGCAGGTGGGGCGGGGGGAGCACGTGTGGGGGAAGCCCAGCAGCTGGTGTGGACACCGATGTTTGAGGTGGATGTCTGGGGTGCCCTCAGGGCTCTGCAGTGGAGGCTGCGGCCCCAGGGCTGGGGGCAGCGTCTGGGCGGGTGTGCAGGGGTGTGTGCACCACAGGGGCGAGGGGGGCCCCGGTGGCCCTCCCCCTTCGACGGTCGCTGACAGACACTGAGCAGCAGTCTCCTGCACGTTCTGTACAGAGCTGGGCCACGAGTGGTCCCGGTTCGTACGGCAGGCCCAAGGCTCCTGGGCCCGTTAGCGTTTTTCCCACAGCCCGCGTCGCTTCCTGGAGCCACCGGCCCTCCCGCTCTGCCCCTCCTGCTGCGCACAGCTGCCCACAGTCAGCGAACCTGGGCGTCCCTGGGCGTGCTGGCCGTCCTTCCCGCCCTGCAGCGCCGTAGCCTCTCTGACTGACGCCTGGTCCCATGGGGGTTCCAGTGCGTGTCGGGCCCCTGTTCCAGGGCACCTCCACATTGGTAAAGCCACAAGGTTGGTGTATTAGTCAGCTCAGGCTGCTGTACCAAATACTACAGATGGGGTGGGGTGGGGTAGGGCGGGGGCCGTGGGGGGGTCTTGAATGACAGAAGTGTGTGGTTTCATGGTTCTGGAGGCTGGAAGTTCTAGATCAAGGTGTCAGCAGGTTGGGTTGGTTCCTTCTGAGGCCTCTCTGCCTGTTGGCTTGTGGACGGCTGTCCTCTCCCTGTGTCCCCCCATGGTCTTCCTCTGCGTGTCTCTGTACCCAAATGTCCCCTCTTTATAAGGACACAGTCACGTTGGGTTGGGGCCCGCCCTGAGGACCTCACTTTAACTTGATTCCGTCTTTAAAGATGTTAACGTTCTGGGGTGTCGGGGTTAGGGTTTAAACACGTGGATTTGGGGGCACACAGTTCAACCCACAGCTGCTGCCCTCGGGTCATCAGGCTGCCCTGGGCTGTCAGTCCTGGGGGGCCCCTGCAAAGCTGGTGTGTCGGAGGGTGAAGGAGGTGACGGAGTTGCTCTTTGGTCCCCCCTGTGACGGAGCAGGGCCCCCCCAGCAACTAAGAGATCTTACAGCTCGGAGGACCTTGAAAGGGGGGGCGTTTCTCTGCTTTGTGGCCTCAATGTCCGTAAAGACAGAAAAGCAAAACCAGTGACTCTGAACTGGCCACCGGTGACACTTGGTTGTGGCAGCTTGAGGGGAGTACTACTGACATCTAGTGGGTAAAGGTGAGGGACGCTGCTAACACCCTACACCGAAAGCCCAGGACAGCCGCCCACAGCAGAGAACAGTCATGGAAATGTGAATGGCCCCAGGGTTCAGAAGCCCTGATCTGGGCAGTGCAATTGTTAATTGCATTGTCGATTTTAGGGAACTGTGCAGTTGGTAGTAAGGAATACAGTACATGTAGGACATTCACAAAAATGGATCATATGTTAGATCACAAAGAAAACATCAATTGAAAAATGAAAACTCATGTTACTTTAGTAGAAAGATTGTGGAGAAATAGGCTCTCAGGTACCATTGTTGAGATCCTGATCTGGTTCAGTCTCTTTGAAGGGCATTTGGAACATTTATCAGAGATAAACACATATACCTTGATCACGTTAATTGCACAGGCAGCGTATTTCCTACACGGTGCCTACCCGTTCACTACAAAAAAACAGGAACCGGCTAAATGCCATCAGTGGGGGATCATTTAGATAAATTAAAACTCATCAATACAAGAGAATTCTAGCCTGCTGTTCCTCCCTTTGGCCATATAAAATTTCTGATATTCTGGTGTTTTCGACTTACAGAAACGGCACTTTTTGTAAGGCTCAAGCCGTAACGTGAACACGTTTGTATTTTTGTGCTAATGTGAAAAGACTTTAAGTAGAAAAGAGAGTGTGATGTGGTATTTATTGATTGATGCCTGTTTATATTTGTAAAGGATGCCTGTGTGTTACCTATGTTTGAATATGTATAAAAGTTTCTGGAACCACCTGCCAGACACTGTCAGCAGAGGCACCTCCAGGGAGGGACCTGTGTTTGGGGAGGAGAAAGGCTTTTGTTTCGTCACACCCTCTGCTTGGTTTGTGGTTTTTATCATGTGCACATGTTACTTTTACAGTTTACAAAACTTATTGTGGGGCTCTTTTTTTCTTGTTTCTTTTTTTTTTCTCGCTGCGTTGGGTCTTTGTGTTGCGCGAGGGCTTTCTCTAGTTGCGGCGAGCGGGAGCTACTCTTCGATGTGGTGCGCCGGCTTCTCATTGCGGTGGCTTCTCTCTCGTTGCAGAGCACGGATTCTAGGCGCGCGGGCTTCAGTAGTTGCAGCATGCGGGCTTCAGTAGTTGTAGCATGTGGGCTCAGTTGTGGCACACGGGCGTAGTCTCTCCAAGGCATTTGGGATCTTCCTGGACCAGGGCTCGAACCCTTGTCCCCTGCATTGGCAGGCAGATTCTTAACCACTGCGCCGCCAGGGAAGTCCCGGGGCTCTTTTTTTCTGATCATGAAAACCATGCATACTCCTCATGGAAGATTTCAAGGACAGATAAGCAAAAAGAGAAGCGCAGTTCTAGAGAGCAGCTCTGCCGGCCTTTGTTGACTCTCCGTGAGTCTGTGTACAAGTGTGTTGTGAGGAACAGGACGGCACTGTGTGTCCCACGCTCTTACCTGTTCTCACTCAGCGCCCATTTCCGGTGTCTGGGAAAGGCCGCGGGCCGTCAGCATCCCGGGGGGGCCTGTGTGGCCTCAGGCCATCCACGAGCCTGCTCTGGGCCTTGTCCTCTTCCCGCTGGGGGCCTGAGGGGGTGGGCTGTGGTGCCTGTGATTCCGGCCCCTGGGGGCTCGGGCTCACGTCTCTCCTCCCGCAGGTGTGGAGCGGGGACCCGCGGTGCGGCCCTCTCTGGAGAGCCTGCTGGCGGCCAGCAGTCACATGCTGAAGGAGGTGTTGGACGGCCCCTTCGTGGACCCGCTGAAGAACCTGCGGCTTCCACGGGAGCTGAACCCCAACAAGAAGTACAGCTGGATGCAGAAGAAGGACGAGCGGGTGAGGTGTCCCAGGCCAGGCCTGGGGGGCTGGGGGGGCGGGTGTGGGGTGCCCCAGAGAGGCCACCTCACCTGGGCCTTGGCCGGCTTTGCGTTCAGAAGGGCCTGTTCCGCACCCAGCTTCCGCCACCGGTTTGCTGGGTGGTCCCGGGCAAGTTGTCTCCTCTTCCCGGGTCTCTGTTTATCACGTAATCACGTGTCAAGAGTGCATCCCGTGGGTGACAGCTTGAGGGCTCAGGGAGAGCAGACCTGGCTGCGCCCCTGCTGCCCGTGGGCCTTGGGCAGGCGGCTTCGTCTCCCCGTGCCCGCGACAGATGATCCAACAGGCAGCTCTGCCTGAGCGGTCCTTACGGGCCAATTCGGCCTGGACACAGCCCTGCGAAGTTGGCTTTTCGGTCCTTGGCGTGCAGCCGGGCAGTCCGTTTTGCTCAAGGCCACAGCTCGTGAGGGGTAGAAATTGGGTGTGACCCGGGCCCCTGGTCTCCGCTGTGAGGTCCCGCACCCCGGCCGAGGGCGGCGTCCTCACCCGCCCCTCCCCGCAGATGTACGCCATGAAGTCCTCCCTGGAGAGCATGGACGCCATGGAGCTGGACTTCCGGATGCGGCTGGCGGAGGTGCAGCGCCAGTACAAGGAGAAGCAGCGCGAGCTGGTGAAGCTGCAGAGGCGCCGCGATTCCGAGTGAGTGTGCCCCGCCGGCCCGCGGCCTGGGCTCTGTAGGCGCCGCGCTCAGGAGGGCGGCCGAGGCAGGCCGCCAGGTGTGCGTGGCCCCGAGTGACGTGTGCGTACCGTGCGTCCCTTCTCCGCGCCCCGCCACCCCCCGGGTGCACAGCCAAGCGTGTGATTCTCTTTAAGGGACAGGCGCGAGGAACCCCATAGAAGCTTGGCACGCAGAGGCCCTGGCAGGCCGCGGAAACGGACCCACGCCCTGAGCGCCCTGTCGCCCCCCCGCAAGAGAGGGAAGAGCCGCATCCGTAGCGGAAAGTAAGGCTGGCCCCTCGGTGGGTCGGGGACTGGCACAGAGCTCGGAGGGGAGGATCCCGGGCCTGCGCGGGGCCTGTGTGGGCGCCGGGGACCTCGCGTCCCTCAGGCTCTGACCCACCTGGATCGGCGGCTCGTGGGCAGCATGGCACGCTGCCCCGGGCGGGCCAGGAGGGCGAGCGTGGAATGGACAGGCAGACCCACCCCAGCCAGCGTGTCGAGTGTCACCCAAGCGTTGGGCCCGTCTTCCTGCCGCACCTGCTTCCTCCATGGCTAGGGGCTGATTCCTGAGCCGCTCTTTGCGGCGGGCCGCGCTCTGCTCTTGCTTGGTTCCCTCTGTGCCGGACAGCGTCACTCCCGTTCTCCTGGCTCGCTGTGCCGAGCCTACTCCCTGGGACCGGGGCCGCCATCTCCGCGCACTCGGGGACAGGCCCCTTTGGGAGCAGCTGGAGCGAGAGCGCCCCCTCCAGGCCGCGTGTGGGCGGGAATGGTGCTGCGTCCTCCCAGGGCGTCTGGGGGTAGCACGAGCTGAGCGGGAAGGGGCCGGAGGGCACCTCTGCCTGGGACAGCAGGGCAGGTGGATGCCAGGGCTTGGTTGAGGAAGCAGAGGGGGCCACCGGGTACCTTCAAAGGCGTAGGAGAGGCAGTGGGGCGGCCACAGCTCTTCTCAGGAGAAGACAGCCCCAGGGGCCCCCTCGTCTTGCATTTAACCTTCTTGGCTGTTCCTGACTGATGGGAGGATGGAGAGAGGGAGAAATACCCTGTCAGCAGCCACACAGGGAGAGCAGCTCCTGGGGAAGAGAGCAGAGGCTGGGGCTGCTAGCACGCAGAGCTGCTGGTTACCAGTGTGGACCCCGGAAGCGGAGGCACCTCCTGCCCAAGTCCCAGGTCTGCCCCTTATTGTGACCTTGGGCCAAGGTGTTATCCTTTATAGATGAGTTCCTTCATCTATAAAAAGCAGTATCTAGAACATGGCATTGTTTTGTGGTTAAAGTATAAAGCACAGACATGGAGCAAGACACGTAGTACCAAGTAAAAATTATTATTATTACCTGTGAGGGTTTAGCTTAAGCAGGCAAAAGAGGCCTTCGAACCAGGACCATGGCCCGACTGCTTATGCTCCTAGGGGTACAGGAGACCAGCCAGCGGCTCTTCCTTCCTGGAAGCTCTTGATCTGAATCCCCCTCCCATCCTGGTGGATTTCCGTGGCATTCCTGATCCTTGTTCTTTGGTACAGGGGAATCTGACGGTGTAAAGATACGTGTGTGAGTGTGTATGTGAAGGAGCACGAGAGAGAAAGAGGCCAGCAGAGGATACACTGCTTTCAAGAAGTTCTTTTTTCCCCACTAAACTCTCATTCTGCCTCCTTCACAAGTATCCCAGAATCCCGGCGCCATAGTGCTAGATGCTCCGTCTCCCCAGACTCGTCACTCTGTCACCACGGTCTGTGCGTCGACATCCAGAGCCCACCCTTCAGGGCCACGAGGGCGGGCCCCCAGCCCGTGAGTGCCGCCTGGCCAGGGCGCTGACCGCTGGTGCATCTGGGTTTCAGGCTGAGCGGCAAGCCCCTGCTGACCTCGGACGACTGTGAGCTGGGAGCAGGGTTGAGGAAGAGACACAAGGGGCCTGAGGAGGACCACGATGCCCTTGGCGGGACCGGGAAAGCCAGGGGGAGGAGCCAGCCTTGGGACGAGCATGAAGCCTCTTCAGACTTCATGAGTCAGGTCAGTGGCCCCGCCCCGTCTTCCAGGTGTGCTGCTGGCTTGGGGCGGGAGGTCTGGAGGGGGCGCCGGAGTTCACGCTCCCTTGGCAGGCCTGCTGGCCCTGCTGCTGCACGGAAACTGTGGAGGTGGTTGCCTTAGTGCCAGGGCGACTCTCCTCCAATGTTCCTCACTGTGCAGAAGGGGAAAGTGAGGCTCAGGGGAGGTCAGAGACCACCAGAGTAACCCAGCCTCAGGTGGAGCTCTGTGTGTGCCACTTCCTGTGTGTGTGCTCCGTGACCCGGTGCTGAAGCCGAGAAGAGAGACTGCAAGTTCTTAACCAAGTAATGCAATTACTCTGTTGTTTCACAGTATGAGTTTAATGAGCAGCTTCACCACTCTAGTTCGAGGAAACAAGGGCTTGATGCCATTGTAATTTCCTCTGTGAACTGTACTGAGGTAAGGGGGTGAGAGCCAACACCTTGATTTTTCTTCTTTCTGCAGAGTATTGAAATCATCCACTTCAGGCCCTTATTGCTAAATGCTTACGTACCTTGTCATCCCTCCCAGTAAAGGCCCTGTGGGAGAGGGCTGTTTTGGTTGACTTGGCCGTCAGAGGGAAGGACTCACATAGGGGAGACTGGGTCCAGGCGGAGGGGAGAGAGCCAGTTTGTATGTCAGGATCCTCTGTACTCTCGAATTGTGAAGGACACTTTCGTGGCTTAATTGACACTATCCCAACTTTTCTCTCCTTATGAATTGTTACCTGATTAAAGAAAATAGCGATAAAGTGTTCAAATGAGGGCCATTGAAACGGCAGGTTTCAACAACAAAGGACTACAGCCGACCGCGCAGGCAGGAATTTATCTGTGAAATCTCTAATCGTTCTTTCTGCTTCAGGCGTCCAGGGCACACTCGAGGCATTTTCTCCGCAGCTTTGGCCCATTTAGCTGGATGGGCTGATTGGGGCTGTGCTGTGCAGCCGTCTTCATCACCTGCTTTAGGCGATTGAGATAAGCAGATCAGCTGTGCTGTGATCTGGGTTTTCCATCTTGGGTTCATCCCTCCTCCCTTAATCCAGCCGCCTGCTCCCACGCTGCCGCGGCAGCGGTGCTCGCTTCGAGCGCTTCCCCTAGGAGGCACCAGGTAGCGCCGTGGAGGGCCAGTGGCAGTGCCAGTGTCACTGATAACTGTAACCACAGTGACAGCTACTTAGTAAGTGCCTCACGTGCCTTTTCTCAGTTCGTCTTCAGAACGACCCGCTGAAGCCTGTGCGTAATTACCCCCATTTTACAGAGTAGAGGAACTGAGGCTCAGAGGAGTTAAGCGACTTGCCAGAAGCCACAGAGGCAGGGAGAAGGAGCTGGGGTTCGTCAGAGCTCGTGCGTGGAGACCCCGTGTTTGGTCAGCCGTCTTAACCTGTGACTTCCCAACTTCCCTTTCCAGCTAAAGATTAAGAAAAAGAAGATGGCCAGCGACCAAGAGCAGTTGGCAAGCAAGCTGGACAAAGCCCTCTCCCTCACAAAGCAGGACAAGTTGAAGTCGCCCTTCAAGTTCTCGGACACTTCTGGGGGGAAATCAAAGACGAGTGGGGTCTGCGGCAGGTACTTGACGCCCTACGACAGCCTGCTGGGCAAGGACAGGAGGGCGCTGGCCAAAGGCCTCAGCCTCTCTCTGAAAGCCTCCCGAGAAGGTAAACACAAAAGGGCCGCCAAAGCCAGGAAGATGGAGGTGGGGTTCAAGGCCAGAGGCCAGCCCAAGTCGGCCCACTCCCCGTTCGCCTCGGAAGTGAGCAGCTACTCCTACAGTAAGTAGAGGGCCGCGCCGCCTCAGGGCCGCTCTTTCTCTCCTTCCTCCTCTTTCCTCCTCCTCCTCCTCTTTCAGCCTCGAAAGCTCGAAAGGTCTCTCTTCCGCCTCTCTCGGCTCGAAAGCGCGAAGGTCTCTTTTCCGCCTCTGTGCGGGCCCCGCCCAGGCCGGAAGCAGAAGTGCCTGTGATTGGCGGGCGCCGCGCTGGGTGCCCACCTATGATTGGTGGGTGCTCGTGATTGGCGGGCGGGTGGGAGCGGAAAGCCCCGCCAGCCCTTTCGGTGCCCGAAAGCTGCCGTGCGCCACAGAGTTGGCTGCTTCTCGGCCTGGAGCGGCTGGTCGTGAGAACCGTAGAGATGACCTGGGTTCCGCGGCCCGCAGGCGGCCGTGTGTCCACGGGCCCGGTGTTAGTGAGAACAGCGTTTGTGGAGCGCACGCCAGGGCTGTCTGGGCCGTATTTCCCTTTGTCTTTGCGACAGTCCTCCAAGTGGTTAACCCGTGTTGTTCCCGAGGATAGATCCTGAGGTCGGGCCGGGGTCAGGCCCAGCCTGTCCGCCTCAACTGCGCAAGGCGTGCTGCCATCATGGGCGCGGCCCGTGCGCTGCCCGCACAGCAGCCGCCGGCTGCAGGCGGCTTTCGGGCCCCTGAAACGTAACAGCTGGTGGGACTGAGGGACTGAGCTCTAACCGGAGCCCGTGGCATTGGAGCTGCTTCTCTGGGAACTCCGGGAGCATGGTTTTCCGGAGCCGGGCAGCCTTGCCCCCCACGCGAAGCCCGACGCCCCGCCGGCTCTCTGTGGCCTCTGGTGGCCCAAAGCCCGCCGTCTAGCATGTAACAGGTGCTCAGTAAGTACTTGTGGGCGGAACGCGCAGTGCCCAGGATGGGTGGGCGTCGGTACGGGGCCCGCTGCAGCAAGGCCAGGAAGGGGCTGCGTGCCCGCTGGCCCGTCCGCAGGGTTGGTTCTGAGGCGAGCCCAGGCCGTGAGGGGGGCGGCAGGCTTTTTCATCGTTGACCGCGTGGACCTGTGTGACTGGGCCTTCGGCTGGCTCTGCCGAGCTCACGGGGTTGGGGGTGTCGAACGTGAAGTGTAAAAAATGGACCCCTTTAAGGTTACAGTGAAGAACGTCTTTATGGATTTGGAGTTCAGATGCAGAGGGCTGTCGGCAGCCCTAGGTGAGCTCACGTGGGAGAAGAGCTGCACCTGGCACCTGGCATGAGGTTAAGCTGCTGCTGGGGGGTTTTTTGGTTTGTTTTTAAGGTTCGTGGGTTTGATGGCCCCGGGTCTCCAGGGTTGATGCTCAGGTAGGCGTTGGGGCAAGCAGCTCCTCTCGTGCCTTAGCCACTGGGGACGTGTGCGAACGCCGAAGCCTCCCGGCCCTCGCGTTTGGGTGGGTGTGAGCCGAGCAGCATGGCCCAGGCCCCTGGCCACTGTGGACCAGTTTCAGGGACTTGCAGCCCTGAAGGAGGAGAGAAGGGCTTTCCTCTGCTCGTTTTGGAATATTGGATAGCGAGTGGGGGAGGATTGCCGCTCCTTTGATCTTCCAGGGGACAGTGGTCGGTGGATGTGGCCTGGCGAGTTGCTGGAAGAACCCGCCACTCCTCCCCGCTCGCAGGTGGATGTGTCAGGGTACAGGCTAGAGGCCAGAGAGAAGCTGAGGTCTCTGAGCCGCTGAGCGTACTGCAGCAGACGTGCGCGCGCGTGCAAGGCCGCGTTCTGAGTGCCGGTCTACGTGTTAGGCCTTTGTCTAAAACTGCACAGTCCCCGTGAGAGCAATGGGTTATCATTGCCACAGGGAGGTCGGAAGGCCTGTCTCCAGTTAGCTGGCGGCTATGATATGCAGCTGGCTGTGGAGAGGGCGTGTCTCTGTTTTTTACGTTGGGTTTTTTCGCTGAGAGCGCACACGTGCGGTCGTGAAGAGGTCGGGGTGTTTCCAGCAGAGAAGTGCTGCGCCTGCAGGAGGTGGGAAGAGAGCACGTTGCTCTCTTGCTTTTCCACGTTGGGTTGGAGGGGTTGGGTGGCATGCTTGGTGGGTTCTGGGGAGAAGCCAAGCTGGTCGTCCTCACGCTCGGACGTCTCCAGGCCTGGGTTGTGGCCTCAGGAAGGACGGGATGGAGTACACGGGGGACGGAGTACACGGGCGGGAGAGCTGTGGCCAGGGCACGGGCGGAGGCTCGTCTGTGTCCTCCCTCCTTTTAGAGTGGAAAGCATAGACGGAGGAGGAGGCAGCCAGAGGACCCCTGTCCCTGAACACGCACGCACCCACCCACACACACCACACCCACATGCACACACGACACACACACACCACAGACTCACACACACACCACACTCACGCACACACCACACATACTACACGTACGCACACACACACTACAGACACACCCACCACACCCACGCACACCACACAGCACACACACCCACGCACACCACACCCACACCCTCCACACACACCCTCCACACACAAAAATACACAGCACACACACGCACACCACACACACACCCTCCACACACACCACACATAAAAATACACAGCACACACACACCACACACACACACCGCACACCACACCCACACGCACACACCGCACACATACAGACCACTCACGCACACACCACACACACCACACACACGCACACACCACAGACACACACCACACACACCACACACCACACACATACCACAGACACACACCACACCCACAAACAGCACACACACACCCATGCGTATCACACACATGCACCCACAAACACACCACACACACCACACCCGTGCACACACTACACACACCACACCCACTACACACACACACACCACAGACACCACACCCACAAACACCGCACACACCACACACAAAAACACACAGCACACACACACACCCACGCACACCACACCCACACGCACGCGCGCGCGCGCACACACACACACACAGTTTTTCTTGGGCTTGGAGAGAGCCGGCGTGCCAGAGCTGCGGCTGCGGCAGTAACGTTGCCCGTGCTTGGGGTGGGTTTTACCGGATCGAGGGACCCCAGTCTCTGACTGCAGAGCCTTTCCATCAGACGAAATCTTGCTTAACAGCTTCACGTGTAAAACGGATCAAAGTGGTATATGTCTGGGGTGGGATTGGTAGGGGCCAGAGCTGTGCCTGTTTGACAGCCCACCTCCCCAGAGCTGGGTGATGTCTCTCAGGGAAGCGTCACCCGTATAGTAAGGTTGGAGACTTGTGGGAAGCCGGCAGCAGTGTACTGGTAACCCGGCTCTCTGATAGGGAAAGGGTGGGGGGACAGCAGCCCGGATATCACTGCAACATCATGTGCCTGTTTCTTTGGCGTAACTGTTCAAGCCGCCGTCCTGATATTGCTGAGCAGGGGGCCGGGAACGGGGGTGCGCGATCGCCATCGTGAGCCTGCGTCCGCTGGCCCTGCACACCGCCGGGAGCTGGTGTTTTGGGAAAGAATGGCTCTAACTGAGCCCTTCCCCTCCTAGGCCTTGTCCCTCCCCACAAGGGGCCTCTGGGCCGGCTGCAGTCCCGTGGGGTAGACAGGACTTGGTGGTGCTCTCTGTGCCCTGGGCAGAGACCTTCCTGAGAGTGGCCGGGTGGTGGGGGATGCTGGCCGCAGCCGGCCTAGAAGGAGCCTGGGTCCGAACCCACGGAAGACGCCTGCAGCTCATAGGCCTCGCGGGTGAGAGGCGAGGCCCAGGTCGGGAGGAGAGCTCCAGGTGGCGGAACTCAGCTGGTTCCACGGCCGGCCCGTAGGCATCTGGACCTCTCTGTCTGGCGAGTAGGAGATTGTTCTCAAAAGCGCTGAGAATAATGGAAGAAAGACACCAGCCCCCTCCCTCCCCCCGGCGCCCTGTGACTTATTTCTATTAAAAACTACTTTGACTGCAGATACGGACTCAGAGGAAGAGGAGGAATTCCTGAAGGACGAGTGGGCTGCCCAAGGCCCCTCCAGCTCCAGACTGACATCTTCTTCCATCCTTTGCGGCATGGTGGCGAAGAGCAGCAAGCCGGCCGGCGGCCCCAAGCTGACCGAGAGGGGCCTGGCGGCCGCCCGGACTCTGAAGCCCAAGCCGGCCGCCGGCAGGAAGCAGCCGTTTTGTTTGCTGCTTCAAGAGGTCGAGGCCCGTTCCTCCTTCAGCGATTCCTCGGAGGACTCGTTTGACCAAGGTTACTAGCTCCAAACACACAATACCTCCCGTGTTTCCTAGCGAGAGAGTGAGTGCGAGAGCGAGCGCGAGCGAGGCGGGGAGGGCGGCCGCGGCGCCGCCGGGATGGCCGGCCAGGGCGGCCGTCTGGTTCTTGGCAGCGTAGCCTGCTGTATCAGCCCGAGTCTTTGTTTTTGTTTTTATTTGTACCTGTATCATCGTGATAAGACCATTGGCTGGCTCTTTCTGAGCTTTCATATGGACTGTTTTTAGTCTTCCTCTCTTGTCCCCTCCCCTCGCCTCCCCTGCCCCCTGGACCGAAGGCCTGGGTGGGTCCTCCCGGAGGGGCCCGTGGAGGCCTCCCTCCCCGGGGACATTTTGTAAATGGAATTCTGTCGTGTGGGCGTGTGACTTGATGTTTGTACCGCGATTTTGGTAATATCGAGCTTTATTAAACATATCGAGTTCATTTTTAACTAAACCCGTGTGCCTTGTCTCTCTTGCTGTGTCCTGACTAGACCATTAGGTTGCCGCTTCCCTCATTTTGTTCCTCCTGCCCCCCTCACCCCCTTCCCCACCCCTGCCCCAGAAGGGGTAGATATATATATAATGCAGTCTGCGCTCTCTCTATTATTCAAATATCCCTGGTAGCTGTTGGCATGCCTTTCATTTTTCAGGTTTAAAGTCAACTGCTTTCACCTCCAGCTTCATCCTTTTTTTTTTTTAAGCTGCTTGTTTGTCTTTTGTTTTCTTAAAGCTCTATTCTTACGCAACAGTGGTTGAAAAATATTTGCAAACACTCATTTTCTAACGCATGTTTCTGTTTCGAAGGGCAATGTAGGCAGTGCAGGGTCAAGACCGCTTGCCGTCCCTGAGTTTTGTTGTGAAATTCAAAAGGCTTCATTGCCGTGTTGGGGGGCAAAGCTCACTGCGAGTCCCAGGCTCAGTCCCGGGCTCGTCTGCTCTCAAACTCACTTACAAAGAGGGGGTTGGCCTCAGGGGCCTCTGTGAGCGCCCTGGCTCTGATTTCCCTAACGTCAGAATTCAACTTCTGGGGTTAGAAATGTCTCAGCCTTCCAGGACCTCCAGTCACAAATGTCCTGGGGCGGGCGGGGGGGCGAGGCAGCCAGCCGATCCTTAAGTGCTTCTCGCCCTGCTTTTGGATTTGCTTCAGGGTGGACCCCCCTTTAGGGATCCCAGAGCCTGGGTAGCAGCACCTGGGGGTCAGAGCCTAGACCCTGACGCTCTGGCTGGGATTCATTTTGGGTGACCTGGAGACGACGTGGGCGGGGGCTGGGTGCTCCCGGGGCTCGCGTTCTCCGGTGCTGCTGCCGTGCCTGAGCACGTACAACCCGGGCCACTAGCTCTCCAGCCAGCCTCGTCTTCCGAGGCCTCCCCCAACCTGGGCCTCTGTGGACCAGTCTGGCTAGTTCGCCATTCCCCTCTCCCCGTCTTCTGGGCTGGCCCCCTATGCCTCCTCCCCCCTATCAAAGCCAGAGTTCCAGCTTCCAAGTTTTGGAGCTCTCGTGCTCCAGCCCAGACCCCATAGAGAAGCAGGCAGCCCCGCAGATCTTGTAGTGAGGGGCCCTTTGCCCAGAATGGGCAGAGGGATCCAGGGTCCAGCAAACCAGGGCCAGACACAGCAGTGGACGGAGCCCAGATAAGGGGGAGTGCAGGGGGCGAGGGGAGGGGGTCCCCGCTGCACCCAGACCGCTGGTCAGGTCTTGAAAGGGATATTTGGGTAATAGGGCCTTACTGACATCTGGTACTAAAACACCTAATTGGCTTGGCTTTTCTAGTGTGTCTGCTTTCTCCCCCAGCAGCTTGACCATACCTTCACCCTTGACCCCTACCCATGATGCTTTGAATGTCTGTTTTGGTCTCTTGCATTTGCTCTCACGCTGCACTCTGGACGCAAAGCGAAGGCTGGGAGTAGGGCAGACGGCGCAGCGGGTCACTGAGCTTGGGTCCGAGCCTGGCTCGTTGCTCCGTAGGTAGGCGAAACCCTTTTCTTTGTGTCCCCTCTGCTCCCCCCCCCTCGGGGTTTGCCCCCACCGGCTATGGCAGCAGCGGATCGCTTTGGCATTTACGGATCGGGTTTTGGAAAACCAAACCGAGTGACAACAGCCAACCCCACGTACCGAGCCAAGAGTTTTTTCTATGAAAAAAAGTTTTTCTGCATTTCCGCGGGTTTCTTTGTTGGGACTTTTTCTCCCCCTGCCCTTGGCAAACTCTGTCGCCTCAGGTGTGGACACCTCCAGAAAGGCTTTCCTGGTCCTGAGACCCCCTCCGCTGCCCCTACCCCTCGGACCCTGGCCTGAGCAGACCAGCCGCCGTCGGAGGCGGCCCTGGTGGGCTGTCAGGCTCTCGGGAGCAGGGGGCGGGGAGGGCCTCAGGAGACCCCGATTACCCTCATCAGCATTTCGTGGAAAGCACACCTTTTTTCGGCCGTCTGCTTTCCAACCGTTCTTCCATCTCAGGGTGCTGGGTTGGGTTGGGGGCCGCTGCTGGCTTTCTGGGGTCCGATGTGGACATTCCAGACCTCCAGAAACCCAGAGCCAGCCCAACCCCGCCGGCAGAGAATGCTGGGCAGGAGAGAGTTCTGGAGGCTCCACACCTGAGCAGCCCCGGGAAGGCCACCTCTAGAAGGGAAAGCTGGCCCCGTGTCCAACCCCGTGCCCCGCCCCAGCCAGCCCCCCGCCCACCCCCTGCTCAGCTCGGCCAGCCCCCGGGGGGCCTGCCTGAGGTGGGGGACCCGGGCGCTGCCTGCAGTCTGCCTACACTTAGCCTGCTTTGCCGCTGTGGCCCACTGGGCGGAGACAGAGCCATGTGACGTCCGCAATGTGAATGGATCGCAAGTGTGCACTGCCTGCCTGCCACCTGCCCGCCCCGCTGGCCTCCATCCCGCTGCATCCATCGCTCTGGGAGCCGGGTCTCCGTCTTCTCACTCCTCTTAACAGACCTTCTCTCTCTCTGCCTCCTTCCTCTCTCGACTCCCTTCGGGCATTCCTTGGGCTCTTGTCTGCTTCCCTCACTGAGGGCTCCCTCGGATGAATGGGCAGACCGAACCCTGTCCTCACGGGCACTGCTGGGGCCGCCGCTCTCGGCCGCTAGCTGCACTCCAGCAGCCAGGCGTCTTGGGGCGTAGGCAGGAGAATGTGGAGTTGGCCACCGTCCAGGGCCTGTCCACCTCTGGGCCCAGACTCCCTGCCCCCAGACGACACGGAGAGACGACGGCTCATTTTCCTCCAGCCTCTTGTTGGAGAGTTGTTTCCAGCCCGGCCTGGCCCAGCCCTGGGCCAGCGGCCCCAGAGCCACCTTCACACTCCCAGCGCCCTGGGCAGACAGGCCCCCCCTGGCAGGTGTCCCTCGGCGGCTCCTTGACAGAGGTACTGGGCGCCCCCCCCCACCCGCCGCCCTTGTGGGGTTAGCTGGGCTGTGTCCCTGGAAAGGCAGGAAGCAAGCCTGTACCTCCAGAAGGTCTCTCTTTTTGGTGAGGGCTTAGTTCACATGCAGGGAGTGTCATCCTCCCTGCTGTGGCCGCCGGGCCCACAGCTTGCCCCTCCTTTGTCCCGATGGCCCAAGCTGGGCTCAGGGCTGCAGGTCCTCGGGCCGTAGGGCCAGTTTCTGGGGAGAAGCTTGTCTCTCTTCAACCGGGGAGACAGGCTGGGGCTTCCTTAGTGTCTTTCCACTAGACTGTGGGTGATGAGCCAGCCCGCCCCGGGTTCAAATCCTGCTCTGCTGCCTGAGCCCCTGACCGTGCCGAGCCTCGGCCTGCTGGAGCCGAGTGGACCCGCCCCCTGCCCCCTTCCTGCTCCCGGGGGTCGTGTAGCCCGCTTGTGGCTCCCTGGGTTGCGATGAGATGAGATTTTCACAGATAAGAAACTAGCGGCTCAGAGAGGGCCGGGGATTTGCCCCAGGCTTCCCAGTGCGGGCGTGTTGCTGGGAGTCAACTTTGGACCCCAGAGCCTGCTCAGGGTTTCCACCATGGGAGCCCCCCACCCCCCAAGAAGAGACCAAACTCCACCTTCTCCTGCTGCCAGCCGCCAGGCCTCCCACTGGTGAAGCTGCCCCCAGGCGCCTGTGTCCGAGCCTCAGCCTGAGCCCCCAGGGCCCGCCCTCCCCTCTCTGCCCCGCCCTCCCCTCTCTGCCCCGCCTTCCCCTCTTTCCTCCTCTCCCCTCCTGCCCCCTTTCCCAGCCTTCACGTTGTGCGTCGGGGCGTGTGTGTGCGCGTGCGTGCGCGTGAGACCGTGGAGAGCGCTGTCTCCAGTCCTTGTCCGTGTGTCCGTCCCCCTCCCTGCAGCACAGGTGCATGTTGGTGCTCCCCTTGCAGAAACACTCTCGACTCCCAAAGCGGCTGCCCACCTCTGGGCTGTCCAGGATGCCCAGGTCTTGGGCTCGCTTTGATGGGGGGCACTGGGCCACTGGGGGGACTTGTGGGCTGGCGAGGAGTGAGGAGCTGGGCTGGAGCCAGGGCCCCTCGCTGGCGCTCCAGCTGAGATGGGGCAGTGGGGGGAGGCGCAGGCTCGGGCCAGGGCTCTGACTCGCTCCCTGTTTTCTGCACGCCAGATGAGAGCTCCGAGGACGAGGACGAAGACGAGGAGGACGGGCTGGACGAGGAGGAGGTCGAGGCCGCCGGAGGCTGTAGGCTGGGGGCCCGGGAGCGGGCGCTGTCGCCAGGCCTGGAGGAGAGCGGGCTGGGCCTGCTGGCCCGCTTTGCAGCCAGCGCCCTCCCCAGCCCCACCGTGGGCCCGTCCCTGTCAGTGGTGCAGCTGGAGGCCAAGCAGAAGGCCCGCAAGAAGGAGGAGCGGCAGAGCCTGATGGGTAAGTACCAGCAGGTGGGCTGCAGGGAGTCGGGTGTCGCTGCCCCATGCTACAGATGAGGCATCCGAGGCTCAGATAAGCTGGGAGCCCTGCCTCCTGGGCCAGCCGTGTCCTTAGCAGAGGGCACTGGGTGTGGCGGCTGTGGCCTGCCACTCCCTGTGAGGAGTCTCCAAAACCGTGCAGTGACCTTCACTGTTGATGCTGCCAACGAACAGCACCTGATCCCTCCACCTCAGGTGCCCGACATCAGGCAGCTCAAGGAAGCAGAGGCCTCGGATCTGCGGCCCGTGGGGCTGTGGGAGCCCACGGGAGGCCCCGATCCAGCCTGGGGGGTCAGGGAGGCCGCTCCAGGTTGGCGACGCTCTGGTTGAGGCACGACAGAGAAGTGGGAGGTGGCTAAGCGTACGTAGAAGAAATCAAGGTGCAGGTGGAAGGAACAGGCCATGCAGCCTTTTGGAAGAAGGGGAAGCTCTTTACACTTGGGGCAGTAGAGGGGTTTCATTCAGTGAGATGCACTGGCCCAGACAGGGCAGGACTCATGGGGCCTGGGGTCACAGCCTGGAGGAGGTCATCAGTGTGCGTGTGTGTGTGTGGGGGGGGCAGGTGTTGGGTCGCTGTGAGCCAGGCCTACCTTCCCACTGCCTGGATGGGCAGACAGAGGCAGCCGGCACTACCACTCGGGCAGGAGGCTCAGCCTGGTCCCGGCCCCACTTGCTCTTTCTGCATCTCCAACCATATCCTTGTCTTCTTGGGATAGACAGACGTCTTGGGACCCTCTCCTGGGGCCCCTCCCTTTCTCACGGGGCCAACTCTCCCAACATGGACCCAGCCCACCTTCACCTGGGGATGGTGTTTGCGACTGAGGTGGTCCTACATGTGTTCAGGCTGTGAGCTCGCCTGGCCTCAGTAGGGGCAGCTCCTTGGCCGGGCTGCTCCGGCCTCCTTGCCCTTTTCTGAGCCTTAGCAGTATACGTGAGGCCCTCCTGGCAGGGGCCGGGGCCAGGAAAATGGGCCCTGGGTGCTACCCTACTGCCCCCCAGGCCTCCCCCAGCTGCCCTGGCTTCACACACTCCACAGGCTTCAGGACCAAAGCCCATTCCCAGTGGCCTGCACCACCTCCCGAGACCCCATCTCTGGGGTGATGTCACTGTCTCCCCGGAGTCCACACCAGGCTCCAGGCCCTGCCCTGCCTCCCTCCTCTCCCTTCTCTCTCTCTCAGCCCCATGTTCTGCAGTTGTCCCCTGGGGGCTTCGGGCCTGGCTCCATCCAGGCCTACCCCTCTTGGGTGTTCTTTGCACAGAAGGAGCTGCAGGGCTCTTCCTCAGAGCTCACACTTGACCAGGCCACTTCTCTGTGTAGGGCCTCTGACTGGCTGCATTGCCCTCTGGACAGATAGCACCTATGTGACCCTCCACCCTCAGACTGGCTGCTCAGACAGCATCATCCTGTCCACAGCCTCCACCCCACCCCTGTTTGCACCAGGCATCCCAGAGCCCTCAGGCCTCTGCACTTGCCCCAAACATCCGTTTCATCTAAATTGTCAAACGTATTGGCAGAGAGTTCACAATTTCCCCTTTTAATGCTTTCAGTGTCCTAAGGTTCTGTGGTGATGTTGCCTTTTTCATTGCTGTTACAGATAATCTGTTTCTCTTCTTTATTTCTTGATCAGTGTGGCTAGAAGTTATTGATTTCAGCTCTTTGTTATTTCCTTCCTTCCTTCCTTCCTTTTTCTTTGGGTATAATTTACAACCACTTCCCATTTCTTCTATTTATTTATTTTTAAAATTTAAAATTTATTTTTGGCTGTGTTGGGTCTTCATTGCTGCACTCGGGCTTTCTCTGTTCGCGGTGAGCGGGGGTAACTCTTTGTTGCGGTGCATGGGCTTCTCATTGCGGTGGCTTCTTGTTGCGGAGCTCGGGCTCTAGGCGTGCGTGCTTCAGTAGTTGCATCATGCAGGCTCAGTACTTGCGGCACACAGGCCCTACAGCGTGCGGGCTTCAGTAATTGCAGCATGTGTGTTC
The DNA here is from genome assembly GCF_039906515.1 of Pseudorca crassidens. NCBI lineage: Eukaryota > Metazoa > Chordata > Mammalia > Artiodactyla > Delphinidae > Pseudorca > Pseudorca crassidens. The sequence continues at coordinate 3,749,286 of NC_090310.1, read as the reverse complement.
AGTAGTTGCCGCGCACAGCCTCTCGGGCGCGTGGGCTTCAGTAGTTGTGGTGCACGGGCTTAGTTGCTCCGTGGCATGTGGGATCTTCCTGGCCCAGGGATCAAACCCGTGTCCCCTGCATTGGCAGGTGGATTCTTAACCACTGTGCCACCAGGGAAGTCCCTGTTTCACTTTCTTGATAGTGTTGTTTAAAACAAAAAATTTTAATTTTGATGAAATCCAATTTATCTATTTCTTCTGATGTCACTTGTACTTCTGGTGTTATGTCAGAAAGTATTGCCTGATTCAGGGTCACAAAAATTTAGTCCTGTTTTCTCCTAAGAGTTTTATAGGTTGAGAGTTACATTTAGGTCTGTGGTCCATCCTGAGTTATTTTTGTGTGCGAGTGATGTAGGGGTTTTTTGCACGTGGAGATCCATTTGCCTCAGTATCGTGTGTTGAAAAGTCTGTTCTTTCCTCATCAAATGCTCCTGGCGCCCCTGTCAAAAAGCAGTTGAACAGTTGAAAATAAATATGAAGGATTATTTCTGGATATTCAGTTCTATTCCGTTGATCTATATGTCCTTATGTCAGTACCACATTATCTTGATTACTGTGGGAGTTTTTGTAGGAAGCTTTGAAACTGGGAAGTATGAGTCCTCCATCTTTGTTGTTCTTTTTCAAGATTGGTGCTTCAGAGTCCCTTGCATTTCCATATGGATTTTAGGATCAGTTTATCCATTTCTGCAAAAAAGCCATCTGGGATTCTGATAAGAATTGTATTGAATCAGTAGATAATACTAGGGAGTATTGACTCCTCAATGATGTAAGTTTTTCAGTCCGTGAACATGGAATGTCTTTCCATTTATTTGGGTCTTTAATTTCTTGCAGCAGTTGTAGTTTTCATTGTATGAGTCTTGCATTTCTCTTGTTAAATTTATTTCTAAGTAATTATTATTTTTGATGCTATTTAAATGGAATTCTTTTCATTTTTGGAGTATTCGTTGCTAATGTATAGAAATATAATTGATTTTTGTAAATTAATCTTGTGTCTTGCAACTTTGCTAACCTCATTTATTCTAAAAGCTTTTTAGTAGATTCCTTAGGATTTTCTGTATACAACAGGGGTCCCCAACCCTCAGGCCGTGGACCGGTACTGGTCTGCAACCTGTTAGGAACTGGGCCGCACAGCGGGAGGTGAGCGGCGGGCGAGTGAGTGAGTAAGCTTCATCTGCCGCTCCGCATCTCTCCCCATGGCTCGCATTACCGGCTGAATCATCCCTCCTCCAATCCGTGGAAGAATTGTCTTCCATGAAACGAGTCCCTGGTGCCAAAAAGGTTGGGGACCGCTGATATACAAGATCATGTCACCTACAGATAGAGATAGTTTTGTCTTCCTTTCCAGTGTGTATTCCTTTTATTTTTCTTGCCTAATTGCTCTGGCTAGAATCTCCCATGCAATATTGAATAGAAGTGGTGAGAATAGGTATCTTTGTCTTGTTTGGTTTTTTTTCCTGCCCTCTAGATCTTAGGGAGAAAGCACTCATTCTTTTACCATTAAGTATGATGTTAGTGGTGGGTTTTTTCATAGATGTCCTTCGTCAGGTTGAGGAAGTTTCCTTCTATTTCTCATTTGTTGAGTGATTTTATCATGAAAGGGTGTTAGATTTTGTCAGTTACTTTTTCTGTGTCTGTTGTTGTGTTCATGTGGTTTTTATCCTTTATCCTATTAATATGGTGTATTACATTTTTTTTTTAAAGAATGATTTAAAGATTTTTTTTTTTAAAGAATGTCAAACCAACCTTGCATTCCTGGAATATATCCCACTTGGTCATGGTGTATAATCTTTTTTATATGTTTCTGGATTATGTTCACATTTGTTTATGTCCTTCTGATGGATTGACTATTTCATCATTTTAAAATGTCCTTCTTGGGCTTCCCTGGTGGCGCAGTGGTTGGGGGTCCGCCTGCCGACGCAGGGTCATGCCCCGGTCTGGGAAGGTCCTGCATGCCGCGGAGCGCCTGGGCCTGTGAGCCGTGGCCGCTGAGCCTGCGCCGTCCGGAGCCTGTGCTCCGTGACGGGAGGGGCCACAACAGTGAGAGGCCCGTGTACGCAAAAAAAAAAAAAAAAAAAAAAAAAAGTCCTTCTTTGTCTCTAGATTTTTATCTTAAAATCTGTATTGTCAGATAAAAGTACAGACATACCTCAGAGATAATTGTGGGTTTAGACCAACACAATAAAGCCACAATAAAGCGAGTCACACAAATGTTTTAGTTTCCCAGTACGTATCAAAGTTACGTTTACGCTGTACTATAGTCTTAAGGGTGCAGTAGCATTATGTTTTAAAAAAAAGGTACATGCCTTAATTAAAAAATACTTTATTGCTAAAAATTGGTAACCATCATCTGAGCCTTCGTTGAGTCTTAGTAGTGACACCAAAGGTAACTGATGACAGATATAACAAATATAATAATATAATATAATAGTAATAATGAAAAAGTTAGAAATATTGTGAGAATTACCAAAATGTGACACGGAGATATGGAGTAAACACTGTTGGAAAAATGGCGCTGATAGACTTGCCCAATGCAGAGCTGCCACAAATCTTGAATTTGTAAAAAGATGCATATCCGCAGAGTGCAATAAAGTGAGGTATGTCTGTATAGCCACCACAGCTCTTCCTTGGTCTCTGTTCACATCGTATGTCTTTTTTTATCCCTTGACTTTGCATCTGTGTCTTTACTCTTGTCTTCATTATTTTTTGTCTATTTTTTTTGGTCTGTTTTTTTGTTCCTTTCTTCCTCTTTTACTGTCTGTTGTTTTGGGGAGGAGGCATTTGCACAGGACGCTGGTTGGGAGTCAAGAACGCAGGTTCTACTCCCTGCTCCGTCCTGTCCCGCAGCGAGGCCACGGCAGATCCTTCCCTCTCTCCGGGCCTCATGCTTGTCGCCACCACAGGACCCTGACAGAGCCCGCTTCCTCTGTGCCAGGCACCATTCGTGCTGCCCAATGGGTCTCATAAATATTTATCTTCTGACGCGATCTTACCCTTGAGGCTCCACCCTCCCCTCTTTCAAGCGAGTGTCCACTCCTGGTCACTGCTCTGCGCACTGTCCTGTACTGGCTCCCTCTGCAGGTACCTGCAGTATTCTGTGTGCATCTAGGTTTTCTGCAGGGGGCTGTCATCAGGTGGGGTCTCATTCTGTCATACCCAAAAGCAGGACTGGCAAAGCCAGTGGTGTTTTGTGGCCTGCACCCTAATTAGCCACGAAAGCCCCCAGCTGCCTCCCCCGGCAGCTCTGTTAACGAAAGGTTAATTAACAGGATCATTAAGCTTTGCAAGTGTGCCCTCCTCCCAGCCCCACCCTTGATACTGCGGCTGCACCTGTTGGGGTGATGGGGCTGGGCGTCCCTCAGGAGCCTTTGTGGCCAGGCTGCTGGCTGCTCAAGGCTCCGCAGGCCTGGGGTGCAGGCCTGGGGTCCAGCCCTGGCTTACCAGCTCATTGGTCTGGGACCCAGGGCAAGTCCTTTGCTGGGGTGTCAGCCCAGGGCTGTCACGGACATCTCATCTCCGGGGTCTGCCTGGAGGAGGCAGGCCCTCCTCATTCTCCGCATGGGGAGAAGCACCATTAACTCCCCGTTTAGATTCTTTCCCTGGCCACCAGCTCTGGGCCAGGCTCTGAGCTGTCCAGTGTTGTGGGCTCCAGGAGAACTCGGGGATCTATTGCTGGGGGCAGAGCAGGATGAGATAGACAAACACAGACGGGACCTCTGCAGTGTGCTGTGTGCCTGTGGTGATGGAGGGATGGCCAGAGGACTCCCCAGGACGCAGAGTGGGTCTTCTCAGAAAGGAGGCTGCAGCTGTCCAGGTAGAGGTCAGGGGAGAGATGGTGCTCTGGGCAGAGGGCCAGCAGGAGCGAAGACCTGGGGGTTTAAAAGGACAGAGGACAGCGGATCCTGGTGAGAGGTTGTGCCTTCAAGGAGCCCAGGAGCTGGGCCCTAGGCTCAGGGCTGCTCTGCAGCAGAGGGATGTGGGCCCTCCGGCTGTGGGAAGGGGCGGCTTCGGGGGTGAGGGGAGGGGCTGGGCCCCAGGGCTGTGTGGGTTCTGGGGAAGCCTGTCCTCTAGAAAGGGGAGTGTGTGCCAAGGACCTCCCAGCTCTGAGAAGTGGCACCAGGAAGCAGAGCGGAGGGCCCTCTGGGCTCGGGGATTTTGTGCAGGCTTTCCCACCTTCCTGCCTTAGAGCTGCTGCCCCTATACGTGTGGGTCCTCCCCGGCTCACCTGCCCTGGCTTCCGGGACTCCTGTGGAGGCACAGGAGGGGCGGGGAAGCTCACACGTGCCCAGGCAGGAATCTTCACATGCCCAGACGATGCTCTTGGGGTGAGGGGTCCGGAGCAGAGTCTGGGCAGCCGGCGGGGTTTGGGACGGGAGGGGCCAGCAGGGTCTGCCGCTCACAAGCATGCGGCTGGAAGCCCTCCTCCTCTGGGCCTCAGGTTCCTTCCCCGAGACGGGTTGAAGCCTCCCACGGTGACGCCATCCCCTGTAGGAGGGCTGGGCTGTGGCCTTTCTCCTGGTGGCCAGAGCGGCTGGGTGGGTGGGTGGGAAGTGGGGGCCCGGCAGCCCCTGTCCACAGCCCCTCCCTCACCCACGTGCAGGCACGGAGTTCGAGTACACCGACTCGGAGAGCGAGGTCAAGGTGCGGAAGCGGTCGCCTGCTGGGCTGCTGCGGCCCAAGAAGGGGCTGGGGGAGCCAGGTCCTGCCCTGGCTGCGCCCGGCACCCGGGGCCCCGGCAGCCCCGACAAGGCCAAGCTGGCGGCCGAGAAGGGGCGCAAGGCCCGCAAGCCGCGGGGCCCCAAGGAGCCTGGCCTGGAGGCGGGGCCCGAGGCCAGCGACGACGACCTGTGGACGCGGCGGCGCAGCGAGCGCATCTTCTTGCATGACGCGGCGGCCGTGCCCGCGCCCAGCAGTGTTGCGCCTGCTGCCACCAAGCCCGGCCGCTGCGGCAAGGCTGGCCCGCCCAGCCCACGCAAGGACGCCGGCCGCGCGAAGGACAGGAAGGACCCCAGGAAGGTAGGGTGCGGTGTGGGGCGGGGGCCCTTGGACCTCCTGTCTCGGAGTAGAGTTCTCAGACCTGGGCGAGGCACAGAGACCCCAAAGGGCGGTGGTGACCCTGAAACGCAGTCACCCACCTACCGACGACCTCTGTGATGGGCATTCCTCTGGGTGCCCCTTGATGAACGTCTTTGATAAGGACACCTGCAGCCGGGCTAGCAAGTGTTGTCGTGTGAACTGATGAGCTCAGATGATATTTCAAGGTCTCTGCCGTAACTGTCATGCGCTACATGACAGTGATTGCTGTTGGTGACAAAGTCTTAGCTCTCACACCCAAAGGAAAACCTCATTTCTTGAGAGGTTAGGGAAAATAGAGATGGGATTTCTTTTTCCCCATCCAAGGTTCAGAGGTCCCTGAATTCTCTCCACACACACTGCAGGTTGAGAACATCTGCTTTTCAAGAACTCAGTGATGATTAGACCTGTTACCCTTCTTTTTTTTTTAGACCTGTTACCCTTCTTGCACTGGCTGCTAGGAAGCTCACGGCCAGTAGTTCGCTCTTTAGGTGGTCGCATTCAGACCTAATGGCCAGCTCGCGACAGTGGTCTCTGACTCAGGCCTCTCTACTCCATGTCCCTGATGGAAGGCAAACCCTCAAATAGCAGTGTCATTCTAGACAAAGCCACAAAAAGGGACCAGACTCCGCATCAATTTCCTGATAATGGGTGGTAGTGAGGAAGGGGCTGCATTTCAGTGTCATCCACAGGGATCTCTTGTTCTTGTTTTCTCACGGCTGAAGCCATCTCAGGTTTTTCTGATCCTTGGAGAGAAGGCGCTCCAATAATACATAATGATGATGATTGTACAGGGTTGACCCATGGTAGGGGCCAGGCGTGTTCTAACCAGTTTGTGTACTTAATGTGTTGGTAAAGGGAAACGCGTTGCCTCTGCTCACAGCACATCTGACACTAACTCCCTGGGGTTGGTGCAGACCCCACAGTGAAGGGCTCAGTCCCACAGGACTGCCCCCACCCCATCCCCACTCCAGATGCCAGTCGCAAGTCCTAGGTTGTCACCTGTGCTTTTTGACCAACCAGCTATAGATCAAGAATTTTCATGACCCCTCTCCTCCGGTCGATAATTCACCAGAATGACAGAACTCCGGAAAACACTTTACTTACTGTTACGGTTTACTGTAAAGGATGCAACTCAGGAACAGCCAGATGGAGGAGAGGCACAGAGCAAGGTGGGTGGGAAGGGGTGCAGAGCTCCCATGCCCTCTCCGGGCACACCGCCCTCCTCGGCGTGTTCACCAACCTTGAGCTCTCTGAACACCGTCGTTGAGGGGTTTTTATGGAGGCTTCATCACAGAGGCATGATCGATTAGTAACTCAACCTCCAGCCCCTCTCCCCTCCCTGGAGGATGTGGGTGGGGCTGAAAGTTTCAAGCTTTTGGTTGTAGCTGGTCTTTCTGGTGACCAGGCCCCATCCTGAAGCCATGTAGTGACTCACCAAGAGTCCCCTTATTAGAACAAAAGGCGCTCGCTCCCATGACCCAGGAAATCCAAGGGGTTTTAGGAGCTCTGTGTCAGGAACAGGGGCAGGGACCAAATATGTATTTCTTCTGACGTCACAGATGACTACTTACAAAGCCGCACGAGGTAGGTTGCTTACTCATATTAACTGCACGTTACAGGTAGTCCTGGAACCTGCCCAGTTAGCCCAGCAGCTAACGATTATCAGAGCTGAGCTTTCAACACTGGGGTCTAGCGCCAGAGCCGGGGCCTTAACCACAGGGCAAACCGGCCTCTCTGGGCCTTTCCCAGGAGGGCACCTTCTGTTGGGGAGAGAGGGACCAGGGGCTCGCGCACCTGATCTCAGCCTTCTGATGACACAGTCAGACACTGGGACGGAACCGATTCATGGTCAGCCAAAGGAGAAGTCACACACCAAGGAAATCACTCCAGGAACAACCAGTGTTCATAGTTTTGTGAGAGACACTTTTGTATCCTGCTTTTGCTGTTGTTGTTTTGTTTTTGCCGGACGTTGCGGAGCACAGGCTCCGGACGCGCAGGCTCAGCGGCCATGGCTCACGGGCCCAGCCGCTCCGCGGCATGTGGGATCTTCCCGGACCGGGGCACGAACCCGTGTGCCCTGCATCGGCAGGCGGACTCTCAACCACTGCGCCACCAGGGAAGCCCCCTATCCTGTTTTTCACACTTGGCGTTAGATCGTGTGCATTCCCATGTGGCACGACCGTTTATTTTACTCTGTTTTAAATCACTGCCTCCAAATGGCTGAATAACATCCCACCATCCTGCTGTCCTGTGGTTTTCAACATCTCCCGCCATCAACCATGCTAGCCATTGGTGATTTGGTTGATGATGGTCTTTTGCCATTGTAATTACCACAGCAATGAACATCTCTGTTCTGTGTACAGAACTTGTCAGTTTTGGAGTTTTTTTATTAAAAAAAAAAAAAAAATCTTCCCAGAAATGGGCTTTCTGGTCAGTGGGAAAGAAAAGGTTATCAGTTTTATCTGATTGTAACAGTAATTTGCATGATAAGGAAAAGGAAGAAAATTAAATTCCATACGGAGATAACTTTTTTTTTTTTGGTCTGTCAGTGTCTCTTGCCCTACTATGTACAGCTGCAAAGATGTGCCCCGTAAGACAAGCTGTCTATTTAATAACAGAAGTCAGGGCAAGAGGAGACATAACCACATGACAAACAGTCCTTCAACCCCCAAGATGCAGTCTGATTTCAGAAATGTGCACAGGATCAAAACATGCACCAGAAACAAGAAAACATAATGTGTGTGTGTATATATAAAAAATACATATTTTCCCCCCAAATAGAGATTAAAATGAATACCTCTCATTGCTCTAACATTTCCCACTTTTTTTCCTTTTAATGCTCTTGGGTTTGGATTTCACCCGTCTGATGTGGAAGCTGTGACTTCTGCTGTTGTCTTGGTAACATTCGCCCGGTCTTCCTTTTTTCGGTGTCTTAATTTTCCATCTCCCCTGGCCCCATGACTTGGTCGTTGGTCGTTAGGCATGTCGCTTTTAAAAAGGCATGAAGTGACCCCTGCCCCCACCGCCCGTCACCTTTGTAGCCTGAACCTGCTTCTTATACAGAGTATCATCACTTCCATTTCCTGTGCTGTCACCTCTTCCTCAGAACAGGACCCTCAGCCGCCGTGATAAAAGCTTGTAACTGTATCTACGGACGCACCAGGTTGCTGGATATCTAGGTTGTTTCCACTCTTTTGCTCTGATAAGTGGAGCCGTGCACAGTCCCCGTACGCTGGCCCAGTTTCCGCTCCCCCAGCGCGGGGGGCGTCCCTGAGCCACCCTGGGGGCTTTGAGTTGGTGGGGATGTGGCACCCCACACTTCTGGGGCAAGAGGAAAGTAACGCAGGCCTCCGGAAGCAGTCGGGCAGTGGGTGTACGGTTCTAAGTGCTCCTTCCAGGAATATACGTGTAGAACTAATTGGTAGTGTCGTTTTTCTTGGCACCATCCAGCAGAGGAATAAACAGAGGTGGGTGGTCGGATGAATCTCGGGTCCCCCCATCAAGGCACCTTGGGCAGCTGTTAGAATAAAACGTGACGCCACCACCTCTGTGTCTGCCAGACGTACTAGGGGGAAAACGTTGCAAAGCAGAATTTTTGGTAAATTCCCATCTGTGTTTAAAAAAGAAAGTACTGTGTATACACAGATGTGTCTGCATAGCCCACATGTTTACACGGTTATGTGTGCTTGCGGAAAGCTCTGGAAGGACACACCATGCTGTTATTAGTCCCTCTAGTTACCTCTGTGGTTGGTGGGATCGTTGGAGAGGAACTCACGTATATACACTTCGGTGGTGTCTTTTTTTTTTTTTTTTTTTTTACAACAAGTAATATACAGTAGTAATAAAACGAGATTGAAACCAGAAATACTTGCCAGGAGAGGGAGGGTGTTTTGTCCTCTCTGGACAGTGAGCGGCGGGGCCTGGGCCCTCTCTGCCCGCTGACGGCCACCCTGTCGCTTCATCCCCAGAAGAAGAAGGGGAAGGAGGCCGCATCGGGAGCCTCGCTGCCCCCTCCCCGTGTTCCTGCCCTGCCCCCCGAGGCCCGGGCCCCTCACACCAGCTCTCCGGCCGCTGCCAAGAGGAACAAGGCCAAAGCCAAAGGGAAGGAGGTGAAGAAGGAGGTGAGGTTTCCCATGGGGCCCCAGGCTTGGGTGAATTGCGTTGCTTGGTTGACAGACGGAGGCGTCCCTGGGTGTGCCCCACCCCCATGCCCCCAGATCCCTCGTGTGGCTGGAGGCGCTGCCTCAGCCCATTTCATCCTCCCTCTGGCCTGGGGGGTGAGCCCAGCTGGGACCCCAGTCCCCCATGTGGCAGACTCCACCGAGGCCTGGCTGTGACCCCGGGATTCCAGGGAGGGTCGGGTCCTAGCCGGGCAGGACTGGGATGCCGTGTCCTAAGCCGCTGGTCTTTCTTGCTCTGTCCCCAGAACCGGGGGAAGGGGGGAGCCGTGAGCAAGCTGATGGAGAGCATGGCTGCCGAGGAGGACTTTGAGCCCAACCAGGACTCGAGCTTCTCTGAGGATGAGCACCTGCCCCGAGGCGGGGCTGTGGAGAGGCCACTAACTCCCGGTGAGTGCCCACGATGCTGCGTTGGCTTGGGCCTGGAGGTGCAGGAGGTTCTCCTGGGGCAGTTACTAGGGCCTGAGCTAGCATCGGGAGGGGGAGGGAATGGGCAGCTGGGAGGGAGATGGGGGGGTTTGAGTGCGTTAGGAGGGAGAGTACATGGGCTGTGTGAGCAGATGAGGGGAAGAGAAGGGGTGTGGATGGGTATTGGCAGGTGGTGGGGAGAAGCTGTCATCGAGACGGGTCTCAGAGGGGAGCAACTGGGCTTTGCTGGCTGGAGGCTGGGATGCTCGGAGGACATCCCAGGGAGGTGACATCCAGTAGGCACTTGGACCCGGGGGTCTGGAGCTTGAGGTTGAGGACATGAATTAGGTGAGGGTGGGGATGGATTGAGAGGGGGAGCAGGGCCAGCCCTGAGGAGCTTTGTCACCTGCTTGGGAGTGTATCTGTCAGCTATTGCTGTGTAACAACCAAGTGCTCAGACTCAATGGAGGGTGGCAATAAGTTGTCAGCAGGACAGCAGGGTGACCTTAGCTGGGCTTGCTCCCATGATAACGGGATGGCTAGGGGTCCACTGATTCAGGGACAGCTCTGCCCCACCTGGACCGCTGGGCTGGTCAGGGTGTGTTCTTCTCATGGCCGTGCTGCCAGAGGCTCGAGAGGGAGAGTGGGAACCAGTGAGGCCTCCCGAGACCTCGCTCGGTTCAGATTCAAGCACTTCTACCCGCGTCCATTGGCCAAAACAGGTTACGTGGTCACGCCCAAGGTCAAGAGGTGGGAAGTCCACTCCACCCGTGGTGAAGCCGTGGCAGGGGTGTGGGTGCAGGCGGGGACCAAGAAGTGGGCCTGTCGTTCCGTCCACCCCAGCGAGCCATCTGGGTTTCTCTGTGTGGGGTAATGGCAGGGAGGGCCCAGGTTCAAGGTCCTATAGAGAAGAAGAGCAGGCCCAGGAGGCTGAACCAGCGTGGTCGGGCCTGGAGGGGGAGAACTGAGGAGAGTCTGGGGTGGGCGTCCCAGGAGGGGACGTGGCCCGGGGCGGTGATGGGGCGTGGCAGCCTCGGGCGGAGGCCTGGTCCGGGTGGGCAGCGCTGACAGCCCAGCTGTGAGGGATTGTGTCCACCAGAACAGATAGCATCCAAGGTGGAGGAGGAGCTGGTGGAGGGGTCCCAGGGCTGTGGCTGAGGGGCGTGACGGGCTCTGATGACGCATCGCCTCATGCTGGGGCTCAGAGAGGGGTGGTCTTCAGATGAGGGTGGGGCAGCACCTGCGGGGTATCACCCCGGTTCCTCCCTGCCTGGGATCTTTGCAGACGCGCTGGGAGGGGAGGGGCTGTGCACACCTGGCACGCATGCAGCGCCCCGCATGAGGCCCATCTGCTGGCACATAGCTGCGCGCACAGATGCACGTGTGCCTGCAGGCACCCTGGGCCTTCTGCTCTGAGAGGGGTGACGGGGCGACAGGTGGGCCTGGGGGGCAGGGCACAGGGGACGGGACGGAGGGTCTCAAGGCTGACCCCCCGCCCCCAACCCCGCTCCAACCCCGCCTCACCCGAGCCCACTCCCGCAGCCCCTCGCTCCTGCATCATCGACAAGGATGAGCTGAAGGATGGCCTGCGTGTGCTGATCCCCATGGATGACAAGCTGCTGTACGCGGGGCACGTGCAGACGGTGCACTCGCCGGACATGTGAGTGCGGGCGGGCGCCAGGCGGGGCAGCTCCGCTCAGAGCCTAAGAGCCTCGCCCAGTCCTGCACCCAGAGCCTTGCTGGGCCTCTGTGGGCGCGTCGCTTCGCCTCTTTGAGCTGTGGCTTCCCTGCATAGGACTGGGGGGCATGGGCGGGCCCCCAGGTGGGGCTCAGCGGGAAGGAGCAGGAGAGGGCGCGCTGGGCTCTCCTGGATCTGTGAACCCTGGTTGTGCAGACGAGGAAACGGGGGCGCAGAGGGGCTAGACCGGCCCCGAGTTTATGCCGCAGGTCAGCAGACCCTCAGGCTCCAACGGCACGTCCCCGTGGTGCGGGAGGTAGAGCTGGCGCGGGGGGTGCTGGGAGTCTGGGGCGTGGCGGTTCCCCTGGGGACCTCACGCCTCGCCGCCCTGGCCTCGCAGATACCGTGTG